>NC_045596.1:64054457-64383028 GCF_009762305.2 Zalophus californianus
AGTGGTGGGGGGTGGGAGGGATGGGGTGGCTGGGTGATAGACAATTGGGGAGGGTATGCGCTATGCTGAGCACTGTGAATTCTGTAAGACTGTTGAATCACAGACCTGTACCTCTGAGACAAATAATACATTATATGTTAAAAAAAAAAAAAAAGAAGATAGTAGGAAGGGAAAAATGAAGGGGGGAAATTGGAGGGGAAGATGAACCATGAGAGACTATGGACTCTGAGAAACAAACTGAGGGTTCTAGAGGGGTGGGGGGTGGGGGGTGGGGGGGATGGGTTAGCCTGGTGATGGGTATTAAAGAAGGCACGTATTGAATGGAGCACTGGGTGTTATACACAAACAATGAATCATGGAACACTACATCAAAAACAAATAACGTAATGTATGATGATTAACATAACATAATAAAATAAAAAATAAAAATAAAAAAAGTAAGATATTGAACTCCTAATATTAGTTAGCCCTAAGATGATTTAATAATAGAACTCTTCCTTTGGGAGTAATAAGAAAGGATATCAGTAGCCACAAAATCTACTGAAAGTAGAATGATTACCTGGAGGAGCTGAAGAAGAAGGCTCTTTCTATCAAAAAACTAGCGAGTTATTAACAGGTGATAAAATCTGAAGAAAATAAACAAATTCAAAAGCATTCAAGACTATATTTTGAAGACAGTGGATGGAATATTTCTACCTAGGGGTGCCTTGTCTCCCAAATGTATGTGCTTGTTACGTGGGCAAAGAATTGGTTAATTAGGCTGCCTTGTATTTTCTGCCTCTTATGAAGTCTTTGACTTATGTCAGGTTTTAGGCAGATGCAGTGAGGGAGGAACTCCGTGTGTCAGTGATCACTACAGATCCATGACATAACCTGCTTGCTTTACAGGCTTGGGCATTTCATACAGAGAGTGGCCACCTGTGCTGGGACTCAGGGCACTTTGGTGACCTCAATACAGAGAAAGTAACACAATTTTTAAATGCTTAGTTGTTCTCTAACCTGATGGACATGAATTCAGGGCAGTGGACTGATATGCGCCTATAGGCGCTAGGAACATGACTGTCATATGTTCTGGAAAGCAGATGGACATGTTACACACTATCTTGAGGATGATTGATAATATGTGAGTATTCCTGAAACCTGAAAATCCTGAAAACTTTAAAAAAATGTGAATCGTCATAAATTTTTTTCTTATTGATCAATAAGCCATTATGTTGTGAAAGTCTTCACTCTTACGCTTTCTATTTTAAATGTTTCCTTTTTTTTCATACCCATTCATGACAAACAATTCTCTGAAGCCCAGGGTATAACATTTCTCTATCATGAAGCAAGCATTTCCTATTCACTTCATTTCAGATGATCTTTCTCCTTTGAACTCCTTAAGTGATGTTTTTTTTCAAAGCATTGTCTATGGATAGTCTGCATCAGAATCACCAATATTAAGATTAACTCAATTAAATTAAAATTTCAAAAATCCATACCAGCCATCAGAATTATTGAAATTCAAAATTTAATAACCATTATCAAAGTACTTTTTTGGCTTATGTTTTAATTATATATTCTCTGAAGAAATTTCTTACAGGGTTGTTATTTCTTCCATTTTTATGTAGGTGCTCTATTCCTGGGACTTATTTTTTTGTTGTTTCTTCTACTAGGTTAGTATCTGTTTTTGTATTTACTTATTTATTTTTATTTATATATTATTTACTTGTGTTATTTCTTCTACTAGGGAAGGCCTCTCTGAAATGGTGATGGTTCAGGATGGGTTTGCTCAAATGACTAAAAGAAGGCCACCAAATCTGGGATGCAGTAAAAAGAGTCCAAATACAGTAGGACTTTTTAAACATGGATAAGGAGTTTGAATTTTATTCCGAGTATAGGGGAAGCCATTGGCTAAGGAGTGACATGATTTCATTTGTGCTTTTAATGGATCAATAAAGCTGCTTTCTGGAGTACAGACCATGATGGGACAAGAGTGCATCAAGGGCAACAGGTTGGAGGCTGATACCAATCTAGGCGAGCAGCAGGGGTGGCTTAGACTACAAAGAAGTAAAAATGGAGATAAAATCAAATGCATTCAAAGTCTCCTTCGTAGACAAATTAACAAACTAACAGGGCCTTTCAACAGAGAGATTGGTTGTGGGGTTGAAAAAGTGCAAAAGGGTAGCTAACTGATACAGTTTTGGCTGCTAAATATGTAAACACATTATTTCAACACAGTGCCATAATTGCTGCAAAGCTGACGTGTACAAAATTCAACAGACATATACAGGGAGATATACCTAAGATTACCCGAAAGAATCAAAGAATGCTATACAAAGAGATTTAAAGGATGAATATATTCCAGTACTGAGTAAAGATGAAGAGTTCGGCTTTAACCTTGCATGTCACCATTTACTAGTTGAACTTCTGCCCTCAACTCCCTACTTACATCTGCTCATTTCCTTATGTTTCTGATATTAAGTAGTAATAACCATCACAATTTAATCATCAAAGTTATATCCTACATGGTAGCGCCCACATACACAAAATATCTAGAGTAAATATCATCAATAATGAGAAAACTTTAGAAACATTCCTTTCAAAACAAGAAATGGTAAGGATGGCCGCTATTACCTGTTGTATTCAATATTCTCCTGAGGTTTTATCTAATACGGTAAGGTAAGAAAAAGAAATTGAAGATACAAGGATTGGAAAGACATTTACATTTTATTTTCCGATAAAACTGATTTTAAAAAGTGATTGAAAATCCAAAGAATCTAAACACAACTTCCTAGACAAATTTTTAGGCGTCAGAGGAGTTTAGTAACCGGCATATACGCCGGCAACAAATAGAAAATGTAGTGAGAAGTAAAGCATTTATAGTAAGAATAAACAGGGTGCCTGGGTGGCTCAGTCATTAAGCGTCTGCCTTCAGCTCAGGTCATGATCCCAGAGTCCTGGGATGGAGCCCCGCATCAGGCTCTCTGCTCCGCGGGAAGCCTGCTTCTCCCTCTCCCACTCCCCCTGCTTGTGTTCCCTCTCTCTCTGTGTCTCTCTCTGTCAATAAATAAAATCTTTTAAAAATATATATAATAAGAATAAACATTTAAGGTACTTAGTGTTTACTTAAGGTACTAACGACAATACATGAGACCTGTATGCAGAATATTATGAAACTTTTGTGGATGACATTATAAGATAAAATAGTAAATGAAGAGATATCCCCAATTCATGTTAGGTAAACTCAAAATCACAAAAAGATGTCAATGTTCCCCAAATTAAGGTATAGATTCACTGTAATTACAATGAAGTGTGCAAGGAATTTTCCATAAAATTTGACAAACTAAATGAACAATAGGCCAATAATAGCCAGAATATTCCTGAAAAGAAAAATCAAGGGAAAATAGAAATGAATTAATCTGTAAAATGGCACTCTAGTCCTCAAAGTCTGTTATGCAGCCATCTATTACAAAATCTGAATTATAAACTTTACACACATTTATTTGGAATCCCTATCAATCAAGTCTTCTAAATAACAATGAAAATAACCAAATTCACAAACACATGTCTAACGAGAACCGAGTTCACAAACACGTCTGATGAAAGAATAGACCCCTTTCACAAGTAGTTTATGATATTTGTGAGTTTGGACTGCTCTTTTACAGGTGACTATATGTTTTTATACACTGTCATAAAAAATCATAAGCTTTAGAAGGAACACTTCAGTTTGTTTATTCTGCTTGCTTTCTGAATTTTTTTTTTCTAATTAATTATTTTTTATGTTGAGATCATTGTATTTCGTATCAGTTGTAAGAAAGAATGGTTTCCCCCAGTGATAACAACTTGCAACACTGTAATATAATATCACAACCAGGGTATTGACATTGGTACAGTCAAGACTCAGAACATTTCCATCAGGAGGATCCCTTATTTTACATTGTGGCCTTTTTACAGTCACAAACACTTTTTCCCACACTACCTGCTTCTTTATCCCAGACAACCACTAATCTTTTATCCATTTCTATACTTTTATCATCTCAAGAATGTTATATAAATGGAATCACATAGTCTATAACCCTTTGTGATTGGCTTTGTTTATTCAGCACAACTCTCTGGAAGATTCCTCCAGGTTGTTGCATATATCAATAATTTATTTCTTTTTATTGCTAAACAGTATTCCAGGGCATGGGTGTACCACAGTTTGTTTAGCCATTTATCCATTGAATAACATCTGAGTTGTTTCTATTATTTGTCTATTACAAATAAAGGTGCTGTCAACATTTGTTTACAGGTTTTTATGTAAACATAAGTCTTCATTTCTCTGAAGTAAATGCCCAGGAGTACAACTGTTGGGCCATATGGTATTTGCATGTCTACTTATTTCTGACCTGGATGTTTTTGATGAAAAATCCTCTGTCACTCTCATTGTTTTTACCCTAATGGTAAGGTGACATTTCTCTCTCACGGCCTTCAAGATTTTTTTCTTTCTGTTTAATTTTCAGAATTTTATTTTATTTTATTTTTGAATATTTTATTTATTTATTTGACAGAAAGAGAGACAGTGAGAGAGGGAACACAAGCAGGGGGAGTGGGAGAGGGAGAAGCAGGCTCCCCACTGAGCAGGGAGCCCAATGCAGGGCTCGATCCCAGAACCCTGGGACCATGACCTGAGCTAAAGGCAGACGCTTCACCGACTGAGCCACCCAGGCTCCCCTAATTTTCAGAATTTTGATTATGGTGTGTCGCTGTATTTCTTTGGGTTTATCCTGTTTGTGTTTCACTCAACCTCTTGAATCTGTAGATGTATATGTCTTGTCAATTTCGGAGGTTTTCAGCCATTATCTCTTCATATCTTTTTTCCATTCTGTTCTCATTTTCCTTTCCTTCCAAGACTCTCCCAACATTGGGGCACCTGGGTGGCTCAGTTGGTTAAGTGTCCCACTCTTGGTTTTGGCTCAGGCCATGACCTCCAGGGTCATGAAATCGAGCCTTGACATCAGACTCCACACTGGGCATCTGGTCTGCTTAAGATTCTCTTTCTCCCTCCCTCTACCCCTCCCCCCACCTCTAAAAAAAAAAAAAAAAAAGACTCTCATGACATGAATGTTAGATGTTTTGTTATAGTCCTACAGGTCCCTGAGTTTCTGTTGATATTTGTTTCCCAGTCTATTTTCTTTCTGTTGTTCACATCAGGTAACTTCTCTTGTTGTACCTTCCAGCAGTGGAAATAAGTGTTTCTGAGTATAACGTGAAAGTAAAACAATAGGATTTCCTGTCAAACTGGACGTGGGATGCTAGAGAAAGGCAGGAGTTGAGGAAAATGCCAACAATTTCTATCCATGCAACTGCAAAGATAGAAATGGGGAAAGCAACAAATGGAGTAGAATTAGATCGTGTGTGTGTGTGTGTGTGTGTGTGTGTGTGTGTGCGTGCATGCATATGTATGTGAATAGGTAGGTTGGAAGTGAGAGATTGGATAGTGTTTAAAGCCATGAGGCCAAATGAAGTTGTGAAGATAAATGGACCAAGGACATCTTAACAAAAAGAGGTTAGGGAAATAATACAGAACTCATTAAAGAAAGCTGAGAAGGAATGGCCAGTGAAGTAATAGGAAGGCTGGGAAAGTGTGGGGTCTTGGAACCAATGAGAAGGAAGTGTTTCAAGGAAAGAGATATAGTTCATTGGGTTAAATCTTGCCAAGAGGTCAAAAAGAATTGAATATTTGATATTGTAATACCAAGGTATTACTAGTAATGTTGACAAGAGGAGTTTCAGTGATGTAGTGGAGCAAAAGCTTGGTTGGTAGGCTTCAGAGAGAATAAGAGAAGAATTCTAGAATTCAAGTATGGGCAAATTTTACTCCTGATGTGATCTTTTTATCAGCCATGTTATGTGGCAGAAATCATAATAATTAATAACATCTGACCAAAAAATCATAAAGAAATAATTAAGCTTTAAAAAATCATTTCTGTATCTGTGATTGTGTATCCTTTCTCATTCATAGATTTTTCTCTCATTGTTGCCCCAGAGGTAATTCTTTAATAATCTTTTTCAAAATACCATGTTTTGGACTTATTTATTCCTTCCCTTATTTCTTGATTTTCAATTTAAATAATTGAGCCTTTGTCTTTAATAATTCCACCTTTCTAGTTTCTTTTAAGACATTTTTTTTTTTTTTTAAGTAGGCTCCACACCCAGTATGGAGCCCAACACAGGGCATGAAATCACAACCCTGAGATCAAGACCTGAGCGAGATCAAGAGTCAGAAGCTTAATCAATTGAGCCACCCAGGCACCTCTTCTTTTAACACATTTTGTAGTTATTTTTCTAACTTCTTTCTTTTGCCATGCAACTTTAATAACAAAGGTATAAATATTTCTATGAGCATAATTTTTCCATTACCATATGTTCTCATATTGTTTTTTCTTTATATCTGGATTTGAGTTTTCTTTTTATTTTCTCTTTGATTTAAATATATTTCTTAATTTCTATGTAGGGAAGACATAGAATTTTTTTTCACTGTTTAATTTTTAATTTCTTTTTAAAAATTATATATCTATATATTTAGGTTTATTTGATTTTTAGTAATCTCTACACCCAGTGTGGGGCTGGAACTCACAACTGTGAGATCATGAGTCACATTCTCTTCCAACTGAGCCAGACAGATACCCCTGTTTAATTTTTAATTTCTAGTTTTATTAAATTATGACCAAACAGTGGCCTGTATAATTTCTATTTTTAAAATATATTGGTAATTTCTTTGTAGATAACAATATGATTAATACAAATATCAACAGTGACCATTTTCTCCTTCATTTCATGTACTGAATTTTTAATTTTAAGATTTTTTTTTTAAGCCTCAGGAAATTATGCATGTGTGTAGGGTGTGTGTGTGTGTGTGTGTGTGTGTGTGTGTGTGTAGGTGTGAGTGTGTGCTGCACTCAATTCTCCTTGACTTCTCTTGCTGTATTTTTCATTAAAAAAATAAATAAATAAAATAAATTTAAAAACTCATGTATTTCTCTGTGTCCCCAAACTGTTCTGTTTCACTGGACATGACACTGATTATTTGGACTATTTTTCCTCTCTGTGACTACTGAACTACTTAGGAATTTTATTATTTTTCTTTATTGGATTAATGGGGTTTACTTCTCTTTTTTAAAGTATCCTAAAAGTCATGAATATCACAGGAGGTCTCTAACAATAAACTTGTGTTGTGGAAGTTGACAGGCTGTCAGCCCCTGCTGTGGCCCCTGGAAAGGGACCATGGATGGGGGCACAGCAGGAAAGAGGGAAGGAGCTCATCACTATCTCTTTATTCTTTCCAACAGGCCCTCAACAGAGCCTTCAGGATCCACTCCCAGACCCCAGGTCCCAGAGTCAGAGAGACAAAAGAGCTGGAAGTCAGAAGTAAAGGGAAAAGGGATTTCATTTAGATTACCTTTCCCAACAATCACCTGCCCATGGGTGTTGTCTCAGCTTATGGTGTTTTCCAGATCCTACTTCAATACTGAAATACATGAATAACTATTTTTATGAGTCACTTAAGAAAAACTGAGTCAGAAGAGATGTGCTTTAGCAGTAATGACATTTTTAAACAAAAATAATATATTTCCACTTGATTATTGTTTTTTGGGTGTTGAGTTTGAGAAGTTTTTTATAGATCTTGGATACCAGCCCTTTATCTGCAGTGTCATTTGCAAATATGTTCTCCTGTTCTGTGGGTGCCCTCCTTGTTTTGTTGACTGTTTCCTTTGTTGTGCAGAAGCTTTTTATCTTGATGAAGTCCCAAAAGTTCATTTTTGCTTTTGTTTCACTAGCCTTTGGAGATGTATCTTGAGAGAAGTTGTTGTGGCCGATGTCAAAGAGGTTATTGCCTATGTTCTCCTCTAGGATTTTGATGGATTCCTGTCTCACATTGAGGTCTTTCATTCATTTTGAGTAACAAATAATCAAGTCAAAAAATGGGCAGAAGACATGAACAGACACTTCTCTGAGGAAGATATACAAATGACTAACAGACACATGAAAAAATATTCATCATCATTGACCATCAGGGAAATTCAAATTAAAACCACATTGAGATACCACCTTACACCAGTTAGAATGGCAAAAATTGACAGGGCAAAAAACAACAAATGTTGGAGAGAGAGGAACCCTCTTACACTGTTGGTGGGAATGCAAGTTGGTACAGCCACTTTGGAAAACAGTGTGGAGGGTCCTCAAAAAATTAAAAAAAAAATTAAAAATTAAAAATATGACCCAGCAATTGCACTCCTGGGCATTTACCCCAAAGATACAGATGTAGTGAAAAGAAGAACCATATGCACCCCAGTGTTCATAGCAGCAATGTCCACAATAGCCAAACCGTGGAAAGAGCCGAGATGCCCTTCAACAGACGAATGAATAAAGAAGATGTGGTCCATATATACAATGGAATATTACTCAGCCATCAGAAAGGATGAATACCCAACTTTTACATCAACATGGATGGGACTGGAGGAGATCATGCTAAGTGAAATAAGTCAAGCAGAGAAAGTCAATTATCGTATGGTTTCACTTATTTGTGTAACATAAGGAATAGCATGGAGGATGTTAGGAGAAGGAAGGGAAAAACGAAGGGGGGAAATCAGAGGGGGAGACGAACCTTGAGAGACTATGGACTCTGAGAAACAAACTGAGGGTTCTGGGCAGGGGGGTGGGGGGATGGGTTAGCCTGGTGATGGGTATTAAGGACGGCATGTACTGCATGGAGCACTGGGTGTTATACGAAAACAATGAATCATGGATCACTGCATCAAAAACCAATGATGTATTGTATGGTGACTAACAGAACATAATAAAATAAAATTTAAAAAAATAATAATATATTTGCAAACACAATATTTGATATAAGCTTAATTTTGGAAGTCCAAACTCTGAGCAGTGGCCCAAATAGAATTTAAAGAGGAATTCTGAGATTATATTAATCAATAGCACCATTTGTGAAATTTATTCAGTATATCATTTTTAGAAAACTATTGCAGAAAAGAAGTTGAAATGAGAAATAGAAAAATCTACTATAGTATTTCATAATGCAGTTATTGTATTAGGATAAGACATTTAAAATAGAATGTATATTATCTTGTAATAAAACAAGGAATCACAAATCTTTCTAGCCCACAGAGATTCACTGATTATCTCATGGTAAAGTTCTGATAAGTTGTTGGAATTAAAATAAGTTACTCATTATTCTTTTATGAGAAGTAAAGTATTCCAAATTTACTAAACTTCTTTATGATGGCAAGGGGCTGACAGGAGTATCTACCTAACAGATATTTGAGGAAAAATATTAGTATGTCCCTCCGAGGTAAAGGTAACACTTTAATAATAAGTGAGGAAGTAGCTTGGACTATGGAGAGGGCATCTTTAAAACTGATATTCGGAAATTTTTCCATTATTAAGCAGCATTTTCAGTTTTCCCAAATAAATAAATCTATGTAAGATTTTTATTTGTTATTTTATTTTTTTTAAAGATTTTATTTATTTATTTGACAGAGAGAGCACAAGCAGGGGAAGTGGGAGAGGGAGAAGCAGGCTCGCCACTGAGCAGGGACCCTGATGTGGGGCTCAATCCCAGGACTGTGGGATCATGACCTGAGCTGTTAGCAGACGCTTAAATGACTGAGCTACCCAGGCATCCCTATGTAAGATTTTTAAACCTGTGCATGCTAAAATCTTGAAAATAAAACTTTCAGTGTACTGAAAAAATTTGTTAAAATTAATGTACCAATTTCTTATTAGTTTGCAAGGAATACTGTTTGGCATCAGGGAAGGAGGAAAATTATTAGTCAAATTTTAAGAAAAATAGTTTTGCTTAATTGGGGGGGTTGAAATTTTTAAGTATCATAATTTATTAATCACAGCCAAAAATATCCTCCTGTTTGGCTCACTATATTTCTATAAAGTATCTTTTCAACTATGGCAGTTATAACCAAATGTGGAAATAAACTACACTTAGAACAAGATCCTTAAATTGCTACATTATAAGGGTTAAGCCAGATTTGTAAGGCATATTTAGTCACATTGATCACATGGCTGTCAGTCCTAGAGTCCCTTTAATCTAAAATAAAATGCTAGTGCAAGAGGGCTTTCAAATTAAGAATGAGTAAAATTAAAATTTTCTTTTAAACTTTATTCTTGCTTTATCTGTTTTTAATTTTTATCCTTGAGTATACTTTACAGTGTCTATATTATTCTAATAAGTCATAAAGTAATAAATAAATATATACTGGGAGTCTGTATTCAAAATATTGATGAGTGCATTATTAGAAAAGTGTAAAGGACATTGCAATAAAGAGAGTATAAGGGCACACAAATATTTGTAGCAAATGAAAGACAAATGGGACACAGTTTAAAGTTTTCTGCATGTCACACCTAAAGCATGATACTTAAAATGTAAGTCGGTGGAAGATAAATGAACAAGATTCTTGGCCTTCTCAAGAGGTTACTTATTCCCTAAAATGCTTTTCACATATTTTTTGTACTAATTAGAATATGACTGCTAGGATTGATTTCCTGTTATAACCAAGACAATACTGCTGGCAGAACATAAGGGAGATTTTGTTGGCCTTCTAACACTCTCCCCATGCTCCATAGGATTTAGGTATATTTCAGATTAAAACTATTTCAAGACAGAAGTGTTTGCAAAAATGTATAGTTCCCAAAATCACAATAACCCCAAATCTTAACCTTCCTTTTCCAATCCTACCCTATTCTATCCTTTCCAATCACATGCCCGTATTGGGGGCGGGGGGAAGGGGAAACTATTTTGAGTAGATATTTTCAATAGGCCATAACTGAATGTCAGGGCAATTCTAGGCCAAATATCAGAAATCCCAAATGTGTGTTCTTTATCTTTTGCGACTCTGTTTTTATTTCTAGGAGAAATACATTTGAGTCCCAGGAATGTTTGTTTAGCAGAGATATTCTCTTGCAATTAACTGAGAATGAAAGGAACAAAGGGAAGTCAATTATAGCTGTCTGGTCATTTGGAACCGCCCAGCATTAACTGTCAGTTAATGGGAGAGGCTAGTAACTTTTCCTTCCTCAGATCTTCTTATAATTAATATGGTTATTAATATTATACCTTACAGACAGAAATCAATAAATCACTGACAAGAAAGACACTGCCTAAGATGCATGTGAAATTTAGTTCTTCTCTAGCTCAAAAACATCCAAACTGACATTTGTAGACAGTGCACGTATATTTCTGCATAGACACACACACACACACACACACACACACACACACACACACACACGGAGAAAGAACTAGTTCAATGTTTTCACAGCTATAGTCAGGAAAGATGATTTTTTAAAACAGATGATCAGTCCTTTTAAGCACTGTTTGCAGCATCCACAGAAGATACTGCTATAGGGTATGTAAGGAGGCATTATCTTTTACGGAGCTATGCATCCCCCTATGCACCATCTCCTCTTAGCCAGTTGCCTGAGTGTGGAACATCTGTGTTTATTTTGCATGACGAAGTTGTTCCTTGGCTTTGCCAAAATGAGCTTTGATGTGGGACTCTGAGTCTGTGGATTTTCCATAGGGTAGTGATAAAGCTCAAGTGGCAGGACATTGTTTTTGTATATAATGCATATTAGATGAAGTCATCCATATTTAATGACAAGTGTGCTATATTTTTAATCTTTATAGCTTTAATGTGTGTAAGAGGTTTTAATAATTGGTGCTGGGATGATGGTAACTTCCCAGAAATGCTCAGCACAACTGCTACAGTTCTCAGCCCACAGTGTGCACAGGTTGTAAATTATAAAACTTGATTAGTGATAGACTTGGCAATATCTCTCATCTTTTGAAGATGCCAATCTGTAGCATCATGGGTACAAAATATTTCCATTCACACTTTTAATATTCACCTAAATAGCCTTCATGAAAAACCCCAGAAGAAAAATGATGAGCTATTCAGGGAAATGAAATTATTCTCCTAAAGATTTCTTAAATTTCTAATCCTATTGGCAGAGATGTTTAGAATTCTACATGCAAAAACTAAGCATGTTCACTTCAGTAATTATTTGTTTAGGGTTATAATATTTCTGCTTATGACAGCAGAGTTTTAAATATTATAGATATAAATTCCATAATGTTTCTTTAAAAAAGACTTTGTGAAGAAATCATATATTCACAACGACTAATGGGTTGCAATTAAAAATGTCAGGAATCTAACAATTTTAATCACTTTCATTTTCAACAGTATCAATTTTTTCTTGCTTGAACTTTTTTTGTACTGCTTTTGTCTAAATTTTCTGCTCCTCAGTCCAGCAGTCGTCCACTAATGCTCAAAGACAAGATCAATCAACCAATGAGCATTTGCTGAATCTTTACTTCAAGGCAATAAGGAATATCACTGGAGACCCCAGATCCTATCCTCCACCCACAGCAAGACAACTATCACCCTTCCCATCCTCATATCCATCACAGCAGAATACTGGGGATTTACCTTCTGCTGAACCAAAGGGACCCTGGACATAGTACCATGCAGCTCAACAGAGGGTAGAGAGGTTATAGTGAAAATATAGTTATATGAAAGTTCACATATGAAAAATGAGACTCCCCCACCCCTACAGACCAATGTCTCAAAGAACCCCAAATTGCCAAAATAATCTAGAGAAGAAAAAGCAGAGACATCTCACACACCCTGTTTTTAAAACATATTATGAAGCAGTAGCAATCAAAACTGTATGGTACTGACATGAAGACTGACAAATAAGCCAATGGAACAGAATAGAAAGCCCTGAAATAAACCTTTACCTATATGGCCAAATGATCTTTGACAAGGATGTCAAGGCTACACAATGTGTAAAGAATAGTTTCTTCAACAAATGGTGGTGGGAAAACTGGATACCTACAAGCAAAAGAAAAAAATTGGACCCTTACTTCACACCATATACAAAAATTAATTCAAAATGGACTGAAGCTCTAAATGTAAATCTGAAACTATGAAACTCCTAGAATAAAATATAGAGCAAAATTTCATGACAGAGGATTTGGCATTATCTTGGATATGATACCAAAAGCACAGTCAACAAAAGCAAACATAGACAAATGGACTACAACAAACTTAAAAACTTCTGTACAGGAAAGAAAACAAAGTTAAAAAGCAACTTATGGAATGAGAGAAAATATTTTCAAACCATATATCTGGTAAGGGATTAATATCCAGAATACATGCACCCTTACATTTATTGCAGCATTATTTATAATAGCCAGGATATGGAAGCAGCCTAAATGTTCATTGATAGATGAATGGATAAAGAAGATGTGGGGTGTGTGTGTGTGTGTGTGTGTGTGTGTGTGTGTATACACACATATATACATATACACACATATATATATATAATCCATGTGTATAGTGGATATATAATGGAATATTATTTAGCCATTAAAAAGAATAAAATCCTGCCTTTGTGACAACATGGATGTACCCAGAGTATTATGGTCCATTAAGTAAGTCAGACAGAAGAAGACAAATACCATATGATTTCACTTATATATCAAATTTGAGAAACAAAACAAAAAAACTCCCCAAAAAGCCCAAACAGTCTTAAATAGAGAGAACAAACTGGTGGTTTCCAGAGGGGAGGTGGGTGGAGGGATGAGCAAAATAGGTAAAGGGGATTAGGAGGTAAACGGCTAGTTATAAAATAAATGAGTTATGGAGATGAAAATTATAGCATATAGATCTTGGATATCAGCCCTTTGTCTGTAGCGTCATTTGCAAATATCTTCTCCCGTTCTGTGGGTTGCTTCTTTGTTTTGTTGACTGTTTCCTTTGCTGGGCAGCAGCTTTGTATCTTGATGAAGTCCCAAAATTTCATTTTCCCTTTTGTTTCACTTGCCTTTGGAGATGTATCTTGAAAGAAGTTGCTCTGGCCAATGTCAAAGAGGTTACTGCCTATGTTCTCCTCTAGAATTTTGATGGATTCCTGTCTCACATTGAGGTCTTTCATCCATTTTGAGTTTATCTTTGTGTTTGGTGTTAGAGAATGGTCGAGTTTCATTCTTCTGTATAGAGCTGTCCAATTTTCCCAGCACCATTTATTGAAGAGACTGTCTTTTATCCATTGCATAGTTTTTCCTTCTTTTTCAAAGATTATTTGACCAGAGGTGAGGGTCCATATCTGGGTTCTCTATTCTGTTCCATTGGTCTATGTGTCTGTTTTTGTGCCAGTACCATGCTGTCTTGGTGATCACGGCTTTGTAATATAGCTTGAAATCAGGCAATGTGATGTCCCCAGCTTTGTTTTACTTTTTCAACATTTCCTTGGCAATTTAGGGTCTTTTCTGATGCTATACAAATTTTAGGATTGTTTGTTCCAGCACTTTGAAAAATGGCATTGGAATTTTGATCGGTATGGCATTGAAGGTATAGATTGCTCTGGGCAGCATAGACATTTTAACAATGTTTATTTTTCTGATCCACGAGCATGGAATGTTTTTCCATCTCTTTGTGTCTTCTTCCATTTCTTTCATGAGTGTTCTGTAGTTCCTAGAGTGTAGATCCTTTACCTCTTTGGTTAGGTTTATTCCAAGGTATCTTATGGTTTTTGGTGCTATTGTAAATGGAATCATTTCTCTAATTTCTCTTTCTACAGTTGCATTGTTAGTCTATAAGCAAGCAACTGACTTCTGTGCATTGATTTTGTATCCTGTCACATTACCTAGTTGCTGTATGAGTTCTAGTAATTTGAGGGTAGAGTCTTTCCAAACTCAACACCCAAAAAACAAATAATTAAGCCAAAAAATGGGCAGAAGACATGAACAGACACTTCTCCAAAGAAGACATACAAATGGCTAACAGACACATGAAAAAATGTTCATCATCATTAGCCATCAGGGAAATTCAAATCAAAACCACATTGAGATACCACCTTACACCAGTTAGAATGGCAAATTTGACAAAGCAAGAAACAACAAATGTTGGAGAGGTTGTGGAAAAAGGGAACCCTCTTACACTGTTGGTGGGAATGCAAAATGATACAGCCACTTTGGAAAACAGGGTGGATGTTCCTTGAGATGTTAAAAATAGAGCTACCCTATGACCCAGCAATTGCACTACGGGGCATTTACCCCAAAGATACAGATGTAGTGAAAAGAAGAGCCACATGCACCCCAATGTTCATAGCAACAATGGCCACAATAGCCAAACTGTGGAAAGAGCCGAGGTGTCCCTCAACAGACAAATGGATAAAGAAGATGTGGTCCATATATACTATGGAATATTACTCAGCCATCAGAAAGGATGAATACCCAACTTGTACATCAACATGGATGGGACTGGAGGAGATTATGCTAAGTGAAATGAGTCAAGCAGAGAAAGTTAATTATCATATGGTTTCACTTATTTGTGGAACATAAGGAATAGCATGGAGGACATTAGGAGAAGGAAGGAAAAATCAAGGGGGGAAATCAGAGGGGGAGACGAACCATGAGAGTCTATGGACTCCAAGATACAAACTGAGGGTTTTGGGCGGGGTGGGGTGGGGGGGATGGGTGAGCCCAGTGATGGGTATTCAGGAGGGCACGTACTGCATGGCACACTGGGTGTTATACGAAAACAATGAATCATGGGACACTACACCAAAAACTAATGATGTTCTGTATGGTGACTAACATAACATAATAAAATTAAATTAAATTAAAAGAAAAGTATAGCATAGGGAATACAGTCAATAATACTGTAATAACTTTGTATAATAACAGATGGTGACTATGCTTATTGTGATGAGCACTGAGTAATATATAGAGTTTTCAAATTACTATGTTGTACACCTGAAACTAATATAACATTGTGTGTCAACTATACTTCAATAATAAAAAAATATTTCCAGCATATACAAAGAATGCCTACAATCCAAGAACAAACAACAAAAACAAATAATTTAAAAATGGGCAAAGGACCTGAATAGACAGTTGTCCCAAAAAGTTATGCAAATGAACAGCAAGCATAAGGAAAGATGCTCAACATCACTAATCATCAGAAAATGCAAATCTAAACCAAAATGAGATATCCTCACACATGTTAGGATGCCCACTATCAAAAAATGAAACAAAACAAACACAACTGTGGGTGAGTTTGTGAAGAAATTGGAACTTTTATGCACTGTTGATGGGAATGTGAAATGGTATAGCTAATATGGAAAAAAATATGAAGATTCCTCAGAAATTAAAAATAGAATTACCATATGATCTAGCAATCACAGTTCTGTAGATATATCCAAAAGAACTGAACACCAAATTTCAAACAGATGTTTGCACACCCATGTCCACTGCAACTTTATTCAAAATAATTAAGAGGTGAAAGCAATGCAAATGTCCATTGATAGATGAATGGAAAAAGAAAATGTGGTATATGCATACAGTGGGATATTATTCATCCCTAATAAAGAAGGGAATCCTATCACACACTACAACATGAATGAACCTTGAGGACATTATGTTAAGGGAAATAAGCCAGTCACAAAAAAGACAAGTATTGCATGATTCCTCTTGTACGAGGTATCTAAAGGAGTTAAACTCTTAGAAATAGAAAATATAATGGTGGTTGCTGGAGGTTGCTGTCCTCAGAGGAGGACAAAAAGGAGAGCTATTTTTCCAAAAGGTATAGAGTTTCAGTATTGCAAGATGCAACACTTCTGTAGATACATTGCACTATGATGTGCCTTAGTTAACACTACTGTACTATACACTTAAAAATGGTTACGATGATCAATTTTATGTTGTGCTTTTACCACAACAAAAAAATCAAGAAAGAAAAAAACATAGGATGATAAATTTGAGCAAATATCCAGAAATTAAAATAAAATCACTATGATATAGAATATAGGAGGTATTAGAAAAGCAGAAAAACTGGTCTAGAAATCCAATCCCTGAATAATAGATTTTCTGAAAGAAAAAAAAAAAACAGGGAAAACAAAACAAGATATTTATGTTTAAAATTCCATAAAATATCCCCAAACTGAAGAGCATAAGTGTCTAAATTGAAAGTGTACCAAAAGTACCTAGCACAGTACATAAAATAGACACACACTAAGGAATGTTATCATGAAATTTTAGACGAATGAGAATGAAAATAACTTAAAAGCATTCAAACGTATGTGTGTATATGCACACACAACATTCTGTTTGGATAATGGCACAGATGCCTCTTTGCATGCACACTCACAAACACACACACACACTCACTCATAAAAGGATCTGGACTCAAAAGTACATTAAGCCTCCCAACAGAAACATGGGAAGCTAAAAGAAAATAAGCAATAGTTAAAAATTCTGAGGGAAAAATGATTCTAACCTATAATTTTACATCCACTTACAATGTCAGTTGAGGAAAAATAAAGACATTATTCAAGCGCAAAATTTCTCAAAAAATTAAGCTGCTATGCATATTTTCTTAGCCACTGGAGGATGTATTCCATACTAAGTAAAAGGAAGATACAGGATTCAAGAAACTGAAAATCTTAATCTAATACAGGATATAAATGAAGAAGATTACCAGATTATGGTGCTAAATTCTGGGATGACAACTGTATATCAAGCTTAGAGAGAAAACATTATTATTAAGACAGAAGTTGATGGAGTGCTAACAATACATTTGAACATTTTTCAAAGAGATTTGAATTTCTGGTATAGAGTTAGAGAAGAACTGGAGATAGCTATATCTAAGGTTAAACAAGTGGCAGTATAAGACAAATACCAACCCCAGGAAAAACAAAAATTTTACAAAAAAACTTCTTTACAAGAAAGAGAATGTAAATGATTATATATCATATGAATCATCTATAAGTAATATTATATCTCTATAATAACCAAGCAATAAATTGAATACTGACTTAACCAAAAATTTTGACAAAATTACAATGGGGAAAGAAGAAAATAGCTAACCTCTCATCTTGAGAATTAAGTGGTCAATACATAGTATCTAAAATGGAAATTAAAAAATAGTGGAATAAGAAACCTAGAATAAGTAAAATAACTTTGAAGAAGATAAAAAGGACTGTAGGGCCTACCCTACATGATTTTAAGACTTAATATAAAGCCATAATAACTATGTGTGCAATAGATATAAAAATTTTAAAAATTAATGGATCAAAAAAGAGATTCCAGAAAGAGATCTATACATATATGGTCAATTGATTTTTAACAAAGGTGCCAAAGTAATTTCATGGAAAAGGTAGCTTTTCAAACAAATGATGTTTGATCATTTGAATGATTTTATTCATTTATTTCAGAAAGAGAGAGAGAGAGAGAGAGAGAGAGAGAGAGAGTGTGTGTGTGTGTGTGTGTGTGTGTGTGTGTGAGTTGGGGAAGGGACAGAGGAGAGAGTCTCAAGCAGACTCCATGCTGAGTGGAGCCCGACATAGGGCTGGATCCCTCAACCCTGACATCATGTTCTGAGCTGACGCCAAGAGTCGGCTGCTTAACCAACTGAGGCACCCGGGCACCCCTGAATCATGGTTCTAAATGAAAAATCTAAATCCATAAAACTTCTAAATGAAAGCAGAGTAGAGAAGAAATTAGTAGAGAAGAAATTAGGCAAATATTTCTTAGAAAATAAAAAGCACTCATGATATGATTAAAATTGATAAATTGGACTTCAATAAATTGTTTTTCAAAAGACATAATTAAGAAAATAATGAGGCAAATCACACTTTGAGAGAAAATATTTGCAGTAAATATGTCTGACAAAATACATACAAAAACTATGTTCATGATTCCTACAACTCAAAAATAAGAAGAAAAAAATACCAGTGGATATGGGCAAGGACTTCAAGAGATATTTCCCACAAGAAAATATATGAATAGCCAATAAACTCATTAATAGATGCTCAAAATCATTACCCTTCAGGAAGATGTAAAACTATAATGAGATATAACTACAGATCCAAGAGAATAGCTAAAATAAAAATGCTGACAAAAATAAATGTCTGTGGGAAAGTGTAACTGGAAGTCTCATACACCATTAGTGAAAATGTGAACGGTACAATTTGGGAAGATGTTTTAGCAGTTTCTTATCAAGTTAAACACACACTTACCTCATTCTACTACAAAGAAATAAAAACATATGTCCACACAAAGACTTGTGCACAAATATTCATGGTAAATTAAGTCCTAATGGCCAAATATTATAAATAACTTGTGGCATATCTATAAAATGGAGTATTACTAAGTGCCGATACATGCAACAACAAGGATGCATTTCAAGATTATTTCGCTGAGCCAAAAGCAGCCAGATACATAAAGAATATACTATACATGATGTTCTGAGAAATAAAACTAATGTATATAAATTTATGTTGACAAAAATTATGTCAGTGCCTTGGGTCAGGGTGGGTGGAAGGATTGAAAAGGAGCACCCAGGGAAATTTCTGGCATGATGATAATGTCTATCTCTTGATTAGAGTGATTACATGAATGAACACATTTATCTAAACTCATCTTGTGATATATTAGAGCTCAGTAAACTTGATTTACAAAAATTCACAGTATACCTTTGATATTTAGACATATTGGGGTAAATGACCAAAAGACACAGATAAAAGAATTAAGTGTATTGCATCTGGTGTGGTGTGTGGGATTTCAGAAATAGGGTGGCTGATTTTTTTTTTTTTATGTCTCATTAAACTATTTGAATGTTTAAATTAGGCCCATATATCACTTTCAGTAAGTAAGAAAGTAAAGAAAGAAACAAAACAAAACAAATAAAAGTTCAAGTTTCTGGGGCACCTGGGTGACTCAGTCGTTAAGCGTTCTGCCTTTGGCTCAGGTCATGGTCCCAGGGTCCTGGGATCGAGCCCGCATCGGGCTCCCTGCTCAGCGGGAAGCCTGCTTCTCCCTCTCCCACTCCCCCTGCTTGTGTTCCCTCTCTCGCTGTGTCTCTCTCTGTCAAATAAATAAAATCTTTAAAAAGAAAAAAGTCCAAGTTTCTAAATCGTATAAGTGTGTGTGCTGACTCTACCTCTGCTGCTCAACTCCTTGATCTTGGGAAAGAGGTTTCACTTCTCTAAGCCTCAGTTCTTATTCACATCATTGGGAATTAAAAATAACAGCTGCCATACAAATTTGTTTTGAAAGTGGAAACTTATACTTTTGTGGGGAAGCACTTAAGTGCAATGCTTGGCAAATAATAAGTATAAATTCTAGCCATTGGTATCATTAGCTGTCTCTATCCTTCTCATTTCCATACATTACAAATCCCTCATCAATTGCAATAGTCCTTCCCATTTCTTCCTCCTTCCTCTTTAGGTCTTTATCTCTAGCATGGGATATTTTGACTATTCAGACAAATCCAAAAAGCAGCCACATACCTAAACCTTCAGTGTAAGAAACAGGGTACCAAATGTATCTAACTACCAATCTTTTTTTAAAAAAACACTACTTAAAAACTAGGTTACAAGTTTGTTAAATTTGGTTAAAATTTGGTAAAATTTTTATTATATGAAACTCATTTCCACTGGTGAGGCTTTCCATCAATAAGACTGAGCACCTATTTCCTGAATATCTAGAAATTAGAATTTGCTTTCTATGTAAAATAATTCATCTGGATTTCATCTAGATTTCAGTACAAGGAGAAAAATGATAAACTGTAGCTTTTCAGTGGGGAAGATAGCTATTTTATTCCATAATACAGTTGATATAAACAATCCAAGATCTCCCAAAATTTGGGGTAATCTATAGATTCTATAACAACAGTTGTCTTTAGATTTTAAAATGACCTTTTTATCTGCTATTTCTAATAATTTTACATAACTTCCTTTTCTTGGTATAACAAAATGCCTAGCTGTTTTAAATTGTTAAAGGTGATAGCAAGCATCTTTATTTTCTGACATTTGTGGTATTCAGCCAAATTAAAAACAGCATGGTAAATAGAATGTATAAACAATCTTCCACTGTATTCTCCTCACAGTTTTGAGCAACTTTATCATCAAATCATCCCTTAGGATTACTGAGACAAGGCAAAAAATTGATCGGTTTTATTTTATCTCGTTCGCACTGAATATGTTCATAAAGCAAAACAATTGAAAGAATGGAAGTGAAATAAAGGAACAGAATTATTACAGATGACATCATCAGACTCTACATAGCCAACATATGTTGCATGATATGATTGAAATATAATTCACAGAAAAATTAAAAATATTTCACCTTACTAATAAAGAACTTCTAATGAACAAATAATGAGAGATTTTTCTGAATAAAACTAGCAAGCATTAAAAATTTTTTTTTAACATTTAATGTTGACAAGGGTACAAAGTTTCATTTGTCACATAATACCATTGAATAATAGTTGGTACGTTCTTTTCTGAAATCACTTTAGAAATGTGCATTTGAGAATGATTTTATGTAGTACAGCTAGAGTGGGTAATGGGTAGACAAAACTGTCAAGTCAGGAAATGTTATCTTTGTTCCAGTCCCTCAGCCTCTGTCTTGAAGAAACTTCCTCTTCCGAGTCTCAAAAAAGTTGTTCACTTCACTCATGATTTTACTAACTCTGTTCCATTCTGCCTTTCAACTTAAGGAATCCATTTGGAATTAAGGAATTTTTAAATAGTTAATACTTTATTTATTTATTTATTTATTTATTTATTTATTTTTAAAAATTTTTATTTATTTATTTGACAGAGAGAGAGAGAGACAGCGAGAGCGGGAACACAGCAGGGGAAGTGTGAGAGGGAGAAGCAGCCTTCCCGCCAAGCAGGGAGCCCGATGCAGGGCTCGATCCCAGGACCCTGGGATCATGACCTGAGCCAAAGGCAGATGCTTAACTGACTGAGCCACCCAGGTGCCCCTAAATATTTAATACTTTAGAGTGAACTTATAACCAATAATATTAGCTTAAATGAGATTTCATTTTTATGCATTAAACTGATATAGAAGGTGTTAATATTTGGGAATAATAGGAATGAGGTTAATATTTGGGGGACAAGGAGCCACATATTCATCTTATTCCTAGAGTTAAGTCTAGGTGTAGAGAGAGAATTTTTCAATGAAGCATCTTTCTGTATGGATGTAAGTGTGTTAGTGTGTTCCAGTTGGTCAAGTACAAAATAAAATGAGTTTCTGTCACCCTCTTTATTCCTTTGAAACTATTAAATATCAAAGTCTTAGGCTTCATGTGAGGCATTTTCCTAGGCAAGGTTTTCAAACTGTACTTCCTAGGATAACAATAAAAACAACAAACTCTTTTTTTTTTTTTAAGATTTTACCTATTTGACAGAGAGAGCACAAGCAGAGGGAGAGAGAGGGAGAAGCAGACTCCCCGCTGAACAAGGAGCCCGACGCGGGACTCGATCCCAGGACCCCGGGATCACGACCCCGGCCAAAGGCAGGCACTCAACTGACTGAGCCACCCAGGCATCCCAAAACAACAAACTCTTATTAAATGTTTTGTGGAGAAAAGAAGTGATTAAAGTTTGGGAAAAGATAGTCAATAAAAATTTTTTAAATAAATAATAAAATAAAACTTTATTTTATTACACAAGACATAATAAAGTCTTTTATGTACTAATCACATTATGAAGTTTTCAGATACATAAAGTAAAGTTTTTCTGAAGAAGATTATATCATAGAATTCTTTAAGAAAAAAATATTCTGGGGCACCTGGGTGTCTCAGATGGTTAAGCGTCTGCCTTTGGCTCAGGTCATGATCCCAGAGTCCTGGGATCGAGCCCCATATCGGGCTCCTGGGTCAGCAGGGAGTTTATCCCTCTCCCTCTGCCTCTCCCCCTGCTTATGCTCTCTCTTTCTTTCTCTCTGTATTTCTGTGTCTCAAATGAATAAATAAAATCTTAAAAAAAAAAAAGAAAAAATATTCTGTTGAAGGCAGCTCAGGTGTCCTTCTTCCCAAAAGTTTTTGCAGGTGGGCTCACCCAGACCATGATAGCTTCTTGAATTTTCAGAGTAGTGATTTAAGGGTGACTGCTGTAACCTTTTCTTTCTCCTCCTATCATTTTACAAAGGAATAAATTAGAGAAATAACTTCATAGACCACCACTGAATGGCAGGGAACTCCTGATCTAGAAAGGAAACAAAATTCTACCTTTTAGAACTTCCCTGTTACTGCATCTGACAATTTAGATACTTTTTTTTTCAATCTATCTCTCAGGGATTTCTTTCTCACCAGAAACTTGGAAAGGGAATGGTAATGATTTGTGAATGGAAAGAGATCTGAAATGAAATGAGTTGAGACGTGCTTTAAAAATTCATTCCCAGGATACTTTTTAAGACACACGAACTTCCTGGTAACTGTTTAGGATTCAACATAGAGGGCTTCTGACAACTGATAGAACATTAGAAACGTAATTAAGATTTTAAACTTTGAGTAGGTTTCATTGTCCAATTATTTCCCCTGGCATTTCAAACTCACACACCATTGAACAAGCACAATTTCAAATGTTCAAAACAAATATGTGAGGGTGAATGAAGCAGACGAAACAAGGGAAATGTTTTACTCAGAGGTAAACCGAAGAGCTGCTTATGAAGCCATAAGAATTAAATAGAATAAAAATTTAAAATGTCAAGTATGTATGCCTCGAAACACAAATGAAATAATGAAACTAGAGTGCCCACAGAGGTTCCTACTATCAAATGAGATATCAATGAAAAGTAAAAGAATGATACGAAAGAAAGTTTTTTAAATGAACATTTTTGAAAGTACAAGAAAAGTGAAGCAACTTTTCTTTCCTCATTTGGAAATTCCACTTACTATACTGAGAACTGCTATTAGGGACATAGTTAGCGGCTACCCTACCCATTGCTGAATCCCTAGTTCCTGGCACATTGCCTGGAATAAACTAAGTTCTCAATTTTCCTTGAGGTGTAAATTAACCAACCATGAGGTGTGGTATGAAAGGGGTGGCAGGAATCACTGACTCTCTAAACATGGACCTAAGGTTATCATTGAGGCAACCATGTAACAAATTATAATAATATTTTGCTAAATTTGATTGGAGGAAAAAGTCTCAGAGCAAATTAATAAAACTTGGGAAACAGTAAAAAGAGAGAGGAATGAAAATGTTTATAAGTATGCTAATTTATTCCTATTTCACAATTGGTATTCATTAGATACTGCCTCATTTCTAAGGGTGATAGATTAAGAAATATGTTTTATCACTATTATATAAGTTTATAAAAGTAACAACTACTAGAATTAAAGACAGTGCTATACCTTTTCCCAATTATTCAAAATAACTAAGCATAAATAATAAATTAAGGAAAAAACTGTTACACAAAAGAGTAAAATAGGACCGCAAAGTTAAATGAAAATGTTATTACAATGATAAATGTCATAAACTCATAAGTTAAATGGAAGGGACTCCTGGGTTTGGTTAAAATAAAATACAATAAAATCTCACTGTAACTAAATACTACAGATTTACTTAAAAGAAGTTGGCTCACAGGGGCACCTGCGTGGCTCAGCCGGGTAAGTGTCCAACTCTTGATTTCGGCTCAGGTCATGATCTCAGGGTCATCAAATTGAGGCCCTCCTCGGGCCCCCAACTCAGCAGGGAGTCAATTTGAAATCTGAGATTCTCTCTCTCCCTCTGCCCCTCCTCTTCCACAAACACACTCTCTCAAATAAATAAATCTTAAGAAAAAAAAAGAAGTTGACTCACAATATTTCATGGTAATGAAATGATTAATGCTATAAAAAATGCCAGAAAAAAGAAAACAAGGGTTGCAATTTAAATATCTAACAAAGATGACTGCATGTAAATGTGACGAAGTCCTTTTTCAATAATTAGGAGTATGATGCATAATTAAAATATCAGAAAATTGTATACAACAAGTTGTCCATTATTTAAATTACTTAAGACATAAGTAAAAATTAACAGAAGCACTCCTTCTAATCTCCACTTCTCCCCCTTTGACTATATGGTCGAAATATAGGCTATAGATGATCTAAATAATGTATCTGTTAAGGCTGCAGAAATAAGTTTATAGCTTTCAGCATATTATCGAAATGTCCTAAAAGGTTAAAAATTATTATTCTCCGAAGTCTACTTTGTTCTATGAGAGAGTAGTAATCTAGCCTTTCCCACATAAGCAATTATAAAACTGTGCTATACAAGGGTAACTGTTTTTAGGTAGGAAACAATAGGCTGTACAAGACTATGATCTCTGAAAGAAGGGAAACTCATAGAGTGAGCCCCATCTTCAGTCTGTTCTCTTCATATGGTTAATTTCCCCACCATTGCATAGGACTCTCAGGAGCCCATGGCCTGACAAGCTGAGGAGGCAAAAACCGCACTTTGGGACTGATGAAATGATTAGATTTGGCATAGCTGGGCAACTGTAGAAAGGTGGTTCCACAGAGTAGGAGTGGAGGTTCCCAAAGTCTGGATGGGACTTCTCATAGCTCTTGACCAAGAGCTGGACCTGACAGGTACACAGTAAGACTGCACCAGGTTTACCAGAAAGTTGCCTTAATGGGGTTGGGAATAGAATGGGGATACTGAAGTCAAACAATGATGGGAGATTCTAGAGTCCCAGCCCAGGCAGAGAGGATAGACTTTGTTAAAACCCCCAGGTATCTAAGCTAAGATGCTAGAAAAGCCAGAATTTAGGATTAAGTACCAAACTCATTCAGAAAAAAGATTACTTCAGACCTACCATAACAAATCCTAAAATCTTGATGAGATTTGAGAGGAAGACAACATTTGACGTTTGAGCCCTGTCAAGTTGTGTTTGGTTAATCCCTTGGAATTCTGACAAGTCATCTCGAAAAAAATTTAACAAATTCTAACTATACAAATAACTACATTAAATATGAATGAAATAAATATTTCATTTAAAAAGCAGAGTTTATAAGATTATATAAAGAACAAGACCTAACTATATGGTATCTACAAGATAGTTAAAATATAGAGACAGGTTGGGTGAAAAAAAAAAGAAATGAAATACCATCCAATACAAAAGCTGAATATATGTATATATATATATATATATATATATATATATATATATATATTATACATATATATATACTCAAAAGGTAGAATTCATGATGAAGTGTATTATTAGGGATAGAGAGACATTACTTAATAATAAAAGGATTGATGTATCAAGAGACAACACCATCGAGAAAATATAGAGATACATTGTGAAAAAATATTTGCTATACATATATTTGACAAAGAACTTGTATTTAGGATACATAAAGAACTCCTCCAATGCAATAAGAAGTTTGACAACCAATTAAAACATGAGCAGAAGACTTGAATAGACAATTCAAAAAAGAAAATATACAAATAATTAATAAACACATGAAAAGATGTTCGCCATCATTAACCATCAAGAAAATGCAAATTAAAACCACACTGTAATAACATTTCAACTATACTGCAATATCTAATTAAAGAGATTAACCACCAAGTGTTGATGGAGGATATAGAACAACTGCAACAACTGTTGCAGGCGAGAATGCAGTCTTCCAGTTTCTAATAAAGTTAAATAAAGATTTAGTATTTATTTGGCCCAGCAATTCACTCTTGCATATTTTTCTAAGAAAAATAAAATCTTATGTTTAAATAAAGACTCGTATACAAATGTTTATAGTAACTTCAGTCATAATATCTTAAAAGTACAACCACACAAATGTCCTTATAGAGCAGAATGAATAACAAATTATGGTATACATATATAATGGAATACAACTCAGCCATAAAAAGGAACAAACTACAGATGCACATGAGAACATGGATAAAGCTCAAAATTATTATGTTAAACAAGAAGACAGACACAAGTGTACATACTGCAAGATTCCATTTATGTGATATTTTAGAAAAAGCAACATTATTTTATAGTGAGTGAAATCAGATTTCTGGTTGCCTGGGGTGGGGTGCAATGTAATTTTATAGGGTAATACAAATGTTCTATATCTTGATTGGGATGGTTTGTATGCAGTTTATGCATTTTCAAAACTCATGAGACTGTATAAAATATGCATATTTTATTGCATGTATATTATGTCTCAATAGTTGATTTATTTTAAAGTGCTGCATTTGCTGTGTGGAACTATGTCAGAATCAACAGGAACGTTGTTAAAAATATAGCTCCCTGGCTTCTTAATCTTACTATCCCGGGTTTAGGGGTCAGATGAGACCAAGAAGCTTCATTTTAAATATGTTCTTCTTCACATACATACTGGAGATTAAGGGCTACTGTTCTAGAGAGTAAAGGGATCTAACTAAATGTATTTAAAATTATATGAAAGGAAGTAATGCAGTCAATAAAAAAACTATTAGACTTTGAAGATCACAGTATTATTTGGATATCAAAAGTCTCACTTTAGATATGCCCAAAAGTCGAATTTTTAAGTATCTAAAGCAGGGAGATATTATTGACTATAGGAAATAAATCAGAACTACAGAATAAAACTCCAAATTAATAAAGCTGGAACTAAAAATTTTCCAATTTCCTCTTTGTATTGTGAAAGAATTTCTGAACCACGCATCAATGGACAAAATAGAGTATTTGACATTAACTGGATAGGGGCATTTCTTATGGTTATGTCAATTCTTTAGGTAAAATTTCTCCTTTTTCAAGTAGGTGACAACAAATACTTGGCAGGATTTGGAAATAGTTTTGTTTCTTGTTTTGTTTTCTAAGATAATTAAAAACAGAAAATAGCCAGAGTATAATTTTCACTTGCATGCCATTGCATATATCTCCGATACAAATGGTGCCTTGTCCACTAGGGTCATTGAATCATAGAATTGGTAGACACCCTGAGTTCATGTAAATCCATCTTTCTGATTTCACAAGATTCTCTGAAATTAATGTGTTTGATATAAAGATCCCATGGATATCAGAAGATGTTCTTCCACTACTAAGAAAAATAATAAATATATGGATTTAGAATTGGTCCTCAAAGTACCAAGTCAAAGATAGTGTGCAGAGGATGGTCTCAATAGATGCTAAGCATTCTATCCAAATGTCTGGAAAATATTGATGCCTCTACTTTTCTTGGGATAACAGTATAGTGCTATTCAAAGAAAAGCCTTGTCTGGGAGACTGAGGTATATATCATTTTCATAAGATTATGGTAGTCAAACAACCAGAGTCTGTTTGGATGCTAATAGGATGACAATCAATTAGGTAAGAAGTGAAAGAAGTCACTAAAATCTTCTATAAATAAATAAACTGTTTTTATTACTTGGGTGATCAATTTTTGTCTCATTGTAAGTTAATTTGCTGTTTTCATCAACATTTTGAAATTATAGGTGAGCTTTTATTATACAAACACAGTATTCAACAAAACTTGAACTAATAAAATGTATAATTTATGAAGTAATCCACATGCCAAATAGTATTTGCTTTTGTAATGTGCAGTTGCTTTAAAGGGTGATTTACCTTAATAAACACCTAACTGTTCCCCTAGCTTCATCCTTTGCCCCCCAGAGTGTATGCAGTTTTCAAAAAAAAAAAAGATTTCACCACTCCCCTTCTGACTTTACTACCCAGCCCCTTTCATCACCGGGTTGTAGCCACACTGAACTTCTGCTGTCCCAGGAACACCAGGCAGGCTCCTAGCTATGGGACAGGGCACTGTTGTTCCCTTTGCTGAAAACACTCTTCCCTCAGATGTCCTCAGAGTTAACCCCCTCCACGTTTTTGCTCAACTTTACCTACTCAATGAGGCCTGCCCTGAAAACCCTGTTTAATGTGATAACCTGTCCCTGCTCTACCCTTTGCCCTTTCAGTCCCTTTTACCTGCTTTAGCACTCATCACTGTCTAATATACTCTATAATTTACTTATGTGTTACATTTATTGTTTACTGTCTCCCTCCCGCCCCCCAACCTGGAATACATGTTCCAGAAAGGCAGGCATTTTTGTTCATTAATGAATCCCCAATGTTCAGAAGTATATCTGGCACATAGTACATAATGTGCTCAATACATATTTGTTGAATGAATAAATTTTATCAGATTTAAAATAGAAGTCCATTGCAAAATTTCTATACTCATATACCTTTCAGGAACACAGCTATTAAATACCATAACTAATGCTGTTTTCTGAAGCATGTAAAGTTTAGCTTTCTGAAATAATCCTTTCTAGGGTGCCTGGTGGCTCAGCCGTTAAGCATCTGCCTTCGGCTCAGGTCATGGTCCCAGGGTCCTGGGATCGAGCCCCAGAGCATCGCATCGGGCTCCCTGCTCTGCGGGAAGCCTGATTCTCCCTCTCCCACTGCCCCTTGCTTGTGTTCCCTCTCTCGCTGTGTCTCTCTCTGTCAAATAAATACATAAAATCTTTAAAAAAAAAAAAAAGAAATATTTTTTTCTACCCACAGACCTGTCATAAGGAAGATCTGGAATTCCCACTCTAGAATTGGCCCTTTGGGTTAGTTAATAAATTGGGGGAATTATCTCCCCAAAAGCCCTCACTAGATAGTAATCTCCAAAATAGACAAAAGGGTCCTTTATTTTATGGTTCATGACAACTCCTCTGATAAACTGCAGTAATTATCACCCTACAAGGCAGACTCAAGAGAAAAATCCAAAGCTATTTATTGATATTAGCTAGACACAATTATTACCCAAGTCTATGGACAAAAATATTTGTTATATATTGATGACAACCTGTTTATACTGAGCAAGGGGGTCCTACTATTTCCCACAGCTCGACTCAACTTTAGACAGTTTTCTTCCTGACTCCTAAGCCCCGGATCTCCCTTTTCTTATAGGACTTATATTAGAAAATTTATATTGTAAATTCTTTCTCTGCCCCTTTGAGATGTAAATCTTCTCCCAATCTCTTGACAGTTTTACAACCTGGGAATGTCTTTCTCCAGAACCCAGGAAGTATCTTGCTTGATCTTTGATCAAGAAAGATAGTGCCCCTACCTGCCAGTCTCTGTGGGAGGGTAGGAGCCTAACTTCTGTTAACAAACACAGATGACCTAATGACATTGACCAACCTCCCCCCCTAATGTCCTCCAGTACTTTTCCACTAGCTCACCCCAGCTCTTAAAATTTCTCCTGAATTTTGTTTCAAGGGAGTTGAGTTCACTCTCTCTTGCCTGCCCCAATAGTCTACCCCACCTGTTTAACATCTGGTGCAAGTTTCCTTTGACAGCTCTCTCCTTCATTTCATATACTGGGGTCCAATGCTGTACTGAAAAATTTGGTATTTATTTTTGTCAGTAATGGTTAAACAACTTTTGTTCTCCATGAAATCACTTTATATTTCGCATATATGTAACACAGTTTCTAATGAACTGAAGTTGCATAAATGACCTCAATGGGGGAGGTATGAAACTGATAACATTCACTCAGGTGCTAAGATATGGTAGTAAAATGTTCTGGATGAAAGAATCATAACAGAAGAAAAATTGGGAGGCCCTTCCATCCATGGAGGTTATGTTTGGAGTCTGAGAGTTAGTTTTGGGGGCTGGAAAATATGTTTCCAATATGAGAGCATTTACATCAGGCCAAATTGTTGAGTACAGGATTGAATTGCCGGTTTAGTTTTGGGTAGGCTGTGGAAAATTTTGCTGTGGATCATAAAATAGAAACAAAATTCAGTATGTTTCCATTCTGGAGAATTCTACAGAAAGCATAGGGTTTTGTGTTTAAATGGGATTTAAATGCCAGCCTTGCCACTTGATAACTGAATGATTTTGAGGTAATGACTTAAATTTTCTGTGTGTTAGTTTCCTTACCATCAAAGTGGGATAATAATAACCACCCCAGAAAGTTGTTTCAAAGACTGAGTGAGAAAATCCACGTGCCTGGCTTACAGCAAGTCCCCAGTAAATGGTACATTTAAATATTTACTCAGTAACTTGAATCTTACCATGGATTAGTAGGACATATGATTTAATTTCTACTCTCAAAGATCTTCCAGGATTTCTGGGAGATAAACCAAATATAAATATCAGAAATTCATTTATCAAGTCAACAGACCTTTTATTGAGCACCTAATATTTTCCAGGCACTCTTCTAAGCTTTGGGAATATAGCAGTGATCTCTACAGACAAGATCCCTGCCTGTATAAACTTTATAACCCGGTGTGTGTCGTGTGTGTCTGTGTGTGTAAGTGGTGGTGGGGGGGCAATAATATACAAATGTACAAAGAAATGGTTAATTACCCATAACAATAAATACTATAAATAAAAATATATTAGGAAAAGGGGCACCTGGGTGGCTCCATCAGTTAAGTGGCTGACTCTTGATTTCAGCTTAGGTCATGATCTCAGGGTCCTGGGATCGAGCCCTGTATCCAGCTCCCCACTCAGTGGGGAGTCTCCTTGAAGATTTTCTCTCTGTCCTCCTCCCATCTCATCCCCATTCACACACTCTTTCTCTAAATAAATAAATAAATCATATATATATATATATATATAATATATATATATATATATTAGGAAAAGAAGACAGAGACTAATAATTAGGGACAAGGCAGAAAAAAACCCAAATGAGGTGGTCAAGCAATGACCCTCTGAAGGACAGCTGAGGAGAGATCTGAATCAAGTTAGGGAACAAACTATATAAAGGTCTATGAGGGGAAGAGAATTCCATTCAGAAAAAATTATTCAAGTTAAGATTTCCAAAATAGGAACAAGCTGGGTATGTTGAAGGACTAGCCAGAAGCCAGGGGACAAAAATTACATGCTTTCTAATTTATTAAAGAAAGAAATTCTTAATCGCATGAAACAACATTTATGAAGTCATAACCTAAAACTTGCTTCACACACCATTTATTAGTTCATCATTAGCTTTTTTTTTTTTTAAAGATTTTATTTATTTATTTGAGAAAGAGAGAGAATGAGAGAAAGCATGAGAGGGAAGAGGGTCAGAGGGAGAAGCAGACTCCCTGCCGAGCAGGAAGCCCGATGTGGGACTCGATCCCCGGACTCCAGGATCATGACCTGAGCCGAAGGCAGTCGCTTAACCAACTGAGCCACCCAGGCACCCATCATCATTAGCTTTTATGAGTCACTTCTCTGCTAGATCTTGAAAATATATTAAAAATATCTGACATTTCCTTTGTTTTCATAAAGCTTATAGTCTAGTATTATGTTTTCACTATCATTAATCTCCACAGTTTATTTGTACTAGATTTGGACTGCAATCTACCCAAATCTCTTGCCATAGCATGGAATGGAGCTTTACTGAATCTCCTGGAAAAGAAAGCAAGCTGCAGACTGGAGTGCATGCCCCTCAGAAATCATACAATTATACGCAGAGGTCCGGAACAGGATCTAAGAAATAATCACGGTGTTTAAGTTTCAAGTTTTTAAGACAAGCTTCCAGGTCAATTTTGAATATTTTACAGTAAGAAAAAATGTTAGAAGTAAATACAAGTTAGTAGGCAATATAAAAATCATGGCTGAATGAAAACTTAATTAAACGATAGCCTTCTCTGGTTGCTATAACTTTATGTTTAGTTTTCTAGAGTATTTTAAATATTTTTATGTTCTTTGTATATAGTTGAAAAGTGAATGAAAAAGATTCACAGAAAAAGAGAAATCAAGATCATTTTGAAAGGGGATAATCAAAATGAAACAAATTAGTATTATTGTTAGCATAATTTAATACTAATTATATGATACACATATAATAATTTAATACATTTGTTATTTAAGATAAAGCCAATGCAACAACAAAAAATAAAAGACTGTATTAAAAACATACTTAAGGCCAGAAATCCTGGCAGCTATAAATGCTTAAAGAAACAATTTTATGGAGACTGACAGATCTATAGGAGTAGACCCAAGAATCCTTAATAGAGGTGATCATTCACTCAAAAAACATTAATTGAGTAAGCCAGACAGTAGATGAAAACCTAGTATCTGTACAGTCCTGTACATAACACATCTACATATATCATTTCATTTGATACTTGTTACAATCCTGTGAAGTGTATACAGAAATTCAAAGGGGTTAATGTCCATGACACTAATGACCATACTGTTAGTGGGTCGAAATGCTGGGCTGGACTCGCAAGATTTTTAGCAACGTATTTCCTACTCTTTCCAGTATACCATGCTAACCTTCCTATTCATCTGTACAAGGTTGATGCTAGGGCATTCTTCTTCCTCTGACTTAATTTTCTTCAATTAAGAGTCATCTTTACCACAAAGAAAATGAAAAGGCTGAGAATCTCTTAAAATACTGTTAGAACCAAGTACATGTGGAAGACAGACAGAATGAAAGAGACGGGTGGGAACAAGGCAGCAAAGAGAGGGCACACGCTCCAGGGAAATTTCCCTTGTTGTCTGTATTTTTTAAGTAGTTTTGGTGCTTATTATATTAGCTTCTAAAGATATTACTTAGGGAAAAAAGCATGTTAATCACCAATATTTCTTAATGTATACCCAACATCCATTTCCCCCAAATTCTGTAACATCGTTAATCCATTCTCATAGCATAGCTTCAATTAACACATCTAGTTGTTAACTTCCTAATTTTTATTTCAACCCAACTGCTGTGAGGAAACCTGTCTATTTCCAGATGCCTACTGAAAAAAATCAACTTAGAGGCTGCCACAAGTATCCTAAGTTCAATTTGTCCAAAAACCTAATTTATAATCTGTGGGAAAACATCTTATTCCTCTTCCAGCCCCCTCCTATGTCTTTTGTCTCTCTAAACTAAGAGAGCTATCTTTGCATCCAAGATGAGCAAGCCCAGCCACCATACAGCTCATCGCCTTCCTCCTTCTTTAGAGCCAGTCACTAATACTGGGCCGTAGATTTCACTAACAGTTTGCAGTCTGTCCTCATGAGTTTGGTAATGTCATCACCATTTCCTGAACTACCAGAATTCTTCCTCCTGTCTTCTGTGTCTTTCCTTTCCATTCCAGTCTCTACACCAGCCGGGGCAGAAACTGTCTAGAACACAAATTTTGTCATGTGATTTTTCTAGAAAAAAAAATTCATATTGGATCCACCACCGCCTGCAAGGTCAAGCCCAAATTCATTACCATGGCTTTCAGTGCTCTCAACAAACTATATTCAACCTTTCCGCCCATCCTCAGCCCCTTCCACTCTTACCCAAACCAAATTTAGGGGGTTTTTGTTGTCGTTGCTGCTGTTTTGCGTGAAGGTTTTTTTCTTTTTTTTTTTATTTTCAAAGCACTTATCAAGGCTTGGAATTTTATTTATGCGTATTGTTGGTCTTCTCTTCCACTAGAAGGCAAGTTTTCTAAGGGCAAGCACTCTATCTGCTTTGTTTACTGCAGAATCTACAGTGTCCAGTAGAGTATCTGACACATAATAGGTGCCCAATAGATATTTGTTGGTTGACTCACCCAGAAATATCGAGACAATTGCCTTTGAAGCCCAAGCCCATATTATCTATTATATATTATTATATATGATAGACAGTCACTTTCTCACTTTTCACCTCACCTTGCATTCTAAGTAGTAAAATTTAAAAATTGATAAATTAGGGAAGTAACTGTCAGGGTATCAAGGACACTACACTCAGGTTTGGATTCCAGCTCCGCATTAACTCAGTTACCTCACTTAGAAAATGAGGAAATACTTTCTTCTTTACATAGTTATTTTAAATCGTGTGTAATACATGATTTATACCACAAATATTTCCTCCTTCTCTTTCTTCCTTCTACCTCCTCTTTCTCTCTCTGGTACAGAATGTGTTTTTGTAGGATAAAACCTCTGGTATGAAGGAAAAGGAGAAAGGGGGATTTTCCACATATTATTTTTAAATTATGCCCCTTACAGATTAAAAATTACAGTGTCAGGTTTGGAACAGGATTTTAAGGTTCATCTGGTCTCCTCTAAGATGTGTTGATTTCCTCTATAATTTCCCAACTACGTGATTGTCCAGCCTATGCTGAAACAGCTCTAGCAAGGAAAAAATCCACCTCCTATTACTGCCTAGCCATCAAAAACAAAACAAAACAAAACAAAAACCATTGTAAACCACATATCATGACCATGTAAAATTGTAGCATCAGCTAATATTAAAGATACTTTGCATAGTACAATAAATTAATTAAATTATCTTTAGTGAGTCTATTTGAATGGAAACTTCAACATCAAGTTTCCTGCAATTTCTTTATCAGGACCTCTAAAGTTGTATTTTTATTGATATTTTTAAAATAAATTCCTGTAACATCAAACCTATAAAGGGTTCATCACAGACCAAATACATCTCTAACCTTTTAAGCTTTCACAGTAAAAACTGTCTTCTTTATTTATATAAGTTTGGGAAAGATACAAATGTAATCATAACCCCCAAGGCAAAATTTTATGGCAGTTTTCAGAACTCCTCACTATAAAAACTACTCAAACCTGCAAACATAAAAGTTTCCAATAAAATTTGTTTTAGATACTGGCAATAAAACATTCTTTGCTTGCCTTTTAACTCCAAATTTTGGAGCCACAGCTGTCCAAATGCCAAAGATATATTTCACATTCCCCAGCCACACATTCTCCAAACTTTTAATCTCCAATTGAAAAACACTATTATTATTTATTAAATATCACAAATATTTCATATTTAAGGAATGTGTGTTAATGAACACAAAAGAAAAAAATAGGTCATAGTAAAAAAAATCACAAAGGAAGTATCACATAAATCTTTAAGTAAGTAACTATATTTTAAAATAACATCCTCATGTTTTCACCTAAAAATGTTTGTGTTTTTTAACCCGGAATATGTTTCCTAATGAAAGTTTAAGTAATAAGGGAGAAAGGTGTGCCTATAAGCATATATGTGATTCATACTGGAAACTTCTCTGAGAGCTTGTGTATGTTCTGCCATTAAGGGCATTTGGAAAGCTGATTTCTCTTCCAGCTCCTAGGGTATGAGGGAGAGGCTGCCAGAGGCTTCCACCCTCAGGAAGCACCCGGAAGCATCCTAGCTCTGGGTCCTAACAGTTTTACCAAATTCTTTCAGGCCTTGGACCCTGAAGTCAGTCCATTCCATTCATCGCTCTGATCTCTGTTTCTCAGAGGCACCACGTAAAATATAAACCGGGCTCATTGCTTTAACATGTGTGTATTGTTCACAGTGCAGATGGCACCTGGTGGTACGTTGTCAAGGCACTTACCCTGTTCCTCTGCCTTAAGGAGTATTGTGTGCAGACATGGGCAAAGGCTTTGGCATCAGATTGTTTATATTTGATCCTCAGCAAGGCCACTTTCTAACTATACTAGCCTGGCAAGTTAAGGAACTTTTCCAAGTGACATTTCCTCATCTATAAAACTAGAGGTGGGGGGGGCGTGGGGGGGGGGGTTCCTTCCTTTTGCTTTCTTCCTGACTCATGATCCCATTGCTGACCTCCTTACAAACTCTTTCACTCTTATACTCAGTCTCTCTTTAAATAAAGTCCTCGTCATAATTTGTATGCCACGGAAGCAAACCCTAAGACAAGGAATCATGTGTAAGTGACTCACCATGGTACCAGGAGAGACCTGGAAGGGAGTGAGGGGAGGAGGGCAGGGAGAGGGAAGAAGTCAAGCAGGGCTCCACCTTCAGGCAAAGATTTAGCCTCACTTGATCCCACACAGGAGCTCTGGAGCCTAAATTATACCTACAAGTCTGTTCCCCTTAAAAGGTTGCCTGATAAAATACAAGACATCCTATTAAATTTGAATTTCAGATAAACAACAAATTCTCTTTAGTATAAGTATGTCTCAAACACTGCATGGAACAAACTCATACTAAAATATATATATATATATATATATATATATATATATATATATATATATATATACTTGTTGTCTACCTGAAATTCCAACTTAATTGGAATTCTACATTTTATTCTATATTTTTATTTGTAAATCCAGAAACCCTACAAAGGCCAGGCTACTGAACTACGGGTGGTGACGGTACGGGGATGGGGACGTGGATGGGGTGCGGGGAGCTCACAAAACCAGTAAAAAGGATTAGATGGAATCCGAGTGGAACACCATCAGTGTCTGCTATCTTGTGTTCTCTCATTTTCTTCACACAGTGTTCCTTCCACTTTCTTTCCATTATGGAAATTTGGCTCATCCCTAAAGAACCCTCACTTCTTTGCAGTTTTCACAATGGAGCCTGCTTTTTCTCTGTGAAAACAACAACAACAAAACTGGCTTTCTACAATTCTTCACTGTGGCTTTTAGATCACAGATTCATTGTTCTGACTCCCCGGAGCTAGTCTCTCCTCTCTGAGCTCTGGCTCTCTGTCTATTGCCTTCTACCCTGCTGAAGTTTTGCCTACATTCAAGTGCCTTTTGACCAATTCACTGATAACTGTGGCATCTAGATCATAGGTACCCTCAGACCCCAAATGTTCCCCCCAATTTGGTCACTACTTTGTCAATTAAGTAGTCTCAAAGTTTTGGTATCTCTTCTCCATTTCCACAGCACATTCTCTTGATTTTTACCTTACCTAACCATCCTGGGAGCTGCCCCACCCTTGAAAATTTAATTTAATTGGCCCACTTTGACAATACTCTTACTCATTCAGTTTTCACTCTATTATTCTATTACATTAGGCCTTGAACTTAATGGAGACACTTACCTAATCCATCAAGTCTTCCTGAATTTGCTTCCTTCTCTCTTCAGCAACACATTTCACCCTTTTATCAATATTTCTAAACATTTGAATGGCTTCCTCCCTTTTTCATTCTGGTATATCCATTCTAAAACCCTTCAACCCATAGCTATGCAAACACTTCCTTCCTCCATCCTTCCTGAATTTGATTAAAAGATTATCATGATATAATGTATATTGGGATACCAAAACTTTCATTAGTAATAAGAGAAACAAGTTTAAATCATACTGAAGTTAACTACATTGTATTGCTATAACATATTCCCAGTAGATAGTGTTTTAAGTGCAAAGATGCTGTGATATATTGCAATTTTTCTCTAGAAGTCATTAGGCATTTAATATGAAGAATGTTAGCTTGAGTAGAATAGAAGCTTGGGTCTATATACTTAGCAATTTCTCATGCTACAGTATAAATTGGAAGCGCTATTTTTTTAAAAATGCTGGATCCATGTTAATATTATATATTGAAAATAGACACAAGGAAAAGATGTAATTATTTTCCTTGAAAAGTAGTCTTAAATTTAACTCTTATTTCCAATATCTTTGGTTACATTTACCTACTTTGAAATCTAAACTAAGAAAACAGTCAGAAATATGGATGAAACAAAATAAGAATTATCATTTGTACAAATATACATAAAAAATGAAGATGAAACAAAGGGCACTTGTCACACACACATATTCATGAAAACAAAAATGAAGTATTTATGAAGTTTAGGGTTTTATTTTTCTTGAAATTAAATAAAAATAACCTGAGGAGCAATTTAAAAACCCCAAAACATTTTCAAGTTCAACATTGTACAATTAAGTATAAAGGCATACTTATTTCAAAACAAGGCTAATAAGATATTTTCCAGCAGGTTCATAATTCACTAGACTATCACTGTTCAAAACCAAAACAGCTAAAAGCTTGAAATGATGTCAAGAGACCCCTCTACTCCAAATGGTGAAATTGAAGTAAAGATTAATGATATTTTAAGCCTATTTTTTCCTTCTTTGTTTTATTTTACTGTCTAAGCCATTTAGCATTTAGTATTCATGAAGGTGTGTGAACATTCATTTTGGTTTTTATATACTTGTTTCAGACATACTTAAACTGAAATATTTTGATTACTACACAAAGTGTAAGGTACTAAATCATAATGCTTCTCCATTTAGTAAATTTGGATTTTACTAATCTTTTGCTTTAAGTTTCATTTGTTGGGCTATAATATCCTCAAATATTTCCATATATTGTTAGACTCCTTCAGCATAAGTCCCGAGTCCCAGTGTAAGTTGTTGTGTGGGGGGAGATAGTCTAATATGATTAGGAAAATGATTACTTCAAGCTGCTAGAATAAGAAGAACCAAAGAATGAGTTCCTGATGAATAATAACTAGTTAGATTCTCTTCTGGTTTAAAACTGAATCTAAATTTTCAGGAGACCCAAGTAGTTTCTTAGAACTGGAGCTTACAGTGACTCAGGTAATAATACCTTCTACAAATGTGCCTCTGGGAATTTAAGCATGCTAATGCAAGAAGTTGTAAGGGCATCTAACCGCCCTCTTCACCTGCAAGGGGTACACACACACACACACACATTAAATAAGTTGGGTGCTACTTAGATAGACATGGGTTTGAGACCCATTACCTAATATAGGATATGTATTCTAGACCTAAAAGTATAAAGTTCTCCTGATTAAAAAGTTTCCTAAGTGTATCCTTCCAGGTGATACCTCTAAAATGTTATCTAAAAATCTCTACTTAGGGCGCCTGGGTGGCTCAGATGGTTAAGCGTCTGCCTTCGGCTCAGGTCATGATCCCAGGGTCCTGGGATCGAGTCCCGCATCGGGCTCCCTGCTCCTTGGGAGCCTGCTTCTCCCTCTGCTTCTCTCTCTCTCTCTCTCTCTATCCCTCTGTCTCTCATGAATGAATAAATAAAATCTTTAAAAAAAATAAAAAAAAAAATAATGGGCGCCTGGGTGGCTCAGTTGGTTAAGCGACTGCCTTCGGCTCAGGTCATGATCCTGGAGTCCTGGGATCGAGTCCCACATCGGGCTCCCTGCTCAGCAGGGAGTCTGCTTCTCCCTCTGACCCTCTTCCCTCTCATGCTCTCTATCTCTCATTCTCTCTCTCTCAAATAAATAAATAAATAAATAAAAAATCTTTAAAAAAAAAAATAAATAAATAAAAAATAAAAAAAAATAAAAATCTCTACTTAGTTTAGGGCCATGCTGGAACGATTATATCTTTACCATGTAAGCTTTTCATTAATTCATTTGTTCACTCATTTAACAAATACGGATTGAATATCCATCATGTGCTAGGCACTCCACTGAGTACTGAAAAGAATGGAACTATGCCAAAGATAAATGGTGTCTTAGCACCCTGGAAACTTACATACGATGAGTATGACGACCCAAACGACATGCACTATATATGGCCAGGGAGCTTTCTATGTCTAAAAGTCAGGGAAGGCTTCTTCAACCAATTGACCTTTGAGATGAGACGTGATTTGCCTATCCAGGAGGGAGTGAGGAAGGCAGAGAAAATCCAAAGAATTGGATAGCAACCTCTTGAAAGGATTAGCTCTGTATTTAGTTTTTATTTTTTACCTGTTCAAATAACTACATTCACAGTGGTTTAAAATAAACTAAGACATAAAACACAAAACATGAGAGCAAGGTGAAATTTGGCATTCTCTATGGTCTTTTTGCTATTTGAAGGGTTCCTTCATGTGGGTTTGACTTGAAAACAGAAGGCCTGTGGTGGTGATTTAATGAGATAAATGAGATCCCCATTAGGATCTGTGGCTGGGTCTTTCTCTTAGCATTTACTAAAGAATAAAGTCATCTGCTTATATATTAGTACTTCTTAATCTGGTAGTATTTTATAGTCCTGTAGCCAGTGTTGGAATTTATGATCTGGAATATGGTAATGCCATCAATCCAGCCAGTACTTTTACTTCTCATGGTTTATCTTAAACAGGACTACTGTGTAATTGCTTTTATGCTTTCCCATTTGTTTTCCTTGTAAAAGAAAAAAGACTGAGAATATTAACAAGCCCAGCTGTTAGCATTTCTTTGATATTTCCCGGTGGCCTGCTCCATTAGAGGGGGCTAAGTTCTTAATATCAGTTGGATTTGTTAATTATTGGTAAACAGTGCTCTATGAGTATTAGATAATGGATTCATTTTGCACATTTATTTTTATCGCGGTAATTTGGGTGTTCTCTTCTCTTTAATTGCTTTGTTTAAAAAGTACCTAAAAGCATAATCCAGAATTCCAAGCCTTCCACCAAATTAAAGAAAGCAATACTTTATTTATATGACCAAAGCAAATATGATTTCCAGCTCTTTTTCAAAAATTTACTTCAGATGATCTTGGGTCAGATTTTCTCTACCTAACATTGTGGGGAGAGGACTATAAAAGGCCACTGCATTCATGATATGAACAGACACTTTATTCAATTATTCATTTACTCAGGGTCAGCTTTATACCAGTTTTGTGTTAGGCTTTGGGGAGATGAAAGCAATGATAATGATGGGGAAAATGTCACCCTAGAGACTCCTAAATAGTTGATCCTTTCAAATAAAGTTCAAGGGCATTTGGTATGTCATTTGCTGTCCTATAGGAGACAAAGACAAGCTCTAGTAAATTATGCGACAAGACAGCCAATGAATGCCTAATTCCGGTCTCCTTGGTGGTAGCGCAAGTCTGGGATAGATCAGTTCATGTCTTTATAGCACATCACAAGAGATATCCGTGGGGAAACCAAGAGACAAAGATCTAGATGTTTAGCCCTAAGGCAGAGAGATGATAGGAATAATGTATTTGACTAAGAGTATTTTAAAAAGAAAAAGGTCCTCTGCTCAGTGAGTTCATGTAGAGAACATCTCTAAGATGAACCATCTACTATCAGCTATGGTGGCACCTGCTGTGTGGTTCTAAGATTAGACATCCAGGAGAGTTCGCCCTCTCCCAGGAGGCAATCTTCAGAAAGTGTGTGTCAGCCGGAAACACCGAGCAAAAGATACTGATGGAACTTAAGCCTAAGGTGCTTTCAGAATCTTTGAGACCAGGTTTCTAATTTACCCGGGATAGGGTTGAATTTTATTTATACTTCTTGCTGAGGCAGAAACCTAAATGACATGCAGACGGCTTCAAATTTGCTTAGCTAGTGATTGTTTCCCAGAACTAACTCCTAAAAGCCTACTCAGTAAGTCCCAAGAACATCCTAAAGAAGTTGACCCCTTCCTTGATTGGAAGATTTACAAGGCAGTAGGTCCCCCTCCACCTCCCTGTACATATAGGTCCATGGAGAACAACAAACTGAAATGATCCTCCTTTCCTGGAACCAATATGGAGGCAATGTGAAGTGCAGGCAAATCCCGGGAGTCCTAAATGGCCTTCGACAGACATGTCCTAATGAAGCAAAGTTAAAAATTGGTAATAAATTAATGAGAATGTGCCTCTTAGTGGCAATCATCCATCCATTCCCTCTTAGAGCACCTTTTAATTATTGTTACTAACGACAGAGTTTGGCGGTCACTGATTTCAGAAAAGAAAAAAACTTTTTTTTTGCTTTCCAGGCAGTTACGTGCAGCCTCTGAATTCTGCATGTTTGGAATAACCACTATTTATTACTTGTGGTTGTTACTTTTTTAAATGCTGGGCAATGGCATTCCTTTACTGGGCTGAAAAGACACTTTCTAAATTTGCCCTTTTTCCTTCCGATGTCCAAGGACATTGTCATTTGGGGCTGTTCATCATTTGTAGACAGTAACGATAAGAATAATATGCCCCACACACCTCCTCTGTCTTCACAGGGTCCCTCAATAATCCCTAAGGAGTCATAGAGGTAGGGGGAAAAATCCCTGTCTTATCTATTTCCCATCTTTCTGTTATCTGGGCTTATGCCCAATTTAGGCAGAGAATCATTCAGCAGCTCTCTGGTGATCTTCACAGCTGCTCGCTAATGCAGCCTCTTAAACATCTCTAAGAAGCTTTAAAATCTGCTTAGGAATCTGTCAGAGTGACACATGTTGGCAGCAATTTAATTTCACAAAGAATCATGGAGTGAATGCACTACCCACCTTTCCTCTCTCCCTTTCCTTCCTTCCCACCATACCACATGACACATTCCAAATGGATGACTTTCTGGGGTTGCCTCTCATAGAATATAACTTAAAAGTTGGGAAATTAGAAGAGCAATCAACACAAGTCAACAATTCAACATCATTTTTTTATAGCAACTAGGCTGTAATTGGGGAAGAGAGTGAAGACATGCCGGACAGCAACAAAGCATGGAACAGAAGCCATTGTTCCAGAGCTCCCTGCTTGGCCATCCATGGCAAGTTCATGCTCACAGCTGTCCTGCCTTTTTACTTCAGCCACCAAATCCATCTGATCTCTTCTCTGTCCCCAGATTCAGAAATGATGGAGAGTGCAGAAAAGCTATCAAAGAAAAATGAATGAGTATATTTTGATAGCAACTCATGAGAAACTCTGGCCTTCATCACTTTGCTTGTGTTCTAACTTTAGCTTGCTCTTTCCTGCTTAACAAAGGAAGAAGAAATTATAGGCAGTGTTGGAAAACTCATGATTAGGAAAATAAAAAGGATAACCATAGATTTACATTTTTAAGGAATTTGTTGAGCTTACATTTTCAAAGCTCCTCCCACAATAAAACTTTTTTCCCCTTCAAGATTGCTAGTATAGGATCTATCCCTCAAGAGGAAATAATGTCCTGAGAGTTTTTAAAAACAATCGTGAGTGGAGGGAGATTGTAGGATTCATATTTTTAAATGAATTATAGAGCCTGTATGCACCACTCTTTAGTGTTTAGTCCTGGCAGAACAAAATATTGATTCCAGTCCACTATGAAAATACCCCAACAGAGTGAAAGTTAGAAGTTAATATAAGCAGCAAACTCATGATTGATTATGCTGTTCATTGAGAGATTTACATAACTAAAAGGTAGGAGTTGTCAGCAGATTTAGTGCATGCTCCCAGTCCTCACAAGGCCAGCAAGGCTAAGCCCCATCTTATCATTTTCACTAAGTCCCAACTTCAGATGAAAATTGAACACTGAACAATCCAAGTTCCCCAGAGCCTTTTTCAAGAAATGAACCCTCCCCAGAATTAGCATCACTTGCACAGCTTTTCTAACAGGTAATGCAGCCCCCCTTTGAGGAGAAACCCTTCGAGGGCAAAAGAAAATGCAGTCAAGCACACCCAACCTCAAAGGCATCACTGATAGTGAAGTAAGTTCAGAACTTCTTTCAACTGGTTAAACTCTGAAATATCATCCACATAGACAGTAAACTCAAAGTTACTCTTCTGCCTTCACAGGACCAGAACATCTTCTTACCACCAATGAAGAGGCTATGAGCCCATGAGACTGGTGAAAGATGCCTTCATTTATTTACATATTTATATATTTTGAAGACTTTTGCCATTAAAAAATTGTTACTATTCAGTTTCCCAGAAGTCCTAGAGATCTTGAGAAGAAAACCACGAATTTAAGTCACTGTGGTTTGAATGTTAAATTGGTAGCAGCCACGAGAAGGGCTGCCTGAGTTAATTATGTGGGATTTACCTGCCCTGTAGAGGTGTGAGTTAGATTATGTGGCAGTCCCATCATGATTTGTACTACTCAGAGAAGCAAATAACGCTCCCATTTTTACTATATGCTTTATTTTAATGCAACATGTATCTCTTAGCCAATGGGTAGAAAGTGATAATTTATTGGTGTGACCCAGAATTAAGAAGTAAAACCATGAGGAGGTATAGTTCATATATGAATTTGCTGATTCCAGTTTCCGTGATTAAAAGAAGTTGACAACTTACATATATCCCAAGCCTTGCATGATATCTGTGTCCTCAAAAGAGAACTGGCATTGCTTCCCCTAATTCAAATTCCAATGATCTATTGCTCTTTGATATTAACAGTCATTGCTGGTCTGCCTCTTGCAGCACAAGCAGCTTCGGCTCCAAATCTCAAGGTCTAAAGACCATCATCATTTATCTAATGAGCCCCAGGAGGACCCAGGGTAGCTCAGCCCATTAAGCAAGCTGGGTCTCAAGCAAGGGCTGTTGAAAGTTGACCTGAAACTGCCAGAATTCTCCTTTGTGGGGTTTTGTTATGAGTCATAAAACTCACTTCCTCCATGGCAACTCCAACAGTATCTGTTAATTGTGTCTCTGCTCCGTGCCATAAGCTTTACCTCACCAGAGCATCTGCTTGGGCTTCATCCCGTCACTAATGATCATTTTCTACTTTCCAGTCACTAATTTTTAAGAAGCACCAGTGAGATAGAGTGAAAATATGCCCTTCAAGAGGTGTCATGAAACTTAATTTCTATTCCCATTTCTGCCAGTCACTATCTAAGTGACCTTGAGAGGGACTTGACCTCTCTGAACTTTGGTTTCCTCATCTGCAAAACTAGATGACATGCAAGGTTCCCCTGGCTTTAAAATCCCAGTTTTAGTCACATATAAAGAAAGGACTTTATTCTTACTAGTTTATTAAAACTTTTGGCAAAGGTGGGCAATTTCACATGATGTTTAAAAATTCACCACATATTCAGTAACCAAATCCTGTGGATAACTCTTTAAAATTGGAGAAAACTTAAAACAATGTAAAAAAAGAAAAAAACACAGCTCTGAGTTTCACAGCACACTAGCCCAATATGATTCTCTAAGGGTGCATAAGATAGTTTAAATCTTTATTATTCCCTTCTTAAAAATCTGGATTTGCTAGAAATAATGCTTGGTGTTTTGTATTATGTGGTTTCATTTTGTTTGTTTAGCAACATCTCAACTATCTTTATTTTCTAAATATGGGAATTAAAACACAACAACTTTGGAACCTCTGGTCTTTCTCATTCCTCATTACCGTCAATCTCTTTGCAAAATTTGACAATTGTCTACTCGCTTAACAGACTCCTCTCATTTGACTTCCATGACACTGTATTTCTAGGTTTTCTTTCCCTCTGTGTCTGTTCCTTCTTTTTTTTTCTTTCAAATTTCTATTTAAGTTCTAGTTAGTTAACATACAGTGCAATATTGGTTTCCAGAGTGAATTCAGTGATTCATCACTTACATATAATACCCAGTGTTCATCACAAGTGCCCTCTTTAATACCCATCATCCATTTAGCCCATCCCCCACCTACCTCCCTCCATCAATCCTCAGTTGGTTTTCTATTGTTGAGAGTCTTTTATGGTTTGCTTACCTCTCTCTTTCCCCCCTCCCATATGTTTTGTTTCTTAAATTCTACGTGTGAGTGAGATCATATGGTATTTGTCTTTCTCTGACTGACTTATTTTGCTTAGCATAATACACTCTAGCTCCATCCACGTCATTACAAATGGCAAGATTTCATTCTTTTTGATGGCTGGGTAATATTCCATTAAATGTATGTATACCACCTCTTCTTTATACATTCATCAGTCAATGGACTTTCGGGCTCTTTCCATAGTTTGCTGTGGAAATATTGCACTATTGTTGATAGTGCTGCCATGTACCCCTTTGAATCTGTATTTTTGTATCCTTTGGGTGAACACCTAGTAGCACAGTTGCTGGTTGTAGGGTAGTTCTATTTTTAACTTTTTGGGGAACCTCCCTACTGTTTTCCACAGTGGCTGCACCAGTTTGCATTCCCACCGACAGTGCAAGAGGGTTACCCTTTCTCCGTATCCTCGCCAACACCTGTTGTTGCTTGTGTTGTTAATTTTAGCCATTCTGGACAGGTGTGAGGTGATATCTCATCATGGTTTTGACTTGTATTTCCCTGACGATGAGTGATGCTGAACATCTTTTTGTGCTCCTTCTTGACTTCCACTGGGTCCTCTTCTTCTACTCCCTTACACATGAGTGTTTTCCCAGGTTCCATTCTAAGTTCTCCCATTTTAATGCCTTCATACATGTCCCATTAGTAATCTCGTTTATTATGTACACATAATTTCCAAAGTCATTTCTTTCATTTAAAAAACAGAGAGAGTGGGTGCCTGGGTGGCTCAGCTGGTTGGGTGACTGCCTTCGGCTCAGGTCATGATCCTGGAATCCCGGGATTGAGTCCCTCATCAGGCTCCCTGCTCAGCGGGGAGACTGCTTCTCCCTCTGACCTTCCGTCCTTCTTGTGCTCTCTCTCTCTCTCAAATAAATAAATCTTAAAAGAATAAAATAAATAAAAATAAATAAATAAAAAACAGAGAGAGAGAAAGAAAGTGATTTTTTGGTGTCTCTCTTTAAAAGGGCATTACTCCCATCATTAGAACTCATCTTCATTATCTCATCTAAACCTAATTATATCCCAAAGGCTCCATCTCCAAGTACCATTACATTTGGGATTAGAGCTTCAATAGATGAATTTTGGAGGGATATCATTCAGTCCATAGCACCATTCCTGCTGTTAACCATTCACTAAGGGTTTCTTGGTCCAAGCAATGTTCTTTCCAGCTGAATGTCATGATGGCCCTTTAGCCTCTGGCTTTCAGCAATCCATCAGATACATAAAGACTGTCTACTGGGGATACCTTGCCCTCCAGACAGGGATCAATTTCAAGTTCTGCCTTTTCCTAAGGGCTCACTTAGCCTCCTGGAAAAATTCACACTAACCTTCCATCAATGGAAGCCCAGGTTTCTCCTCCTATAATGTTCTTTACTTCTCCATTATCAGGTCACCAACTGTCAGACATCTTCAGGTGAAAGTTACGGAGTTATGCTCTTCATCCTCTCCGGCACCACGTTGAGAACTCTGAGTAGGTTTCTGAAACTACTTGGCTTGGAGGCTAGAGAAGGAATCCCCTTCTCAAGAGGTGGTTGGAAAAATACATGGTACACCAGTAACTCTCTTTCTCTATATTTTTTAAACTCCCAATCTTCAGGAATATATTTTGGGGGCAAAGGTAAAGGATGGCTGACTTGTTTAAGAAGCTGAAACCCAGGGGCACCTGGGTGGCTCAGTCATTAAGCATCTGCCTTCAGCTCAGGTCATGATCCCAGGGTCCTGGGATGGAGCCCCCGCATCGGGCTCCCTGCTCAGCGGGAAGCCTGCTTCTCCCTCACCTGCTTCTCCCTCTCCCACTACTCCTGCTTGTGTTCCCTCTCTTCGCTGTCTGTCAAATAAATAAAAAATCTTAAAAAAAAAAGAAGCTGAAACCCCAATTTTATGGCTGTAATGTAGTTAGTAGAGAGGAGAGTGACACTGAAATCAAACAAATAAACAAGATTGAGATCACATAGAGTCTTGGAGATTATGGTGAAAATCTGGGTTTTATTCTAGATGTAGTGGAAAATCATTGAAGGTCATTAAGCAGGGAAGTGATATGAGCAACAGACTGAGATTTACATTTAAAAATGTATCTCTCTCTGTTATACAGAAAATTATAAAGGGGAAAGAGTTTCCAAGAACATCAAATATCAGGCTCCCAAGTAATTCAGGTGAGAGATGTAAGTGATTTGGCTTAGAATGATAGCAGTGGAGAAGAAATAAAGGGGATGAACACAAAATATGGTTTGGAAGAAGAATTGAGAGGATGTGCTAAAGGGCTGTATGTAGAGAGTGAGAGGGTAAGATATTAAGAATGACTTAATTTGGGAGTGAACAACCAGATGGATGGGGTAGTATTAATTAATATGGAAAATACGGAACTAAGAGTAAGTTTTGTTTTGTTTATCGAAGTTAAATGATGTCAATGTTATATTAGTTTCAGGTGTACAACACAGTGACTTGGCATTCTATCCATTACTCCATGCTCACAATGATAAGTGATTACCATCTGTCACCACAGAAGTTATCACAAAATTATTGATGATAATCCCTATTCTGTACTTCTCATCCCGGTGATTTATTTATTTTATAACTGGAATTTTATATCTCCTAATCCCCTTCACTTATTGTACCTATCCTCTCAACTCTCTCCCTTCCGGCAAGCACCAGTTTGTTCTCTTTATTTATGATTCTGTTTCTGTTTGTTTGTTCATTTGTTTTGGTTTTTAGATTCTATACATAAGTGAAATCATATGGTATGGGTTTTTCTGTGTCCGACTTATTTCACTTAGCATAATACCCTCAAGGTCCATCCATGTTGCTGCAAATGGCAAAATTTTTATGGCTGACTAATATTCCACATATATACCATATCTTTATCCATTCATCTGTCAATGAACACTTGAGCTACTTCCATATCTCAGCTACTCTAAATAAAGCACCAATAAACACAGGGGTGCATATGTTTTTGAATTAGTGTTTTCATTTTCTTTGGGTAAATACTCAGGAGTGGAATTACTAGATTGTATGGTTTTTCTACTTTTAACTTTTTGAGGAAACTCCTTACTCTTTTCCACAGTGAATGCACCAATTTACATTCCTACCAACAGTGTACAGGGTTACCTTTTCTCTACATCCTCACCAATATAACCAATATTGTTATTTCTTGTCTTTTTGATACTAGCCTTTCTGACGGATGTAAAGTAATATTTCAATATGGTTTTAATTTGCAATTTCCTAATGATTAGTGGTGTTGAGCATATTTTCTTGTTTCTGTTTGTCATTTGCATGTGTTCTTGGGCAAAAGTGTCTATTCAGGTCCTCTGCCCATTTTTAAAATCAGATTATTTTGGGGGGGGTTCTTTGGTGTGATAGTTTTCAGATTCAAGCACGAATTGCAAGTTAAGTTCATTACATCCTAGAGATAACTGGTTATGAACTAGATAGAAAACAAGTGTGTCCTAGAATTCTGGCACTTACCAGAGTTACGGCTTTGGGAAAGTCATTTAAATCATAGAGCTCCAGTTGTCCAATTTAAAGAGTGGAGAAGTGGAGAGGTTAGAATTCTTAATGGGTTCCACTAAATTTTATGATTTTCTTTGTTTTGACTCTACTCATGGATGGAATCCACTGCAAAATGGATTAAGATCTTCACTTAAATAAAGTCTGTGCATAATTCTCCTCATACCCAACTTTTAAGGAACTTGAAATCATAAGGAATAATAGTTACTTTTTTGTTATTTTTGCAGATGGATACCAAAGCTCCAATATAACTCTTACTGTAAATCTGTCTAAATAGCATGCTGGCAAGCTAGAGGGCAAGCTATTTAGGAAAATGTTTACTTCAGTTGAGTCTGAGATAATTTACTTTGTCTAACATGCATTTGTAAGGTATCTTTTAAGAAAATATACAGTTTCAATATATTTAGTTTAAAACTGATCATTTTCAAACTATTAGAAACTGCACATTCAGGGGATACTTCTTTGGATCTTAAGTTTGCATATGAATTTTTATTTGGTTGAAGACATATACAAAGTGTAATTTAAAGTGTGACTGTCATACGAACGTTGTAAACTATTACACATTTTTTCCCTTTTCAAATATGTCAAAGATAAATTTCACTGGGGAAAATAAACACCATCGCTTGGTTATGATGAGACATTTTGGGCCCTGAGACCCCAGCTTTCTGAGGACCTTACTTCTAACTAACCGCAGGCGGTAAAACTGTTTCCCTCCTTCTGATTAGCAATGGGATCTTTTACCTAGAGATTTCAGAACAAAAGGTAAGAAAGACAGTTAATTATAGCCCAGGCCTCACATGCAGAGTTAATGAATTTTAATGCACATCAATTAATAACTAATTGGGTTTTCGCCTGACTCTAGATAGAGGTTTGGGGGGATGAGAAGAAAAGAGGTCCCATTTTAATTGAAATACAACAGTCATTCTGCTATGGCTTTGTGTCCCTGGCTTTCCTTGTCTTTAAGTCAAAATCAAGAATTAAAAAAAAAAAAATCTGAAGATTCTTAAGAGGTGCAGAGGACTTTTCACACAGTGTAAATACAAAACTCCTTATAACTCTATATAGAGCAATGATGTTTCAAAGCATTTTTACATGATGTGTAGGCAAAGTGGATATGATATATTTAATTTTAAATAAGTAAAAGGTGAAAAAGAAAATAAAGCAAAGATAGAAAAAGGGAAAGTAGAAGAGCTTAGAAGTTTTAAAAGTCTTGATTTCATTTCTTAGCCAGTGAAATTGAAACAGATAATAAGACTCTAAGTCTTATGAATCCAACTCTAGAACCTTCTCAGCACAGTGTAAAACACCATCCAACTTCAATACACCATTGAAGAAAAACAAAGATGTACAATTAAGCTATAGTAATCATCTTTGATGGTACTGGCTTAAGGATGGACAAATGTATTAATGGAAAGAATAATTAATGGAGTAGAGCAGTAGAAACACATAGATGTGGCCAACTGATTTTTAACAAAGGGATCAACATAATTCAATGGGGGAAGGAACAGACTTTTCAGCCAATGGTGCTAGAAACAACTACATAAATATTTAGGGGAAAAAGTTGAACCTTGACTCCTACATTGTACCACACACAAAAATTGATTTGAGTTGGATCACAGAGTTGAAAACATGAAATCTAAAATCATGAAGCTCCTACAAGAAAAAGTAAGAGAACTTTTTGTTATTGGAGTAGGCAGTGATATTTTTTAAAGAAAAAGGAAAACAAGAACCATACAAAATTGATAAATTGAACTTCACAAAAATAAAAAAAATTCTTTATCAAAAGACACAATTAAAAAATAAAAAAGGAGGGGCACCTGGGTGGCTCAGTCGTTAAGCGTCTGCCTTCGACTCAGGTCATGATCCCAGGGTCCTGGGATCGAGCCCCGCATCAGGCTCCCTACTCCGCGGGAAACCTCCTTCTCCCTTTCCCACTCCCCCTGCTTGTGTTCCTCTTGCTGTGTCTCTCTCTGTCAAATAAATAAAATCTTAAAAAAATAAATAAATAAAATAAATAAATAAAAATAAAAAAGGCAAGCCGCATCCAAGGAGAAAATATTTTCACTGAATCTATATAACAAAGACTTGAATCCAAAATATGTAACGAGCTCTTACAAATCAATGATAAATAGACTAACAACCCAATTAAGCAATATGTAAAAAAACTTGAGCATAAAGTCTCTCAACTACACTACAAGTATGCAAATGGCTGACAACCACATGAAAAGATGTTCAATATCATTCGCCATCAGAAAAATGCAACTGAAAAAAAAAGAAAAATGCAACTGAAAAGTTGCAATGAGATACTACTATACCACCACTAGAACAGATAAACTAAAAACATTGATAAATTTCCTGTGTCATTCCAGTGATACAGACAGCAGTAAAGATCATTAATCTCACCCTTAAAATAAAAAGAAGATTTACCAAACTGGAAATTAATGACTTTTTAAAAAATCTATCAGAAAACGTTCACTTCAGGGCAGGAATTTCATGGATAAAAAAGAACCAAGCATTTGCACACCTGGGTCAAATGCCGCCAGATACCATATAAGACAGTAATAAGAGTCAGCTAAATTTTTTAACGAATTACTAAGGGCCAAATATATATTGATGGAAGAGCGTTAAGTCATTTGTGGCTGGATATGTAGAGGGGTCTGCACCTCCTAAGATATTTTCCTCCATGAATCACTCCAGGTACTCACAGACAAGATTGTGTAGAATTCTGAGAAAATTTCCCTCATGATACTTGTTGAGGGAGAGGAAGAGCAGCACTGCCCAAACTCCACCCAAATCCATCTCCCCTAACTCCTTATTAGAATGATAGTCTGCAGGGATGAGAGCCACAAAACTCTTCTTAGGGCATGGTTGGAAATCCAACCAAGCTACAGAAAAGAAGCAGGGAAAATAAAAGTTCTACCTCTGGGGAAGAGGCAGAAACATGCACTAAGCAAAGCACCCTAGCTGGAGCAAGGAAGGGCAAGAGTACTTGTGAAGGCCACAACACTCTGAGACCCAGGTTCACCCTGCCTAAGGATAAGGCTTAATCAGAACATCAGAGAACATTTCCTCCTTTCCTACCTCCCACCACTGTGCCAACAGCATCTGGTAATTATAACAATGGGATGCAGCTGGAGGGCTATATTCTCTCTGGGGAGAAAATAGTGAGAAAAAGAGCTTTGGGATTCTCCACACTCTCTAAGTGGAGGAGTTTGAAGCCTGTGCAACAAACTGAAAGCCCAGCCTAACTGCTGAGCATATTATAATCCTCCCCTACTAAAAGCCTAGTGTAAGGATAGGCATACACATATCCATGTATAAAAAATTATTTACCTCAGTCTCTACTGTTCTATACAATAGGTCCAGTTTTTAACAAAAAATTACCAAGCAAGTGATGATGCAAAAAAAGCAGAATTTTGAGAAGACAAAGCAATCATCAGAACCACACTCAGGTATGACATGGATGTTGGAAATACCAAAGAATTTAAAATAACTATAATTAATATGTTAAAGGCTTTTAATGAAAAAGTGGACCACATAAAGATCGGAAAGATATTTTCATGACAGAAATAGAAACTATAAAAATCAAATGGAAATGCTAGAAATATAAAACATAAGAACAGAGGGGCACCTGGGTGGCTCAGTCGGTCCAGCATCTGCCTTTGGCTCAGGTCATGATCTCGGGTCCTGGGATCCAGCTGGGCATCAAGCTCCACATTCAGAGGGGGTCTTCTTGTTCCTCTTCCCCTCCTCCTGCTCGGCTCTCTCTCCCTTCTCTATCTCTCAAATAAATAAAATTAAAAAAAAAAAAAAACCCACAAGAGCAGAGATGAAAACTACCTTCAACCGACTCCACACACTTTATACGGCCAAGTAAAGATCCATGAACTCACAGATAAATCAATAAGAAGTACCCAACTTGAAACACAAAGAGAAAAAATGAAAAAAAGAAGGAACATTCATGAGCTGTGGGATGATATCAAACAATCTAACATATGAATAATTAGAATCCTGGAAGAAGAGAGCAAACAGGCTCAAGTATTACTTAAAAAAAGCAATGAGATTTTCCAAAATCAATGACAAGACACCAAACTACAGAGTTAAGAAGCTCAGAGAAGCATGGGACAGGGAAGAGGGAGGGAAACAACTCTACATATCATATTCAAACTGCTCAAATCCAAAGATGAAGACAATCTTGAAATCAGGGGAAAGAGACACACTGCTTACAGAAAAACAATAAGAATTACAGTAGACTTCTCATCAGACACCCTGCAAGGCGTACAGTAGGGTGATATCTTTCAAGTACTGGAAGAAAAAAGAAAGAGTGCCAATCTAAAACTCTATACCCAGTAAAGTATCATCCACAACTGAAGGAGAAATAAATATTTTCTCAAACAAAGAAAAATGAGTAAATTTGTTGCTAGCAGACTATCTGGAAAAGAAATGTTTAAGGGAGTTCTTCAGGCAGAAAGAATGTAAGAAATTTAGATTTACACAACATATGAAGAGCATTGGAAAAGGAATAAATTAAGGTAGTTAAATTTGTGTTTTTCTTAATTTTAACTTTTTTTAAAAAAAGATTTTATTGATTTGACAAGGAGCAGGCATGTGCACATGTGCAAACCAAGCAGGGGGAGGAGGAGGGGAGGGAGGAGAGGGAAAGCAAACTCTGCAGGGAGCCAGACTCTGGCCTCAGGCCCAGGACCCTGGGATCATGACCTGAGCCAAAGGCAGACACTTAACCAACTGAGCCACCCAGGCACCCCTTTTATCTTAATTTTAACTTTTTAATGATAACCAGAGCAAAAGATGGTAATGGTGTATTGTGTGTTTACAGCATACGTAAAAGTTAAAATACATAACACAGTGTGACAAAAGATGAGGGGAAGGAATTCTAAATACACTGGTATAAGATCCTAATGATGTGTAAGATGCTGTAGTATTATCTGAACATAACCCCCCCACGTCCCCCACACACATCTATACAGGAGAAATCCTAGGGCAACTACCAATTTTTATAAATATACAAATAATAAGTCAGTAAAGAAGATAAAGTGGAATCATAAAAAAACTCAAGCCCAGAGAAGGCAAAAAAATTAAAGAGAATTTGAAATAAAGAATAAATGGAATAGAAAAAGAGCTAGCTGGATAGTAAATTTTAATCAAACCATATCAATGATCACTTTAAATATATATTTAGAAAAGAAGGAAGATATGCATAAATATCTTCAGAATCTATTAAAAATTGAACATTTTTGATGACTGCCAACATTTATGGTTATAGCAGATTCTGTTTCTTCATATGATTGTTTTTTCACAGGGCACTGTGTGATGGATGTTAATTGTCATTTTAAAATTTCTTTTTATTTTGGCTGTTCATTTGATCATATGACATTTGATAACTTTCTTTTTGTAGTATTGATAGGGCACTGCTACACATACTGAAAATGGATGACTTCCCAAAATGCAGTATGTCTGACTTCTTGGCTAGCTTCCCACGTGGAAAAATAAGTGTTCATAATTATCTAAAGAAGAATGTTTGCATATTATTCCTTAAGCATATAATTATCTCATATTCCGGGAAGCGTCTTATGTGTAGGCCTGCAGCATACTGTGTTTTCTTTAAAAGGCGAAGTAGCTAAAACGGAGCGTGTGGAAAATGTGACAGTCATACCATGCTATAGCTGTATTTGTTATTATGCCACTGTACGACTTAAAAGCCACTAATGCAAAAGGAAAGTGCACGGTACTTGCTGGGTGTTTCTAATTGGCACAATTTGCTAATATAGTCCTTGACGCCAGAATTCTGTTGTTCACATATCTGATTTAATATAATTAAATGGCAGGCATTTTTTCCTTGCCATTTTGGAACATCGGAACAAACAGAAAGAAAGGCTATGCCCATGAATACTAATTAATAGCAGTTCTTGCTAAATATAAATTGCCTTCCTCCAAAGGCAAGTATGATAAAGCCACTATCTCAAATGAATGCATGAAAAAATCCATTTCATAGACTAGAACTGTATCAAGATTTTCACTGGTTCTCTCCGTCAGCCCTGGAGTACAGCTGCTTGAGCTCTGGAAATGTGATTAAACAAAACATTTTTCTCATCCTTCACCAAATTCCACTCCTAAGAATCAATCTCCAGGCTGACTTTTAAAGACTGGGAAGCTGCTCAAGGAAGCAGGTGAAATCTGAGCTCGGAGGCTGAGACACACCAGCCCCCTCCACACATAGAGCCGCCTTTTCCTCTGTCACTTCTCCTCACTCCTTTGCTCACCCAAACCCACTGGTAACAAGACTCCCAGCATGGCCCTAAATTCACTCATTCATCCATTCATCCATTCACCCATCCTCCAAAGAAGTATTGAACATCCACCAGGTGTCAAAGACCATGTTAGATACTGGGAACAAAATACTAACTATGATACTCCATGCCTTCAGGAAGTGTGTAGTCTAGTGAGGAGAAGTAAATCACCTATAACAACACAAGAGTGAAAAGTGCCCTCCCGGGGTGCTCTGAGCAAGCTTAGATGCTTAGGGAAAGCTTCCATTCAGAAATAAAGTCTGGGAGTCCCTTAAATGTAGCAGGGGAGGAGAGCAGTTTGGGCAGACACCTAGAAGCGTGGGAGGTGTCACCCACACCACTGTTTGTGATGTTGTCATGTAGTAAGTTTGTAAATGGATATGAAAAGTCAGGAGTCACAGGAAACAATAATACTCCCTCCTCCTCTCAAAAACATCTAGGCAATTTCTATCTATATAATTGCATAAGTCCATCTGTAACCTGTGTCTTAAGAATTGGCTTCTTCAAAAAAAAAAGAAAGAAAGAAAGAAAGAAAGAAAGAAAGAAAGAAAGAAAGAAAGAAAGAAAGAAAGAAAGAAAGAAAGAAAGAAAGAAAGAAAGAAAGAAAGAAAGAAAGAAAGAAAGAAAGAAAGAAAGAAAGAAAGAAAGAAAGAAAGAAAGAAAGAAAGAAAGAAAAAGAAAAAAAGAAAAAAAGAAAGAAAAAAAAGAAAAAACAAAGAACTGGCTTCTTCCTAGCAGAATTATTTACCATATTATTTGCATAGTGATGCCCTACCTTTTCTTGTCAGATGATTTGGTATGTTTTCTTTTGTCATTTAATGGAAAATGTACTCTTATTTGACTTGGCAATCTGGATGCCCAGAGCTGTATTTAAATCTAAATCGTAGTGCATTGTCATATGTTCCTGTTATAATTTTTTTTCATCAACCACATTTTGTTGAAGAATATGTTTTCTGACCTCTCTAACTTTATTTATAACCGTTCTGCTACTCCGTGTGTCACCTTGGATCATTTTTTACAAGTATGTAAACATCGTAAACAGTTATTTCTGTAGTAAATTCTTACAAGATATTTTCACATGGGCCTTGATACAATGTTAATGAGAATTTAAATTACTTCAATATACTTAAAATAAAATACATATTCTCCTAATCACTCATTGTTCATTTCTAAAAATCAGAGCTTGTGGACAACAATGTAACTTTCATAGAACAGATAAAGTCATTATTCTTTACTTATAAAAAAAAAATCCCTGATAGTCTTTATGTAAGAATCAGAAGTACTGCATTCATCATGAAACCTGCATAAGGAAAGATAATATATATATATATATATATATATATATGGTTTGCTAAAAAGCACTCAGAATTACTCTATGTTTCTACAACTCAATTGTAGATGTTTCCATTCACATATTTATATTTATATTATTAATGCCTATCAGGAATGAGTTGTCTGTGTCGGGCTACCTTCCATAATATATTCTCATTTTCAAAATAAAAGTAGAAATATTCAATATGAATTTAAAAATGTATCCCAGTTTCAATCATTCCCCATTTTTTACTATTCAAAACATAATTTAAAATATCTTAAAATCTGGAGAAGTTAAAGGAGCATCTTTAAAATGAAGAATCAGCCTGTGCCACATCTTTTCGAGAATAAAATGTTCCAGGAGATCATAATGGAACAAAACACTCACTGGAAGATAGCAATTATAGGACAAACAGTACACTCATCAGAGTGCTTGCTGCCACAAATAAATTGAAGGTCCAAATGGCATACATAATCCAAAATTAGAGTAAAGCCTTTTCAAAATCATAGTCTAAGAGGAGGAAGAATAAAACTTACCTTGCAAGGATAGATGTGATATTTTGTAAACACTGAGAAAAAAATACAGCTAGAATTGTGCTAAAGCAGCAGCATAGGACTTAAATCCCATTTATATTTGATTCAGTTCTTATCACACACTCACCGGTAATCATTCGCCTTCCTCTTTTTTTGTCCCTCCTTCATCTTTTCCATCCTTCCTCCTCTTCTACCGGCTGTCCCTCATTCCTGCGTTCCTGCCTCCGTTCCCATGTCTGTTCGATTCACAAATGTATAAATATACAAGAATAATATTCAATAGTCCATGTCATTATGACTTCACATTTTGTACTGATTCTCGGTGTGTCTGCTTTTTATTTTTCCCTCATTAAATAAGGGGCAGACCCCTTCAGTTTTCCTAATTTTCTAACCAAGTCCATATTGAACACTTCACCGGCACACGCAAATCAATTCTACTTAATACCAGAAATACATACAGAGACTTAAGACTTTCAAAAAAGAAGTGAGAAGAATGTACCTTTCCCCTTATTGAATTTATTCTCATTAATTCTACAAAAAAAATTATTTGCGATGAGTTGTTATTTTCTCAAACCCTCATAGGAATGAAATATTTACCTTTATTCCTTAAGCATTTGTCTTATTAACATCTTTTCCTGTTAATTTTCAAAGTTGCAGTTTGAAATAGATTTATTTTGTTTTGTTGATGTGTAATTTTCTTTATCCTGATATCATAAAAAAAAAAACACTGGAAAAATATGTTCAGTTGAAATGGATGCTATGGTCTTTCCGGTGGTTGAAGAGAAAATTTATATGCAGACTTTCTTGTCCGTGCAATCTCTAAAAATATATTTATCAGCAATTTTGCTGATCGACAGCCAAAGGTTTATAAACCCACATGCTATTAATTTTTAAGCACCAGAGGATAGAACGGTGGTAATATGAAAAAGAAAGAACTCACTAGTTTTTAATAGAGCATTGCACGGCGCTGATCTTGCCATCCAACTGTTTATCTAGGGCTTCTTACCTCGCTCTCCAAAACTGCTGCACAATAAATAATAAAAGATTAAAACCTTAAACCTGGAAAACTTAGAAAAAAATATTAGAAAATTTTATTTGAGATTATAAAAATCCACAAATGATTTACTTTAAGAGACACCTTCATTGCCTCCATGTGCAAGGACTAATGATGGCCCCGGGTTTAGGACTGGCGAGAACGCTGCCTGGGAAACAGTCAGAGGGAAGTGATAAAGCAGACTCTCCACATGACTCTCTCACTGTCACCGGCATAGCTTTTTACCATTTGTTACAAGAAAATGATAGTCCATATACATATTTATATAGCTGGCCTGTTATAACCCTGATTTTCTCTTGCCAGGACAAATCTTTTTGTTCTAAGCAACTTGGTTTTGAGGCAGGGTGACTTGCAGTGAGTTTTCATGTCTTGAGCTTAGACAAAATAAAAGAAGGTTCTAATCAAAGGACCAGCTTTTGGGATATTGATGTTTGTGAAGACAAGATTTCACAATCATTTTGGTTCTGACTATACCCTCTCTGGCATTTGACACAGGACTCCTTTAATTAGGATGTCGTGTCTTTAGGAATTTGACACTCATTTCTTACTTCTCCTAACAGCAATGTATTTTTGATAGTTGCTCAGATGACTATTGGAATGAGGTTGGATGTGCCTTTTCTGATGAACAATACTTGAAAGCATACTTGCTATAATCTCAACAGGGAGTCCAAGATGAGGGCTGGGATTTAATTTGCTCACTTTATCCCTGGAATAGGAAAAAGTAAATAAACTAAAATAATTACATGATAGTCTGGAAAATCTATGAAACCAGCAGGCAGCACATATTCCTTATAAAGCCAGGTTGTTTGCTACATATTTCATGTATTTTCATTAGATTTTACAAATAAATATAAGGAAATGAGAAGAACGAGGCAGAGACATGGAACGGTCTCTCTCCCAGGGCTTGACACAGTTCCTCACGTGCCGTGAGACTACAGAATGTAATGTTATAGTTCTGAATGCCTTAAATTGTTTGGAAATCACGAATGAATGTGGTGTCCCCCCAAGAGCGGAAAGTATTGGTCCCAGGACCTACAGAACAGTGACAAGGTGGTGTGTAACTGCCGCTATAGCTTCACACCCTTCACCCTGCAGGAATCTCCTCACTGCTTCTGACCAGCCCTGGGATCTTCGTATCTCTGAGTGTCAGTTGCCTCCTTTGGTGAAACTGGGGGTCATTACAGGACTTAGCTCATAAAATTGTAATAAAAATAAAAAATAAAGCACTTACCATAATGCCTGGCACCCAGTAAGCACACAAGAACTAGATGATCACAGGTTATTGATCTTGTAAAATTTATTTTGCAGTTACCAAAATGTTCATTGTATGCCCATTGCGGCAAAGATACCAGAGAATTTAATGCCGCAGGGAAGAAAAACTAATGTAAATATGTTTTTAGGATCTTCCAAACGATAGCAGTAATAGAAAGGTAGGAAAAAGAAAAGAAACAACTGTTATTTGAAAAGAAGAAAAATAGAGGGAAGGGGGACAAGAGGGAGTTAAGGAGGAAAGAAATCATCGTTTGTCAAAAGGAATTAATTTCAAAACAATGTTTCTCTAAAGTAGAAAGAACTGTACATCTTTCAGTTCAATATTTTGAGAAGGATGTATTGGGTTATAAGATTGGTTCCATGTAAAAGTGTTGATTCTTTTTAATAACATTATTGACAGATATTCAAAGTCTTAACAAGATATTTGGTTCATTGCCTGTGAAGAATTCATAAAACTATTTTGACAAAAATTGTGGAAGAAAGTTCCATTCTAATTTGTGGTACCATTAAAATTGTCTGTGATACCTTATCTACCACTCATGCCTCTCAGTCCACAGATCCGGCCAAAAATACCAGCAATATACACCAGAGATTCAGTTACTTTCTTTGAGAGCATCTGAAAACCATCCCACTTCCCTGTGATTTATATATTGTATTTCAGGGGGACCTGTGTCACAGTCTTTTCTGCTTCCATTGTTGGAGACCTACACAATGTACTGTCTGCTCTGGAGAATTTTTCCATAGAACTCCCAAATCTGTGCTTCACGCAATATGCTGCAGTGTTTGTTTGTTTGTTTGGTATGTTTTGTTTTGCTTTGCTTATTTCACTTCTGTAGACATTGACCCTTTTCTTCTCAAGACGCAGTATTCTAGGGGTGCCTGGGTGGCTCAGTCGGTTAAGCATCTGCCTTCGGCTCAGGTCATGATCCCAGGGTCCTGGGATTGAGCCCCGCATCAGGCTCCCCGCTCAGCGGGAAGCCTGCTTCTCCCTCTCCCACTCCCCCTGCTTGTGTTCCCTCTCTTGCTGTCTCTCTCTCTGTCAAATAAATAAATAAATCTTTAAAAAAAAATGCAGTATTCTACATTTATCTGCATTGATTTCTGACATTTACCCTCTTTTAGCCAGGGTATGTAAGTGATTCAACTTCTGTATCTGGCTGCATACTTGTGTATTATTTACTGTTCTCCTGGCTTTATTATCACCTGCAATATCAGGTATCACTGCTATGGAGCTTTTCCTCTGGGTCACAGTTTAAAGTCAATCCAGTGTGTAACACAAATCTCTCTAGTAATTTTTGAACATTTTTAAAAGACAAGCTCAAGTATTTTATGTTGGTTATTTGTGTTATAGTTCTGAAGATAAAGAATAACCTCTTTAGAAGATAGTTATCCCTGAATTTTAATTCTAATTTTAAACGTAGCTCTCTCTAGAATGTTGTATAACCAATCAGTAGAAGCCTTCTACCTCTTCAGTCTATAAAACAGGATCAATAACATTTGTGTCATTTACTTATGCAAATACAGGCATCTTAGAATGTATAAGACTTCTCTCACCTTAGTGTGTGTTTTTAAAAATTAATTTCTAGCTGATAGTAGTTGTTATAAGCACCTTCCAATTTTAATTGGAAGGTCTACACATTTTGGAGAATGAAGAAATCTGGGGGAGAGCATATTCTATAGAGTACCAAATTCTCTAGTCATGGGTTAGGAGGAGACACCAAAATAAACGTGCGGGGTAGGGAGGTGGTAGAATTTTGACTTCTTAATTTTTGACAACCCAGTTCCACTATCTTAATGAATAACAGACCGTATTGCCCACATAACATTTCGTATATAAAAGCACTTTGTGGGGTGCCTGGGTGGCTCAGTCGGTTGAGCATCCAACTCTTCGTTTCCTCTCAGGTCGTGATCTCGGGGTCCTGAGATTGAGCTCCGCGTGGGCCTCCACGTTCAGCGGGGAGTCTGCTTGAGAGTCTCTCTCTCCCTCTCCCTCTGCCCCTCCCCCCACTCTCTCCCTCTCTAAAATAAATAACAAAACCTTAAAATAAAATCAAAGCACTTTATGTATTAGGAGTAACCCATATCACAGTGTTAGACACATTTTTATTATATTATTTGCCTTTTGATTCTGTTGTTGATACATTTTCTCTAAAGAGTTTGAAAACACTGTCTGTAATCAAACCTCTTGGTCTTTTTCAATGTATTTATCTTGGAACAACTGTTCTTCCCTACTTCATATCTGTGCATGGATATAGATAGATAAGACAGATAGATGGTCAATGGATGATGATAGATAGATAAATAACTAAATAGATGGTAGATCGGTGGGGAGGGAGAGAGAGAGTGTGTGTTCTGGTTTGGGCAGATGGAGAGAGAGAGATATGAGTGGGGTAGGAGCAGTAATAGGGTTAAAACAGAGGCAGACATAGAAATAGGTAGAGATATGTAGTCCTGAGACAATGTTTGCATGTCACTTTAGTTAGCAGTTTACCTATGCCAGAACCATTTCTTTACTTACCTAATTTTATGCTACTGATATTTGTTCTGTCTCTAGCTTTATAATAGGTTTGATTAACTGATGGGGGAAGTTCTTCCCTAATATCCTTCTTTCCCAAAATGTCTTGGCAACTTTTCTTACACTCTTCATTATTCTACAGATTACTTATTTTGATCAGCTGAAACAAGATAACTTGGAATTCTGATTGTGATTTTATTAGATGTGTATCTATTGGGATTGTTTTACATCCTTGTAATACCAACTTTTTTTCAATCAGAAACATGGTATGTCTTCCTGAACTGTAAAAATTATTAGTTTCAAATTCTACCTCTCACCCGTTACTTAATACTAGGCCTGTATTCTAAACATCCACTTACTCAACTCAATTTGGCCTAGAAATAGCCTCTTACAGAATTATAAAGGATTCTAAGAAGAAAACATTTGAAGAAGTTTTAGAAGGCAAATGGAATGCCAAGGCACAGCACTCAGCCTGTACCTTCCATTCAATCTTAGCCCCATTTGTAGTGAAAGAACACAGCTGAGGGAATGACTATAGAAAGAGTATAATTTTCAACATTTATGAGTCACTTCCCTCCCCATTAATAGAATTCATTAATACTTTATTAATACAGTATTCACAAATTGTAGCACTTGGGTCAACCTTTAAAATACATCACTGTATTTTTATAGTCCTTCTTACAAGCAATCTTTAACCTCCGTAGAAGATAAAGTAGTACTTGGAGTGAAACATTTTCAGTCCATCTGGGGCATGACTGAAGTAAGTGGAAGGAATGGGGCTTCCAGGTTCTTAAAACAAAACAGACAACAGTAACAAAATCCTCTCCTTTGACCTTTAACATAGTAGGCTGGAAGATCATGTCTTCAGGGCAGGATTTGGATTTCCCCTTAACTCTTACTGAAAGTAAGAGAGGGAGTATTTACTTACTCCCTTTTCCTTCCCTCCTCATAAAGTGAGTGCATGGCAGTTTTGTGGTCTTCACTCTCTCCTTTGGGTCTGGCCAGGGTAACTCACACAGTTAAAGCTTCCGGTCTACGCCAACCCTGAGAGCAAGACTCTCCTTTCAGCCAGACTTGTCCTGTCGTATAGGAGCTATTCTACTCTCTCATCCTGTAAACTCAGCTACTGCAGCAGAACTTCCCACCGCAGTTCCATTATCAAGCGAGATTATGCTTAAGTGGGGCTTCGTTACTGGGGAAATTGTCACTATTATTACTAATTAAGTAATATCAACAAATAAGACTTATTTCATTCCCATGAAATGTCCATCACTGTACCAAATATTATACACATTTTTAAAAATACTTTGTTAAAAGAAATTGTGTAATGAATTATTCCCATTGTTGAGGTAAAAAGATCTTAAATTCAGAAAGGTTAAATCTTGCCTAAATTCATAAGTATTGAACTCCAGATTGTTAGTCAAATTGTTGCTACATTTCAGTTAAATTATTAGGGATGTGCTCATTGATTTAGGTAGGGATATTTAATAAGACTTTAGCATAATAAAAACTGCATAAGGAATGGATATAATCAAATGTCTACTTCTTGATCTTCAGTTTTGCCTTGGCTGTTTCCTTATATCCTTCCTTCTCAAGAGATATCACACATATCACACAAGAAATACACACAAGATCAAGGTCTCCATTATTTACAAATTAATTACTAAGCAGCCTAAAGATTTGAAGTTACAAAGATGGATTTGTTTATAATCTTTGAAGAGTCCCCCTTTTGTTGAATAAAATTACTTTATAAAACTTTCATTTGGGATACTTTAATAATTGCTGGACTTCATCTCCATTTGCTATTTAAGGAACTCACAATTTAGAAAGATATTTGCACTATTGTGTTTTTGCTACATTTCTCATGTATTTAATCTCTAGTTGATACAAACAGATCTGATACTGCCTCTTTAAATATATGGCTACAGTTCACTTAGAAGTATTTATCTGTTTATGGGGGTGTTTATCTGTCAGTCAGTCATCCAGTATTTATTGAGGGTCCACAGAGTATGTGAGTGTTTGTGAACATGAAGCTTGTACATTATTTAATTTTGAAAAATGGCACTTGTGAATTCTGACAGACTAACTCTGAAATGAGAATAATATTGTTTTCCAAAACCTATTTTGTGTAAATGCTATTGTAACCAAGCCTTTTGGTCTCCAAAGCATTAATCACATGCACTTGGTATGACTCCCATGAGAGTGACACAATGCATGACTGAATTTTTTTGTTAATACTCCTGATGTTTTGGTCTGTAACAGGACCACTCCCCTGGCTAGAATTCTGTTGTGAGCTCACGAATTGCTTGCTGTAGACATACTCACACTCTGGATATTGGAATGAGAATGAGATCTAGCAGAGAAACAGCTATCTGTGATTCTTTATAGCTATAGCATTGGAATAATCATTTAGCCTCAGGAGATTTCAGAGTCACCTTCTGTCAGAAATGTTAACAGTGATCATTATATTCATATTAACAATGAACTTGGATATTTGTTAATTATCTGGAACCATGTTCTATTATTCTCTTTGCTAACAGTTTTAGATAGATTATTTTAAAAGAATTTTTACAATAAATCTCAATTACAACACCACCATTATCTCCATACTGCATCCCACCCACATCCCCAACTTAAAACATTCCAATGCCTTCTCCTTGCTTTAGGATAAAAACTAAAAACCTTTACATAGCCTACATGTTTCTACCTCTCTCGCAGTTTTTCGCTCATACTCCCTTTAATCCCTGTGCATCAGCCACGCCAGGCTTGCTTTTTTTTTTTTTCCAATTCCTTGAATATACCATCTTTCTTCTCCTATTGATGATACACTAAGGAGGAATATTTGTAACATATACAACAGAAGCTTTATATAATCAACAGAAGCAGTTCCTTAAATGCATTGGGAAAAGAATATTACCTAAGACAAATCACCACAAGAGACAATCCATAAAAAGGAAACAGAAATGGAAATAAATATTAAGATGTTTGATTTCACTAATTTTAAGGCAATGCAAATTGAAACAATGAGATGGGATATTTGCCTGTGGAAGTTTCCTAGCATTGACAGAGACAGGCAGGGCAAGAAAATTCTAGTATCTTTCTCATCCACTTTTATACATGTATCCTAACATGGCAGCAATGTGTCTTCTAGCTTTATTTATGCATTATAAGGAAGATCTACACCATTTACCTAAGTATAACATATATATGAACATAGGAAAGAATCTGTGAATAACACAATATTGATATATTGTTTCAAGGTATACTTGACATCACAGAGAAACTATAAAATCAGGAAAACTCCAGTATTTCACATTTTTTTATTGTACTGGTGAAATATATAAAACCATATTTGCAATAAAGGTAGAAACAAGCAAGTGTCACAACAGTGTTTCGACCAAAACACGTGAGGAATTCTGCCCTCTAAAGAAAAATATCAGATTGAATGCCATGTGTTCATCCCTGAAAAACAAGAGTACACGATGCATTTGATGAGTTGATATGCCACCTGCAACTGCTTGTCAAAAGCCCAAGGATGTACAGCTTGTAAGTAGCATCATTCAAACCAGAATTGTAGAAAACATTTAAATGTAAGTGGTGAGAAAAAAAAAAAACAAAACAACCCACTATTATGCAAGTCAAGATTAACTCTGCTCAATCATTTTTTTAGACTTTTACTTTGAAATGATTATAGATTCACAAGAAGCTACAAACACAGTGAAGGCCTGTATGTCATTCACCCAGTTCCTCCCAATGATTACTTCTTATGTAACTATGGAACAATATTCAAATCCAAAAATTGATATTGACACAATGTGTACCATTTTATTCCATGTGCCATTTACAACATGTGTTCACGTGTGTAGATTCCTACCACTACCACCACAATCAAGATACAGAACAAATTAATCCATCACCACTAAGGTATCCTTCATGCTGTCCCTTGGAGTCACAGCCTTCTCCCTCTTTTCTCTAACCTCTAACTCCTAGCAACCACTAATCTCTTCTCCGTCTCTATAGTTTGGTCAGTTTGATTTACTCAATCACTTTTACCTTTAGTTTTATGTGCATTTGTAATTGTGAATTTTTAAAGTAATAACACTTTCAAAAACATTTCAGAAGTAAACATCAGAGCTTTCAAACCTTGTAAGAGGTTTAGGCAATGCTAAATGAATTTGCATGTGTCTTACCTGATTCTGGTAATTCTAAACCAATGGGCTCATTCAGTATACCAGATGACAATGTTGACAATGGCAACTGCAGTACTAACTCGTATATATCCTATCAGTCAGCAAACCCTTTTTTGTCAATTTGACCTTAATAATCAATGCCATCTCTTATACCTCATCTACTAATCTATTTCCTCCCAAGACTAACCGTTTATACATACAAATAAAACGTAGTTAGCAATTTACTATGCACCTAATACCGCATTAATATTGTATGAAAAGACATAGAGCCTTGAAGAACCTAAAATACAGATGAGGACTTATATTATTTTAAAATATTCTATTGTTACATTTTAGTTTTCTAGTCCCATTTATTGGACACAAAGTGGCTACTGTATAATTACTGTTACATAACTACTCATTTTAAATATTGCCTCATCGTGTTTTTTAAATGACTGCTACAGTCAAAGGATGCCATGAATTTAAGCAGAAATCTCCATTTGCTTCTGTTCATCAACTAAAGCTTAGGATATTTGTGTCCTGTTTTGGACTGGAGTTCTATTGCAATTATCATTGGATTTGTAGTTCAATTAAACCTTGATAGGCTCATCCAAGGATGCATTCAATCCTCCAGCACAGAAAGCTAAAGTCATTTTTGCACATTCAGTATTAGAGAAGCCAGATTTTCTCCATGTTAATAGATGTTTTGGCATGGAAAGGAAACTGCATCAGTCTGCATTGGCCATATTAGTGTAAAGTAACCAGTGCAGCGTTTCATTTCCTGTGTAGATTTAGTGTATAAAGAAATAACTATGAAACAAATAGACCACTCACAATAGAGGCAATATGTTGCTTTTGTAAGTGAAGAATTATATATAATAGTGACCATGTGTATGTGCTTTGAGGTGGTGAGGTTCGGAGCTGATGGCCAAGAAAGAATTCTTGAGACATCTTTGGTATAAAAAGGTGGTTTTATTAAAGCACAGGGACAGGGCCCATGGGCAGAAGCAGCTGCACTGGGGTCATAAGGAGTGGCCCCATTATATACTTTCAAGTGGGGAGGGGGTTAGGGACAGCACAAGCCTCCAAGGAATTTTGTAAATAATGTGTCCAGGATTCTGAGGGGGCTAGCTATTGTTAGGAAAAGGTCATTAATTACTGTTCAGTAAACCCTCAGTCATGAGACCCTTCAGATGTATATCAATGGGCCATAGGCTTGGAGGATGATGGCTAACATGTATCTTGGGGGGTAGAGATAAAGGAAGTCTCCAAAGCAACTTTTACGTGTTAAAGAAGACTTACAGGATCCTGGAGGTGGCGCTAAGATCGCCTTTTGCCCTTAGCAAAGTATCAACATCAAGGCAGCTGAGCTGCCAGAGGAAGGTCACTCTACCTTTTTCAAGGACTTGTCAAAGGGCTGCAGGCAATAAGGAGATTTTTTTCGTTTGCCTTTGTTTCCCACATCAATGACATACATGTGTTTGTTTTATTCTATGAGTACCTTTATAAGATGAGTTAACATATATTGCAGTGATGTTATTAGAATAATCAGTAAAGAAAATAGTATTATAAAATATTGAGGTGTATCTTGTTGTTGTAGTTTCTTTTGTATTAATTTCTTTGTTTTGTTTCTTTTCTTACAAAGATAATCTCCACAACATAGTGGTTGTGACGATTTTACCTAGGTAGACCTGTGTTTGATACCCAACTCTAAACATTTATCACTTGTGTGGCGCTGAACAAGCATTTTCATTTGTAAAATTTAATACTGTTAATCTCTGTTTTCAAGTGGTTGTAAGAGTAAATTAGGTTTTCCTTATGGATTCTCAGCACAATCCCTGGCATAGAGTAAGAGTTCAGTAAATATTGGTGGCTCTTATTTTAATTATTATCATACTTAGCACAAACAAATATTTTGAGAAAGTTTTTTACATTTAATCAGTATATAATCTCCATTAATACCCACCATCCTCTTTAGAACTTTCATAATATTCATAACAATGAATAACTTAGTTTATCTGTAATTAAAGATAATGGCCAAATAAAGGCACTTCACCCCACTCTTCCTGAAGCCAATAAAAAAAAAAAAAAAACAACTAGAAAAAGAATGGAAAACAGAGGAGAAAACCCCATCTAAAATAAAACTAGGAAAGCACAGCAAAACCAGACTATGACTGAGAGCTGCCAAATTCAATGGAATTTGTACCAAATTAAGAAAGTTTTCTGAAGAGGACATTAACATCTGCCAATCTTTCACATCATTCAGTCTTCCAATAATCAACCGGGCCTGAAGGGCTCCATCGATGACTCTGTTTTGCACTAAAAATGAGAGAGTGGAAAATGTGAGAGCCACGGTAGCCCTTCCATACAACAGCAGAGCAGAGGGAGAGGCAGAATGAGGAATCAGGAAAACAAGATGACCTTAAGCAGAAGCAGACTGCTGGTGAAGGAGATGCCACGAATGGCAGCCAACCTTGACTGCTAATCAAAGACAGGAAGATAAACAAATGCTGTTATGCGTTGAATTCATATGTTGAAGTCCTAACCCCCAGTTTGACTGTATTTGGAGATAGGATCATTAAGGAGGTGATTAAGGTTAAATCACATCATAAGGGTGGGGCCTACAACTGGTGTCCTTGTAAGAAGAGACACAAGGGAACTGCGTTTATAGAGAAAAGGCCATGTGAGGACAGCCATCTGCAAACCAAAGAGAGAGGTCTTAGGGAGAAATCAAACCTACCTGCCCTTTGATATTGGAATTCAGTCCCCAGAATTGTGAGAAATTGACTTGTGCTGTTTAAGCCACCCAGTCTGGGTATTTTGTTATAGTCCCAACAGCCAAATTTGGAACAGGGTGAGCAAGAAAATAAATAAGGAGAGTATTTAATTATAACCTGCAGAATAAAATAAATATCCATGAGTCCATATTTATATAAATGAGTAATCAAGTAAATAAATAAAGGGAATAGCAGCTCCTTTTTATAAAAGAAATCCTATTAATAAATGTAGGGGGGCTGAGAGAAATAAAAAACTATCATTAGGTAAACACCACTATCATAATTGCTGCAAGCAAGAGCCATCAGATGGATGCTGGTGTTGGGCTCTGCCCTGGGCTTGGAACCTGCTTAAGATTCTCTCTCTCCCTCTTTCCCTGCCCTCCCCCTCCCCTAAAAATTATCCTATGCATAGTCTCACACATACATGTAAACATATCAGGGTTTTTCCAATAGAATACTCTGCAACTAATAAAAAGAATGAGGTTGATCTGTCTACTTTCATGGGGAAATAAGAATCAGTTGTAAAATAAAAAAGTAACCAGAATAGTGTGTGTTTTACATGCCAACTAGTGCATAAAATACATATATAGTTTATATCTATATCAGTAGGTATGAGTTTTTACGAGAATTTTCTCAAAAATTCTCTAAGAAAATTTTGATAGTGGTGATTTCTGAGGAGTAGAGCTACCAGGATGGAATAAGGAACAGGTACTTTTAATTTTATATCCTTCTATATTATTTGAATTTTTATTATAACACTTACAGTTTTCACAATAGAAATATTTAAAAGGAAACTGTTTCGGTAATTGGAATAAAAATTTTCAGAATATTTCAGAATATAAGGACACCTCAGAAAAATATTTAATCACTTAACATCTATTTTTGGTTACAATAAAAATTGTCCAAAGATAGACTTTACTGCCTCAAATCATCATGTCAATTCTATTGATAGAGTTGTTCAGGCACAGACTCATAAGACAGTAACTTGGGAGAAATTGACACAGAATGCAAGCACTGAAGAGTAGTTGGACTGGATGATTTCGAGATCCCTTACATCCCTCAACTTTTAACAATTAGTATCCATTCTTAAAGCACACAGACTGGTGTCATGCTTTAATAATGAAGTACGTTGACAAAGCGATGAGACTTTCCTACCTTTTCAGAATTTTTGTAGATTCTTGAATAATAGAAAAAACTATTCTTATTCCTTGAATATTTAAATGTTTAAATATTTTAAATTGGCATGTTGAGATGCCATAAGCATCTCTTTTGTCTCCCACAGGAGGGACATGATTAGAACAACTTGAATGTAAAGAGTGAGTCACGTTTGACCTACTGATGTCAATGTTCTTATCCTACAAAATGAGTAAAATTTAGATGCATCCCTCGAATTCAGATACAGGACTTCACGGAAGAACAAATAGGAGATTCAGGCATTTGAAATAAAAGAAACCACCTTCTGTTTACCTGAAAAGCAGAGCACGGATGAACTAGGGGTGGTTACCATGGCTTAATGTAATCCTGGCTTAGATCCTAGCTTAAAACAAAAAATATTGGAATCAAATAAATTTGAAAAGTTTACTTCTTACTTCTTCCTCAGATGAGAAGAAGGTTATATATATATATATGATCGGAAGTGAGGAAAATGGGACATAGGATCTGGGAATCTTTGATGGAGCTGACAGGTCTGTTAGCAAGGTGAACTACTAGAGTACGGTAGGTCTTGCTTTGATTGTAGTTCTCTTCTTGAAAGGGTGTTTTGTTATAAGTTGGAATATATAAGAAATTTATGTGTCAATAAGGCTCCGGATGCATCCTTCTAAAAGCTGAAAATTTGAAAAATATCCTAGGAGTAGTAACAATGTGAGTGTAGCGTTTGCCAGCTTAAATCTTACTATAATAAAGAGATGGAGAGAAAAATTATTGAACAGTATAAATGTCACCTTCACTTTTTCGATACAAGCAAAGAACTGTGTGCCTGCTTGCTTAGATTTTTGCTGGACAGATGTATGCTCAGATCCAGCCTATTTATTAGAGAACAGTCTCGGACCTCATTTTCAATTTTAATCACTGTGTCAATTTTAAAAGGGCAGTTCTCATTACATAAACATTTGGGAGTTATAAAGCTGAAAGGTCAGAATATAGACAAGACAAAACATAACATGCCAGCAGCCGGCATACACTTGCATGAGCTCAACCCTTAGATACCGAGGTCCTAGCACACAGCGACCATTTTTCTGTTTCTCCAGCAAAATAATTTTACTTGCATGGGGAGAGTTATAGATATCTTTTTACCTAAGGATTATAGAAGGTGCAATAAAACTTTGTGACAATTAATATCACCATCTGATTCAAGAAAATATTGTAATCTAGAATAATAAGCATAATTGCTACTGTTTATTCATCATAATTATGTATCAATTGTTTTCTCTGTGTTATCTCATTTGATCCAGACCACATTTCCGTCACCAACATACAGAAATCAAATTAGGATTTGGGGAAATTAAATGGTTTTCTCAATTATCATGCAACAGGTATGGGTACGTGGAACACTTTAATCCAAGCCTGTATAACTTTGAAACCATATTAAGCCCTATATACTATCTCCTTTAATGAGTATTGCTTGGGCTAAGATCTTACTCAAGGTACAGTAAAATGTGTACTGTAGGATTCAAGAAATTAAAACACCTGAACCACAAAGGAAGTATCATAAATCGTTGCCCTCACTTTCTCCTCTTTATCTAAAAGGTGCAATATAAACAATATTTCAAAGAGTCCTATGTGGACTCCCAGTTAAATATGACAAGTTTCTTTTCTCACCCCTTTTCTTTGAAACATGTGGAAAATAGTAAATGTTAAAAATATAGAAAAACTTAAACCCAAAGCATACTTGCAAAATAATATAAAATCTGGACCAAAATACAGATGAGATTTGACCATTTTTTTTTCAGACTTTTCTTAACAGTAAGGAGAATCATCTCCAATGGCCCATACAAATGTAACCTTGATGAGAGAGACCAGAAGCAGGGTCATCTGTGCATCGCAGGAGAGAATGGATAAGATGCTGTTGGAGACTCTGTTTTAGACCACAGAACGCAAAGGAAGGTGGAGCTGAAGGAGCAACTGTAGATCAGGTACTTTTAAGTTCTCCTGCCAGTCTCGGAAGCCACTAGGGGGTAACACCAGAAGAAGGGGAAAAGGTGTAAGATGATTGTACGTTGTACTACAGACAGCGGTGACCTAAAGACTTCAGTAAACCTCTTGGGCACTAACAACCATAATAACAATGACAAGTAAATTGTCCTTAGGGCAAAGGAAATAACACATTTATTGAAAGCCCTTGCAACATTAATTCCAAGAAGAAGCCGACTGGCTCATTTTGTAGTAAGCCCCATTTGTCCCCACACAATTCTTTAACAAATAATTAGCTTCATTCAGAATACTAATAACAATGGAATCAGTGTAAAACTTTTAGGTGGGGAAGGGGATCAATAAAGAACTGGAACATAGGTAAAATGCAGATGAAAGACACATTACACAACAGTAAGGAAATCATAAAACTAGTTCTTTATAGACATCATTGTATTTTGTAAAGACAAAAAAAATACTACTAAGCTTTCAAAGATAACATTACAAGAAAAAACATCAAAAGCTGAGGTTGAACCAGCCAACTTTTAAAACAAATGGTAAGAAAAACAAGAACATTTAGAGAGGAAATCTACAGTAAAAGTAACAGCAAAATATAACATATGCAATTAAAAACAGTAAATGATAGAGAAAAATCACACAAAATGACATCAAAGAGATATATAGAGCTCCCACCTCTTACAGAATGGCTGTTTTGAATGAATTCATCACACAGATAAGGGTTATGAAGAAATACAAAAACTGTCAAAACAACCATTTGCACCACTGGAGAGTGACCAGTAGCAGGAGCAGCTGGAGGAAAGTGAACCTTTTAAGAAAAACGGAACTGCACAGTGTGAAAAGTGTGTTGACATGGCTTTTCAACTGAGGGCATTTCCCAGTCCCAGCAACACAGCAAGAAGCCATAGTCTTCCTGGTTCAAGAGGTACCAAGACAGAGGTCAGTGCTGCCAGAACCCAAAGACCGAGGTGTAGGGGGTGGGGGGAAAGAGCCACAGAAGAACACCAAAAATTAGTGGATGAACTGCTCATTTCTTTGACCCAAATTTGCAAAAAAAGTGGACCGACTCCAATGAGAGCAGCAGAAAACAGCAGCTAGCAAGATGACCGAACCAAGTAGAAATTTCAGTTGGCTTTCTGCAGGAGAGACAGAGCTGAGTTTGAGTCAAGCCAAGTTAACTGCCTTTTAGAACTAAAACAACACTCTTTAAGAGAATATACAGAATTAGAGTCTCCACAATGGATTACCCAAAATGTACAGTATAAAATTAAAAATTAGCAGACATTCAAAGAAATAGGAAAATGTTACTTATAATAAAAAGTAGCCAACTGAAACTGAACCTTAGATGACCCAGTGTCAGAATTAGCTTATAAGTATTCAAAATAGCTATAAATATTTTCTAAGACCAAGTAAAAGAAGGTCACTATATATTAATAGATGGACCATTCCAACAGAGAAATAGAGACTATTTGTGAAAGCAAATTAAAATTTAGAACCTAAAATAAAGTATCAGAAGTGATAAATTCACTGAATAGGCATAACAGCTGCTTAAAGATGATATCAGTAAACTTAGCGATACATCAATAGAAAATATTCAATCTAAAAAATAAGAGATAAAAAAAGTAAGCCTCAATGGACTGTGAAATAATATCAAGGAATCTATTATAAAGATAATGTAATCTCAGAAGTGGATGAGAGAGAACAGATAAAAAAAATTACTAACACCATTTTGTCAAGACATTGTGAAAAACATAAGCTTACAGATGCAGGAAGTTCAGTGAAACCAACCAGGCTGCTAAAAACCAATGAGAAAGAAAAAATATTGAAAGTAGCCAGAGAAAAACAACAAATTCTATACAAGGAAGAAATGATAAAAATAATAGCAGACTTATTAGGAATAATGGAAGCCAGAAGAAAATGAAATAATATCTTTAAAGTGCTGAAAGAATTCTATATTCAGTGTCAATGTTTTTTTTTTTTTTCAAAAATTAAAGCAAAATACAGACAGTCTCAGAAAAATGAAAACATGGAGAATTTTAGCAAGACACTTTAGTTCTTTTGGCTAAAAGGATACAACACCAAATGAAAATTCAGACTTACAGAAACAAATGGGGAACACTGGGGATGATGGCTATGTGTATTTTTCTTCTATTAATTTCTTTAAAAGTATGCAAAGGTATAATAAAAAGCCATTAGAAAAATTAGAATGCAATACTAAAAAATGTTTGATTACCTCAAAAGAAAGCAAAAGAGAAGGAGAGGAATAAAAAACTGAGGGAACAAATAAAAAGAAAACAGCAAATGGTAGACATAAATCCAATTAAATAAGATAATTGGATTATATATAAAATGAACATTCCATTTAAAACTCAGAGATCGTCAGACTATAAAAATATAAGATTCAACTATATGTTTTCTATGATTAAATGATTCACTTTAAGAGATAAGCTGGAGTACATAAATATGAAAACATATACCATGAAGACAGGAGGCATAAGAAAATTGTCATGACTAGATTAATATCCAAAAATATGAGAGGTTATACCAACTTCATGGTTTGGAAGATTCAGTATGGTAAAAATGTAAATTGTCATCCAATTAATCTATAAATTAAATTTAATTGAACTGTATGAAAATTGGCAAGATGATTATAAAATTTATATGGAAATGTAAAGGCCCAAGAAAATCCAGGGCATTCCTGGAGAAGAACAAAGCTGGACATTACAATGCTAGATATCAAGATGTATTACAAAGCTCTAATAATTAGGAATATATGGTAATGGTGCAAGGGAAAAGAAATAAGTCCCGAGTGGAACAGAATTGAGAGTAGAGAAATCATCTCTTTTATGATCTGGGTGACTAGTCAATGCATTGCAGAAAAGATGGTCTTTTCAATAAATGGTGCTGGGCAAAATTGAATATTCTTAAAAAATAAATTATCGCCACTACCTCATTAAACATGCAAAACTAAAGTCAAAATCTAAACATTAAAGTTAAAATAATAAAGCTTTTAGAAGAAAACATAGAATTATCTTCATGACTTTGGAGTAGGAAAATAATTTCTAAACAGGATACAAAAACTGTTAACCAAAAAAATTAATAGATCAGACCACATTATAATTAAAAAGTTCTTTTCCTCAAAAGAGACACCATTAGAAGAGTAAAAGTAGCAGAATATATTTGAATTAGGTACATATTCAACAAAAGATTCCCATCCAGAATATATAAAGATGATTTAAAAAAAACAATATGAAAAATGCACACAATGGCATACAACAGAATGGAAAATGTGCAAAATACCTGAAGACAAAGGAGAATATCCAAATAGCCAAAAAAACACACAAAAAGTACTCAACTTCATTTGCTTTTCAATGACATTCCAATGAAAACTATAATGTGATATATCTTTACCCCCCCCCAACAGAATGGCTAAAATAAAAAACACTCTTTCTATGGAGCACTTCCATACACTGCTGGTGGAACTGTAAGTTCATAAAGAACTTGGAAATTTGTTTTGCAAAATCTACTGGAACTGAGCACATGAATCAAATGTTCACTGAAAGACTTGTACAACAATGCTTATGGCAGCTCTATTTATAATAACTTGAAACTAGAAACAACCTAATGTCCATCTACCATCGGGTAGCTAAATAAATCATGGTATATTCACACTACAGAAAACTAGAGAACAAGAATGAATAATCTACAACTGTAAGAAAAGAAAGATGAATATCACAAACAAAGTATTGAGCAAAATAAGCCAGTTACCAGAGACTACATAGGGTAGGATTCCACTGATACCAAGTTCAATCCAGGAAGCTACCTAGGTGCTAGAAGTTAGTGTCGTGGTTTTGCTTGATAAGGTGGAGGAACACATGGAAGGGGACAGGTGTCAGTTTGAGTCCTCCGGGCGGGGGGGGGGGGGGGGGGCGGGGGCAGGAGCTGAGACGGATTAGGGGTGCAATAGGATTACTGAGAAGTAACAACTGAGAAATAGGAATGAGATGGAAGCCTGACTGGGAAGGGGAAGCCATTATACCCTGCCTTGTTCTGACACCTGAGAAAGGAAACAGACTTGAGCAAGAAGAGCCTCCGAGTGTCCTGCAGATTTGAGAAAGTCTCAGCCAAACCAACTGGAAACTCTCCAAAGAGTCTGACAATTGGAGGAGTTCTTCACTGGGCAGAAACGGTCAGGCCGTAGTAACCCTCCTTGTGCTCGGTGATTGGCTGGTCAGGCCATTGTAACCCTCCTGTGCTCGGTGATTGGCTAGGGGCAGCCACAGAAGAGTGGCAGTCAGCTCATTGCTCTCCCAGCAGATGAAGATGAGTCTTCCCTCACAGAGAGAGGAGAGCGACGCTCCCATGGCCACCACGGGCAGAAGGGGAGCTTCTGAGCTGCTAAAAATGTAACTTTCTTTACCCTGTTCAGCTTATTTCTTAAGTGAGTTCACTTTGGGAAAATTTTTTGAGGTCTATGCTCATGATTTGTGTATTTTCTGTAGTACATTATACTTTAATAAAATAATTTCCTAAAAAATTAATCTCTTAATGTTTGGCATAATGTTTTATTCTTACTTGGACCAGTTCTGGCTCTTGGCCTATTTTTGTTCAGCCCTGGGGCTGAGAATTTTTTTTTAATTTGTAGAAGGTTATAAAATACACCCCTTTTCCCCCTACACATACAGAGATCATGGGTGGCCCACAGCCTAAAATATTCAGTATCTGACTTTCTACAGAAGAGGTTTTCCCACTTCTGCTTCCAGGGTGGTTCTTCCGGAATTAACATGTCATGTGATAAGGACATTTTTTTCTGGGTGGGGAGGTGGAGTGAGGGGCAATGCCCATTCCCCACACCTGAGGTTGGTCGGTTGACCAGGACATCTGATGATCTGGTGACCTAGTGAGGCAGGTGGAGTCACCAAGAAGACATTCCAGCACAGAGTGGGGCTGGTGTCTGGGCAGCAGATAAATCTAAAGTTCAGCATACCTTTAATTTGTTGTCCCAAGTAAAATTCTATTTTATTATTAAAATATTAGTATAGTCTATTCATCTTTGTTCTATTCTTTTTATCTGCATGTTTACATAAAACTATGTCTACAATAAAGGTAGTAAAAAACAGTAAAATTATATCTAGGTTTGGTGATGATGAATAACTTAAAAAAAATCTTCTTAGGATTTTTCTTAGTTACATGATTTATGTAAAATATGACCATCACAAGCTGAAAACAATAATAAAATCTATTTTTTTAAATAAAATAAAATTCTAAGTGGGTTACACACACAAACACGCACACACACACACACTGCTTAATGATGTGGAACCTATTTGGCAATTGTGCTACATGCTGCTTTTCTTAGTCCTGGAGATCCATGGGAAATATAGCGACATGTGATGATGAACTAGCATAATGTGATACATAACTGGTTCATCAGATGTTGGGCTTGGTGTGTTGTCTTCTCAGCAAGATATAAATAAGGAGGAGTCACATGATCTCTGGAAGTTGCCACAAACCACAAATGTATCTCTCACTTCAAAAGCAGTTCATCTTACCCAACACCATGTGATTCTTTCTTGCCAAGTACCTTTTGATCTTTATGCTCCTTGTTAAATCACCCAGAGTTGTAAAAAAGCTTAATAAAGCCACATGTAAGGGAGCTTTCTAATGACATTCTGTGACCCCCAAATACATGAGAACGTACCATTGACTTGACAGAACTCTAATTCTCTAGTTCTCACTTCCTCTTCCAACCCTCTTTTCTTTCCAAAGAGTAGGGCACATTAGAAAAAAAAAAAAAGAATACTAACCACAGAGTCAAAAGCCTTGTGCCAGAATCTTTCTGCCTGTCCTTGACAAAATTAGTTATTAACACTGAGTCTCTATTCCTTTTTTATAAAATGAAGTGAAAGAGGATTTGCATTAGTTTTCTATTGCTGTGGAACCGATTACCTCCCCCAAACATAAGGACTTGACCACAAGACAAATGTAATATTGCTCAGTTTCTGTCTATCACATGAGACTGGACTTTTTGCTCAGGATCTCACCAGGCTGAAACTCAGCTGTCAGCTGGGTCTATGATTTTCATTTGTGGCTCAGGGTTCTTTTCCGAGTGCAAGAGCTATTGACAGAGTTCCCACCCTTTTTGTTGTCGAACTGATACCCTCATTCTTCTACTAGCTGTAGGTGTGGGACCACTCCTATCACCTGGAGGCTGCCCACGTTCCTTGCCATGTAGTTCTTCCATCTTCAAAGCCAGCAATGGAGAAACCTCTCACACCAAATCTATTGTTTCTAATCTCTGACTTCTTCTGTGTCTGACCTCCAAACCCAGGTGTAAAGGGTTCATGCGATTAGATCAGATCCACCCAGATAGTCTCTATCTTAAGGTCAGCAGAGTCATGTAACATAATGTAATTACGGAAGTAAACTCTATGAGATTCACAGTCCTGGGGGATAATGTACAAAAATTACACCAAGTGTGAGGATCTTGGAGGCCATTTTGCTTACCACAGGGTTTTTAAGGGTTAAATAAGATAACAAGCAAAAACACTTATCTGAATACCTGGCTCTTTTTATTTATTTGTTTCTGAGAGAGAGAGGGCACATGAGTCGGGGGAGGGGCAGAGGGAGAAGAAGACTCCTCCCTGAGCAGGGAGCCCGATGCGAGGCTTGATCCCAGAACCCCGGGATCATGCATGGCCTGAGCTGAAGGCAGATGCTTAACCGACCAAGCCACCCAGGCACCCTGAATACCGGGCTCTTAATAGGGGCCTACTAAATTGTGATTTATTCTGAATATATTCGGGGGAAGGAAAGACAAGTGAACTACAAACCTGTCATGTATTCAGTTGAACCATAAGAAATGACCATTCTGTGGACCAAAAATAGTAATGTCTCAACAGTTTCATATGGTTCTATTTACCATATCTGCTTGATATTATATTTCACAAAACATGGAAGAAACCCCTCTATATTGATTTTTAGTTCGCAATGCATTCTCTTCTTTCATTCATTAGTTGGTTTACAAGTCTGGGCTAGTACGTAATACCTAGCGTGTACCAGGCACAGAGTAGGGCATTTCAGAACATATGGAAAGAAGCAAGACAGCATCTCTAACCCTCAAAACTTCAGGATCTAATGAATCTTAGTCCTCATAGATTCTAACAGTGCAGTTGATATTAAACAAAGCTGCGTCTGACAGAGCTAAAAGAAGCAACACATATAGCTCTTTCGTGTGTCTAACCTCACATTGTTTATAATTCTATGACAAAAACAAATGGAGAAGATAAATTTAGAAGAAACTCTGTACTACACAGGCTCTGTGACAAATGGAGTTTACAGTCTTGGCAAGCAGCCCCCAAGGTTTTTCAGTGTTCGCTGGCATCCTACTTTGGAAATACCTTGCTTAGTTTCAGCAACAGTTAAGATATGACAAACAATTCTAGTGTCTCCTTTTTTGGCTTCAAATAAAATAGCATACGCATATTTAAACATCTATCTTCTTCTGGCTTCTAACACCCTGTTTCACAGGAGCACTTAATTCATGGCTCTGTGCACCTTCCTAGAGTCTCCCAAGGAGAGTTCTCCCAACTTTCCTGGAAACTGAAAAGCTTGTTTTGTAATGTGATGCAGAATTCTGTGCTTTCCCAGTTTGTTTTTCATGATTCCTTTGGTCAGAATGCAGGCAATTTCTGCGGCAGGGCCAGTCTCCTTTTCTGTCCTGCTGCCTGACGGCTTCTTGGTTGAGTTATACTGTGATAGACAATTCCCAGGTCATTATTAAGTCCATTGTGTTGATATAATGAAAATGATAAAACGCACAATAGAATGTATCTTCAACACAATCTAGTCTAACCCCTCTTATACTCTGAAATCTTACTGCAATGTCCATAAGCAGTCAATACTCTGTGGCTTCTCCAACGGTAGGATTGGAAGGGAATTCACTAGCAGAGAAACATGGCTCACACTCTTCATTCTTGATTTCCAAGTTGAAATAATAGTGCATTACAACTTCATTATTGCTGGATTTCTGGTGTTTGGACCGGCAAGAAGAGACTCCCCGTTCTCCTCATATACACACAGATTAGATTAAATTCTGGATTTAATTAGCCATGGACACAAATAGTTAACAGAAGCAATATGGACCACACAAGTTAGGCACAGATGTAATTTATCTTGATGTGACTTTTCCTGGGCCTCCAGTTCACTGAAAAGGGAGAAACAGATAACACTTTGAACATTGTAGGATAATGCCTGATCTGAGAAAACAGTCTAATTTTTGTTAACAGGAGCCTTTATACTCAGGGTTTAACAATATGCTATATTGTAATATATAATAATGGTGTCCCCTCTCACCCCTAGGACCTGAGACTATGTTAAGTTTCCTGGGAAAATGGGAATTAAAGTTGCTAATCAGCTGACTTTAACGTAAGGAGATTATCCTGGACCATTCAGGTGGGCCCAATTTAATCACGAGGGTCTTTTAAAGTGGAAGAGGGAGGCAGAAGAGGAGATCAGAGTGATGTGATGTGAGAAAAAATCAGCCAGCCTTTGCTGCCTTTGAAGATGGAGAAAGGGGATCATCAGCTGGGGAATGTAGAACCCATGAGAGGAGTCTTCCCTAGAGCCTTGAGAAAGGAAGGCGGCCCTGCAGCCGCTTGGTTTTAGTCCAGGGATTGGGGTTGTTGTTGTTGTTGTTGTTGTTAAGATTTCATTTATTTGAGAGAGAGCACACGTGCGTGCACATACACGTGCACAAGCAGGGAGGAGGGGCAGAGGAAGAGGGAGAAGCGGACTCCCCACTAAGCAAGGAGCCCAACATGGGGCTCCATCCCAGGACCCTGGGATCATGACCTGAGCCGAAGGCAGCCGCTTAACCGACTGAGCCACCCAGGCTCCCCTGTATTCGTGTTCTGGTAAGCCACGATTTGGTGGTGATTTATTATAGCAGCAAGTAGAAAACTGATACTCTTTAGTTAGGTTGGTTTTAGGCTCTGGAATAAGGATTCATATGAAAGTGTTTTATTGAGAAGTGTTCCCAGAAACAAAATCTGCTTAGGGGACTAGGGAAGTGAAATCAGGAGAGAAAGAAGGCCACACAAGGGAACCATTCCAAGCTAAGTCCATGGGACTGCAGCTCAGTTGCACTAGGGAGCTCTGGAGACAGTGTGGGTCATTTCTCAAAGTCATCCTAAATGCCAACAGGACTGAGTCATTAATTCTCCTCTGCCCAGACATTGCTTGCATACTGCCCATGGTGGTGAGGCTGTAGGATTAGATTCCCAGGTATGTTTAGATCTCTATGCAGGCAGGAAAGTGGGATCTAAAGGATTGAAAGCACCTGCCTACCAAGAGACACAGGTGCTGACTCTTAGAGAAACATCCTGCTCACGTGTACAAAGTGGTAGAGACCTGATAGGAGACGGGTTGAGTGATAGCCGTGTCCGCCACAGTTGCCTGTACTATACGGACTGTTCTACTCTATGCATTTCCGCTTAAATGAGTGGTAGCACAAATGAGATTTCTCCTTGTTTTTGTATCAAATTCATCGTATACAAGGCCACATACCAATCAGGGAAAGAAAGCAGAATCAGTGTTCAAATGGTTTGGAAAACTATCTTTGCCTTCTCAAAGAGCTGCATCATTCTAGTAATCTAGTCACCATTAAATAGCTTGAGTACCTACTGTGTTTCAGGAGCAATCTCTGAGAATCTAAGATATATAACACATTTCCTAGACTTCAGTGGGTATACAAATTTAATATAGATATGGATATAGATTATCATATTGGTATGAGAACAATCCCATTTTATATTATCTGCCATTGCCCTGAAAGTATGCTGTTACATAACTCCAAATTTTTAAGAACGTGCCTGAACATCCCCACAGCCCCAACTTCTCTTTAGAAACTATCTATAAATGGACCTGTTCCCAGGAGAATTAGCTGTAACACTTTCCTAAGTCACCAGTTATCTTGAATGGATATCATCTTTAAGATTATAGGTTCAAAACAGATTGTTTTCCCATTTAAATCTGCTGTTTTGCTCTGTCTTCCTCTATTATATATTGATGTCATCACTATTATTCTGGCCTTCCGTGTTACATTAAACTTGGACTTCTTCCCCTCAAACCCAGAGTCAAGTCTGTCACTGAGTCTTGAGAGATCTCAGCTATGTTCCCCATGTCCACAATTTTGTTTACGCTGTTCTCACAGCCTAGTATATTGAGTTCAGTCTGCCCTAATCCTTTTCCACAGTACCAGGAAATATGCCTGAAATCTTGTTTCATGCTTTCCACGTGAGGGGTCAAGAACTTTGATCTATCTCTATTACTAAACATTTTTCTATTTGATGTCACCCTTTTGTGTCCTTTAGAGCCTTTCCACAATTTGAAATTATATATATTTTTTGTTTACTTATTTTCTATCTCTTAAACTGTATGCATCCCAAGGACAAGAGATAGACCTTTATATTCTGTGTATATCTTGTACCTACTATAGGCTACTGTAGGTACCAGGCAAGTAGAAGGTACTCAATAAATACTTGATGTAGGGCGCCTGGGTGGCTCAGTTGGTTAAGCTACTGCCTTCGGCTCAGGTCATGATCCTGGAGTCCCGGGATCGAGTGCCGCATCAGACTCCCTGCTCAGCAGGGAGTCTGCTTCTCCCTTGGGCCCCCCCCCTCATGCTCTCTCTCTATCTCATTCTCTCTCTCAAATAAATAAATAAAATCTTTAAAAAAATTTTAAAAAATACTTGATGTAATGGAGAAAGGAAGTAAGAAAGGAGGACAGCAAAGGATGGGGAGAGAATTATTCTCCTGGTTTCCTGACTAACCATACCACCCACTTCCTTCCTTCTCCACTCCCACCTCATACACAAAGTTCGGGGTGATTATCTTTGCCTTTTCTTAGGTTCTACCTCTTCCCTCAAACGTCTCCCTGCTTTCCCTCCAAGTCATCAAGTCACAGGACAAGGCCCATCTCATCTCAGCTTTTCCTGATTTCTGTACCCATGTTCCCTCCAACAGAGGCATTTCTCATATTTAATTTCCCTGGTGGTTTCTATCTGTACAATTTTGAGCACTCTTCTTATGCTGTCATATAATGGTTTTAGCATTTGGCATTGCTCCTGCAAATAGATGATATCCTCCAGTGTTTGGCCTCTACTTGTCTGCTCTCAGATTCATGCCCAACTCTTTCCCTGCTTTGCTCTGCATTATGTTCATCTTCTTTGACCAGGCTCCCTGTTCTCTAGCTTCCCAGTACATTTTAGTAATAGGAGACATTTACAGAAGATGAGGAAAGAGAGGAAAATACAGGACATTTCTGTTTCCAGCAACTATGCTTGCTGTATTTTATCCATGTATTTTATCCATTCCAGGAAGCGTCTGATATGGTTATCCCACTGGAAAATCACTTGAACGCTATGCAAACTTCTGATAAAAAAACAAACAAAAACAAACATGTGCTGAGAAAATTGTACATATAATTTTTGGGTATTTACAGACCTGCTGAATGAAGTCTATCCATGTGACCTGTGATCAAGCCATCTCCATCATTCAACAGGTAAAAAATTTGATACTCAGAAAATTGAAACACTCCAGAGACACCAGAATATTTATGGGGAAAACTATAAAAATACATATCCCTTACTCAACTACTCTATTTCAAACTACTTCTTATTTCTAGGAAATGTTAATCATTAATATTATTGATAAAATAATAGTTATTGTTTCCAATTAACATTATTGATTTAAAAAGGAAAAGAAAGTACTATTTGAACCAAGTGGTGAAATGTCCAAGATACAGGAGTTAAAAACAAAAACAAAAACAAACACTAATGAAAGGCTTGAAACAGGTGTGAGAAAAGTTGGTAGAGAATGTGTCTGGCACTGTTCCCCTAAGAATAGTGTAGCTCAGAGAGGGATCTATCAAAAAGCAGATCAGAAAATAAAAGTTAATTTTAAAATAAGTTCTGAAGTTTTCTGCTTAAATTGAGTGAATATCATGACGAGACTTCATAACCATGCTTCTTTAGTTCCTCTTTCCTCACATATAACTTCTAACCCTCCCTGGATCTGACTCCCCCCTGGGAAATGAGGTGGAGAGACCTCCTGTTGATTGTTGGGTCATGCCTCTGGTCCTTCACTCCCTCTTCTTTACCTCCTGCATCACAAAAGCCTACCAGAGCAGGAAGTACCTGGGATTCCTGGGGAGGATGAGAAACAACATACAAAGTCAGTATCACATTTAGCAAGGAGGGGTTATGGGAAAGACCAAGAATATTCAGCATTTGTCATTTCATTTGTTTCTGTGGATTTGAGCTACCATCTGGAGTCATTTCCTTAGCCCACGTGAGTTGTGTTCTCTCCTACCTCCTTTGCACTGTTAATGGCAACTATATTACATTTCTCTAGGTCATAGGCTCAACAATTCATTATATGCATTTTGTTTTGTTTTCTACAACTGGTTTTTAACAGAGTTAAGAAAAGAGAAGAAACATACATTACTCTCTTTCATCATTACATAATAACCTTTGTAGATGTTCTTTGTTTTGTGTGTATGTGGATTTGAAAAAATAAGATCGTTTGCTTTTAGCCTGAAAAATTTCTTTTAGTATTTCTCAAAGGTAGATCTGTGAATAATATATTCTTTCGCTTTTAGCTTATCTCTTAATGTCTTTTTTCTACTTTCATTTTTGGAAGACAGCTTTTCTGAATACAGGATTCTTGGTTGACAGCTTCTTCACTGAGCACACTGCCTTCTGGCCTCCTTTGTTTCTGATGAGAATTTACCTGTTAATCTTAGTGGAGTTCCCTTGCAATGATGAGTCATTTTTCTTTTCCTGCTTTCAAGATTTTTTCCTTGCCTTTGGTTTTCATCATTCTTACTGTGACTTGTTTGTGGATCTCTTTGCATTTATCCTATGCAGTTTGTTGATGTGGAAATTAATGTTTTCCTGGATGTATAGATTAATGTTGCCTAAGAAATTTGGCACATTTTCAGCTATTATTTCTTCAATTTTTTTTCTCTTTCCTCTCTCTCCCCTGCTTCTGGTATTCACATTATTGTATGTTGGTGTACTTAGTAATCTCTCATATTTCTCTGAGAGTATGTTTATTTTTCTTCATCTTTCTCTCTCTCTGCTCTTCAGATTGCATAATCTCTATCAATTTATTTTTGAGTTTGCTAACTATTTCTCCTGTTGGTTTAAATCGACTGTTGAGTCCTTCCAATGAACTTATCATTTCAGTTACTGAAATGTTCAATGCCAGAAGTTTCATTTGGTTCTTTTCTTAATTAATTTCTATCTCCTTATCGATACTGTTTGTTGCAACATTGTCATAAAAATCTATTTTACTTCTTTAATCATGGTTTCCTCTAGTTCCTTGAAACTATTTGTAATAGTTGCTTTAAAGTCTTTGTTAAATCTGACATCTAGTCATTCACATCCTACTTTTTTCCCCAATGTATAGATCATATGTTCTCAATACTTTTTTGTTGGGAATGACATTACAGATAATATATCGCAGCAACTCTGGTACTGGTCCCTTCCCTCCAGGGCTTGTCATTGTTATTGTTTTTTTTTATTTGTTTAATGACTGGCTGGACTATTTTAGTGAAGTATATTGCCCACCATACCCCACACCCACCCACCACTTTGTGAAGCCTCTGATGCTGTTCAAGGCACACAGCCTTGAATAGCCCACAGTCCCCCCCTAGTATGACAGTGGTTTGGCAGGACTCTTTCTGATGGTCTCTTTCTCTGCAGACACCTAGTTGTTTAACTATGATAATTGCCAGCTAATTGCTTTATTGTTTTCACCAGTGTCCTGGGGCACAAATTGTTCAATAGACTGATCCAGTCAAATTTGGGCTCCTTTGAAGGGATAGCTCCTAAGGAGAGTGTTTGAGATTTGTTCTGGCCCAAGGAATGCTCCTCCCAGCTGTCTCTTTTCCCTGGCTCTCTCTGGCAAACTAGCTAGCCAACACTTTGCCTATATCCCCAATGAATCTACCAATCTTTTATCAATTGTTTGTCACCACAAGTCTCATTGATTTTGAAAGCAACTTTTAAGTTTAAATTTTTCCACACTCTGTTGCAAATGAAATCAGTTCCTTTGGGAAGAGATTCAAAGTTCTATTATATCCTGATTCTCTCTCTAGGCAGACTACATTAGTGATAACTCTAGAGCTAGGTGTGGGGACAATGGTCAGGTTTCTCTCTTAGATGTATGCTTTAGCAGTTGAGTGCTGAGTGGAAAGGGGCAGATAGTAGCCTCAGGTCTTCTCGGCTTGCCTTTCTCAGCATTGCAAACCAGGAAAATGAAAGCTTCAAGATTCTCAGTGGTGCTGTACCCAAAGTAGAGTCTCTGTTTCATGAGCAAGAGCAGAGTGGAAGAAAGAAGCCCTCAGTTGACAGTCACATTGACCCAGAACTTAGCCTGAGCAACAGATAGCTGGGAGCAAATTGAGAAACGCTGCTGTCCTGCCCCTTCTGGGAAATTGCCCTCTGACTTGGAGCTAGGGTGAGAGGGAGCCCTGTGTTCTTAACTATACAAGTCTAGAGTAGAATTTCCATGTGGCTTAGAGGGGAGAGCAAGGGAGGGAGTGGCCCTTGGTTCAGATACCACTCACTCACTGTTCTTGTCAAGTTGTAGTAGATTTTCCTGAATAAATATTTCTTCATTTGTTGTATGCTCTTACATCCAACTACAGAGACTTTAAATGGTCATTTTTAAATATTTTTCATTAGTTTTGCAGGGAAGCAGGTCCATAGAGCTCATACTATCATGCTGGAGAAAGAGCCTCCATATTATCTTATTTTATCTGAGAATTTTAAAATGCTTTTGAAAAATTCTGTGAATTAAATATTATTATCCTGATTTTATAAAGAAATTGTTCTTATTTCCCATCATGATTCATTGGTGAGAGAGGGTTTGAATAGAGTCCTTAAAAATATAGATTTCAAAGCTCCTTCTCTTCATATATAACACTAATTAGTTTAATAGCAAAGAGGAGCTATAGAAGAGAAATAATTACTTCAGAAAAATACTGAGATAACTTGTGATTTTGAAGTCCAGAGGCCTATTAGAACAGGTATCTTAGAAAGCAGTTGCCCTGTGTTATTTTATATTCTGAGGACTGAGGGAGTGTCTGGTAATAGAGATTATTTGGTAGCTTTATTGCTGAATTAATACAAAAGTGAATTATGGTGGAGGAAATTTTAATGGCTTTATTCTTTCCATTTTTAATTCCAGTTGATCATTTTGAGATAAGATATGATAATTTTGTAGATCATGAGGAAAAATTCTATGTAGAAACACTGGAGGTAAATAGCCTGAAGGACAAGAGTATATTGGTAAAGATAAATCAAGTCCAAGAGTAATTAAATCATTAGGAGCATTCATAGGCTTTATATCAGCCTCTGACACTTAGAGACAAAGAATACACAAATGAATAAGCAACCAGCTCATGAGCACTATGCAACCTCAATGTAACCACTTCAACACTGGCTACTTCTTATTATTTGCAAATTCTCATGGAAACTTTAAGGTAGACAGCAAAATTAAATTAAACAATGATTATTTTACCTAGTAATTATAAATGTTAATGGGTTTAGATAATTATGATACAGTACATATCCTATATAATTATGAATGGTATTATAAAGTAAATAATTCTGTACTGAGTTTGGTGTATACCTTTAAATTGTGATAAAACTACGTTATTAGCAATAATCCCAAATAGTTATAATAAATATTTTTGTTTTTACTCTAAGCATTTAATTATTAATTTATTTCCAGTAATATTTTTAAAGTATGGAAGTTTTTCATTTTCTTATTTTTAAAAACTATATGGATGAGACCTATACATTTAGCAGTTTATGGTAAATGGCATCCTACAATCTGACGGCAGTTACTAAAATTACTGCCATAATACTTAGGACAGTGTCCAAAGATGATACTCAGACTATCTGCAAAAGAAATTTCTAGACTCCTCCTTACAAATGTGGATCCCTTGGCCCCACCCCACAGCCTTCCAATCAGAATCTCAGGCAATGTGGCCTAGGAATCTACAGTTCTTTTTATCATTCATTCCCCCAAATGATTCTCAAGCACACAAATATTTGAGAACCATGGATCAAACAAAGCAGATTCTAATAGATGTACCATAAACATCCAACCTATTCCCCAAATATCAAATACTAAGCAGGGATAAAGCAAAGAACCTTTGAAGAAGACACTAGAGCAATCAAAGAAGTGAAGGGATGAAGGGACTGTTTAGTGATGAAAAGTTTCTTTGCCAATATTTAGAGTGAATATGTAGAAAACTGTAAGTCCAACAGAATAGAAATGGAAAGTGTTTACTTGGTATAAATAAATTATAAGTCACACAATCACAACAAAGTTAAAAATATGTTTAGTCTTGTAAGTGAACAAGCATAATTATAGTCCCTCAGTATTGGCATATGACACAGCAGTTTAAGTTTGATATTTTCATTTGATGGTAGACCCATAAAGGGATGAAAAGTAAAGAAAATGATTTCTCCTTTTTAATGTTAGGTTAAATGGGTAATGGTATATTGAAGAATTAGAATTTCATCAAAGGTCATTTAAAGCAAAGCACTATAATTATTCACTTTTTATGGATACTAATTATGTTTTCACTCAGGCTTTTCAGTATTTCAAAATGAAACTGCTGTACACTTTCATGCCAAAACATCTTTACAAAAGTTGTTACAGATTATTTCCAATACCTTTTGCTCAGCCATTTGGCATCATCACTATTCAGGCAACAATGTTCATATGGTAATAGTTAAATTTGTTTTTCACTAGGGCCCTCTCATCCAAATTTTTCATTTCCAGCCTGCACATGCTGAACTCTAGAAAGTGTTTTAATTATTTTATTTGAATGTGGGTATTTCTAATTCAATTGATCTCAAATATGTTGCCAATTTTTTTTTCTTTTTTCTTTTTTTGCTGCTTAAAGAATAGACCTTACTCTACAAATTTAAGATTTTTTTGATCTTTCTTTTCAGGTTTCAGTTAGTCAGGCAGACTTGGGTTTGAATTCCAACTCACTTCTTCCTAGCTGTGTGACATTATGAGAGTGTTAAACTCTCTGAAACTCACTTTCCTCATCTCTAAAATGCAATACCACTCACTTTGCAGTATAAACAAAACTAAGGGAGTTGGTGGAGATAATGCACAGAGCCGAGTATGTGGCACATAATAATCAGTTGTTTTTGCTGCCTAACAAATTACCCCAAAATTATGGGAGTGAATATTTTACTTCGTTCTTCAGGTACTGTTTAGATATTTGAGGAAAGTTTGGCTGGGCCATTCACTCTAAAGATCTCTGACACAGTTGCACTCTGTTGACTGGGGCTACCATCATCTGAAAGTCTAAATGGGCTGGCTGTCAAAGATGGCTTTCTCAAACGCTGATACTTGGAGTTGATTGTAGGCTGGTAGCTTAGCTGGGCTATTGCAAGAGTGTCTACTTGTGTCTTCTCCAGCATAGAGATATGAAGATAATCAGACTTACTACATGGTTTCTGACTTCTCCCAGAGCAAACTTCCCAGGAAAGTCAGTTGGAAGATTCATGATCTTTTCTGATCTGGACTTGAAGTTACATAGCTCACATCTAGTACATTCTTTTAATTACAAGAGTCACTAAAGCCAGTCCAGATTCAATGGGAAGGAACTTTAAATCTTGATGGGAAGATATTCAAACAATTTTTTTTTAACCACCACATAATCCTACAGATTTGAGATATGAATAGTCTATGTAATTTAGTTAACCTTCTCTCAAGTTTTTATACTTGTATACCAGGATATATAATATATTGGATATATATATAGAGAGAGAGAGAAAGAGAGAGATGGGTAGATATAGTTTCTGTGTTATTATACATATACTTTACATGTTATTTATAATACATATGTGTTACATATGTACAATTTATGTATAAATTCTAACATCTACGTCAATCAATCAATAGCTAAATGTAGACATTAGGAGAATTCACTTACAGTTGTCAAGAATTAAAATAGATCATTAATCAACAGACACATGAAATGCTGTTCAACATCACTAATCATCAGGGAAATGCAAATCAAAACCACAATGAAATATCACCTCATATCTGTTAGAATAGCTAAAATCAAGAAGACAAGAAACAACAAGTGTTGGTGAGGATGGGGAGAAAAGGAACCCTCATGTTCTGTTGGTGGGAATGTAAACTGGTGTAGCCTCTGTGGAAAACAGTATGGAGGTTCTTCAAAAAATTAAATATAGAAAGACCATGTGATCCAATAATTCCCCTATTGGGTATTTACCGAAGGAAAACAAAAACACTAACTCAAAAAGGTGTATGCACTCTTATGTTTTACTGCAGCGTTATTTACAATAGCCAAGACATGGAAGCAACCTAAATGTCCATCAACAGACAGACAGATAAGGAAAATGTGGTTTATACACACAATGGAGTATTATGCAGCCATAAAGAGGATGAGATCATGTCATCTGAGACAACGTGGATGGACCTAGAGGGTATTATGCTAAGTAAAATAAGTCAGACTGAGAAAAACAAATACCCTATGATTCCATTCATAAATAGAACCTTAAAAAATTAATAAACAAAAAGCAGAATCAGAACTATAAATACAGAGAACAAATAGATGGTTGCCAGGGGGGAGAGGGTGGGGGATTGGGCAAAATGGGTGAAGGGAATAGAGAGATATAGGCTTCCAGTTATGGAGTAGGTCACAGGAATAAAAAGCAGAACATAAAAAATATAGTCAATGATACTGTAATAGTGATGTAATGGGACAGAGGGTAGCTATACTTATGGTGAACATAGCATAATGTATAAACTTGTCAAATCGCCGAGCTGTACACCTGAAACTACTGTGACATTGTGTGTCAACTATACTCAAATAAAATAGATAGATGATAGATAGATAGATAGACGATAGATAAAATAGATTATTAAAAGATTGGTGTCTCTTCCAGAGGGTTAATTTTTTAAACATAGATGATAGATAAAATAGATTATTAAAAGATTGGTGTCTCTTCCAGAGGGTTAATTTTTTAAACATAGGTGCTTATACATAGGCAAAGACACTAACTAGAAGATGTTTTAGGATCTGTAGCAATTCTATAAGTCTATATTCTAAATAGAAAACATAATTTGAGTCTATGCAGATACTGGTTTCCAAAAGAGCAAACTGAAAATATCTTGTAAGCATTCCTACCATATATATGTTCTTTTGCTCAGTCATTTCATTGTTACCTCCACGAAGTTTTTCTGTTTAAAAAAAATGAGTTCATATATGAATTTTCAACTTTGATGTGTGTCCCAGTGTTCTAATACCCTAATTCTCTATGAGATTGCTATAGTCATCAGTAAACACACAGATTACAAGCAAAGTTAGGTAAGTTTCTTAAGGACAAGATTTTCACCAATGTGGTAAATTTCTAGACACGAATTTAGCTCTCTTGCTTCCAGTGAATTAAAAATGTGAGTATTCGGATCTGGAGATTTACCTGGGATAACAAATGACTATGAGGCCAGAGCTGCCCATCATGACCTGGGTATTGTAGCTGGGTATTGTAGGTTCAGGGGGCACAAGTATGAATGGGGACAATATTTCATTCAGGTTCAGACTTGAGCACGTTCAGAAAGAACAAGCAAATTATATGAACAGACTCCTGTGGAAGCCAGCTCTGTTGTACTAATGCCTTTCCTTCAAACCATACCTTCTAGAGGTTGGCTACTCTGGCATATACTGAGATTTATTACCCAGTTCTTCCTTCAGGAATAAAGGACTCATTAACCCACACACTGTAAGAGCCATCCTCAGCTGTCAGCCTTTCTTGGGATTGCCTCAGCTGAACAGAGCTTCCTTGCCCCTCTCAGATCACTTCCCTTCTGGGGTGGTCTACATTCTGTGACCATTGATAAATGGATATAAAGATCTGGTCCGTTTGTCCCAGCTCAGGACAGCTCTCAAGAGTCTTCTGGTCTTCAGGGCTGTCTAAGGCATTCCACAAATACGGTGTCACAGCTCAATTCTCTTTCTGCCCAATCCTGCCCCCTCCCTCTCCCTTCCACAGATATTGTTCTCAAGAGCACACTCTAATAAACCTCTTGCATGTTGAACAGAGTCTGCTTTCTGGGAAACCCAACCTGAAACAATTATGACCAACTGACAAAGAAGGAAAAACTCAGGTCTGGTCCACAGATGGCAATACGTAATACATTGTGACTAGCCAGAAATGTACGGCTGCCACACCACAGCCTCACTTGGAGGTGGTCCCAAAAGACTGTGGTTAAGGAGATTCTATCAGTGTTAAAAACTGGAGCAGTACAGTTTATTGTTTACCATGTGTGGAAGGGATAGTGATTGAGTTATGAGTATACATTGACTCCTGTACTTGAAGAAACAATAATCAAAAATCAGAGGCAAGAAAGTCTGTAGAGTAGAGGGAGCAATGGAAGTGGATAAAGTATGCAAATATTCATGGCTCACATTAATACCTACTGAGGGCACTCAACACAAAAGAGGCAATCAACAACCAACTGGACAAGATGACCCATCTTGTATTTTCAATCATCTTATTTACTCAGCCCAGTGGGGCTGACACAATGAGTTATGAATGGTGTGGCCATTGTGCCAAAGATAAAGGACATCTGGACTATATAGCATGGGCTCTCTCTCATCCAGAATGATCTAGCTACTACCACTACTGAATGCCCTGTCACGAGCAGCAATGTGGCAACATCAATGAGGAGAATCTCCAACCACTTGATCTCAATTCCATTACATTGGCCCTCTTCCATCCTGTATCATCCTTACCAAACTTGACACCTGGGTTTTTCTTTTATATCCGCAGAACTCCTCCAGCACCACTATTAAAGTATTTACCTAATACATGAACCAACCATGGTATCACGTACAACATTGCCTCACAGTAACAGGTATTGTTTTTACATTTAAAAATGAATCACGCGTGTTTATGACAATTCACAGATAGGATGAAATACACTCCTTGGCATTGAGGTCTGGCTCTGCACAGTGAGCAGACACAGTCTTCTGGGAAGCTCTTCCTTCCCACTGGGGCCAGAGTTAAGGCACGCTCCTCTTCTGAGTACCCTATAGAAGAAGCTTCTGTCTGGTCTAGAAACCAGATGACGTGTTTCCCTTATAACTCTAAGGCCATATTTTCTTCATTTTCACCTTCACTGATGTCATTGAAACATTCAGTTCCATCATCCCATTCTGCGCTGGGATGGAGACACACCCCATTACAAATTGAGTATAGAAGGTGTCATCTGTGGTGCTCAGGGAAGTTCCTTTCACTGTGGAGAACTGCCCAGAACCCAAGACATCCTCATAATAAACGGCATGGTTTTCAAGACAGAAAGGGGGAATCTAACATACTTGCTTCCAGCCTCTTGAAGCTTACGTTCTTATACACAGAACATGGCCCTTACAACCCAGTGGTCACTTAGGATTCTTGGTGAGTAACAACACCCTCATGTTGGAGCCCCAACCGCAGCACAGACTTACTTCTCCGGATTCCCCTGGCTCCTCACACTTGTGCTATGCCTGCCCCAGTGTCTCCACACACACAGCCCTCTTCTTTTTTTTTTTTTTTGAAGTTTATTCTTTATTCAAGGTTTAAAAATGTATTATACTGCATTATTGCAAAAATTCACTGGTACAAAACTTTTGCCGCTAGTGAGAAGGCAATAAAAAGTTGATTTTTAAACTCATTACTATAAATTATTCTGACAGTACTTTGCAAATTCAGAATTTCAAACTGCATTTTCTTTTTCTAAATTGCCCACAGTAGTGGAGGTTTCTGTAGCGAAGGCCAGAACTTCAGCTAAATTCCAGAAAGGAGGAGAGTGAGGAGGGAGTAGCAGACATCAAGGATTTCCATTTCTCTTGCCGTGCCACACACTTCAGGGCATCAGCCTGGCTGTATCTGTAATCACATAAACAGCTCTTCGCCAGTCTGGATGGCTTTCTTAACAAATTCCCTATTCTGTGATCACTGTAAACAACCATAACTTTTGCATAGCACTTTGGATTTACTGAATAATTTGCAAAATGAATTTTGTTACCCTTACAGGTTGCATCCACCACAAAATCATTAAGTTGAATAGAAAGTTGCACATGTATTTGTCATATACTTTCCCTCTTCTATCTGCTTCTCTCTGCTTCATCTTGAGAAGACAGACGAATTTTACAGCAAAAGAGATAAAAGAATAGACACACAGAACCCTTTAGACTTACTATATAAGCAATCAGCTGGAGTAGAATAGCTACCTAGAGAATAGAATAGTAGAAAGTTTTGGCAAAGGAATCAGCTCAGGTAGCAGCATCCTGTGGAGTGCAGTCCTCCAGAATATGGTTTATATTCTGAACCAATGGCTCATTTCTGGTTCCGTGTCCTCAGTACATCGGATACACAGGTATGGGAACCAAGGGTGGAAGTAGGGCCGGTACTTTTCACCATCACTCCTGGTGACACACTTTCAGAATGCATGCTTCTTGTCACCATCACTTTGGGTTACATTATAATTAGTCCTATTTCCCAGGGCACACCATGAGCATTCTAGTACACTTGAACGTACAACAACCACCTGGTCATGTTGGGCTTATCATGCCAGAGAATCAATAAGCAAAGAGTTAACTCTACAGGGGATAATAATTGACCTTAATTGACACAGGGGAGTTAGAATTGCTGCTATGCACTGGGGACAGGGAGGAATATATCTGAAAAAGAGAAGACTCCTTGGGATGTCTTTTGGTGCTTCAATACTTAGTGCTAACTAAGAATCAGAAGGTACAGAAACCCCAGCCTAACAAGGGCCAGGCATCTAAGGCTTCAGACAGCTAAGGATAAAGGTCTGGAGCCACTCCACTGGGCACACAATTAAACCATCCTACAGGTCAAATATAAAGGAAACTCAAAATAGACAGTGAAGGAAAGAAAATACTGATTATGGCCTTAGCACTTAGGTCCAAAAAGTGAGGACAATAGCTCATTCAACTAACCTTCTTTCATTAAGTCCTCTCAAATTTGCCCGCCACCTTGAAAGGGACTCTGTAATGGGAATGAGAGAAACTGAGAGGTAAAAAGGGTTGGACTGTAGCAGATGCACCTTGAGCTCGGCCTCAAACCCTCTCCACATCCTACTCCAGGACTGCTGTGGTGGCCTGTTCTATTGAAAGCTTCACCCAGCTTCCTGTAGGTGCAGCCTGACAACATTTGACTCAGGCCTGTGTTAAGTATCTCTCAACTTCTGCCTGGGTTTTTTGCTTTTTGTTTGGTTTTGGTTTTGATGCACCTATGTGGGAAGTACATAAGAACCTATGCACATTCAGAAGTCAAAGGAGTATTAGTATGGTTTCCCTTGATCAATGGGGGACAGAAGCTAAAGGATGTGCCCATCACTTTGATACCCAGTTGGTCAATCCTGAAACACCTACCATAAGGCTCTTTGGAACAAACAAAAACAGCACAGAATTGAGCACCACTGGTGCGGCCAACCTTGTAATTCATCCCTGCATTGGCTTTTCCTCCTTCCTGTCCAGTCCTCCACATCTTGCTTTCCAGTATCATTTCCTTCTTGCTTTCCAGCAATTTGTGAGTACACTACCTACACAAAAGCCTTTGCCTTTGAATCTGCCTTCAGAGAATGTCGAAGACAAGTGACTATTAGGAAACCTAATGTTGTGGTAAGCCAGAATGGAAAAGGATCTGAAACATGATAGTGTTACCCAACTTGAAGCATTATATTTCTATGCAGGAACCTGGGAAGCCACTTATTTGTTGCATGAGTACCTACCTCAATTAAATTCTATGTGAAGCTTTTAGAACACTAATTTATGGGGGCATTTCACTCTCATTACATCTGATTCTCAGCCTGGAAACTATTCTTATAGCTAGATCTCAAACAATACAGCACATGATGTAGCCAAGTCTGGAGGGATTTCAACCTGACCCTCCCAGTTATCACTGGGATGCAAACATGACGATCCAAAGACAATGCTTGGCTGGCCTTTAAGCAAAGGGCGGTCTGCATTCGGTGGCAGATAGGCACTGACGCACATTGTCTTTTCTGATTTCAAAACACTTTCCACTCATCTCTGAACATTTCTCAATAAAGCTTGGGAATCTGGTGCCCTAAAATACAGTAAACAAGATGAGTTTGAGGTTCACAAACATTGCTTCCAACTTCCTCTGTGTGGTATATTTTTTCAGCATTCCACATTGGTATACAAATGTTTCCATGTTTTCTTTGAATAAACAAAGTCCAAAACATCCCAGACTCTGGCTGGCATATTAGATGTAAAGATTAGACAAAATATGTGATGCAAACGATCATTAACAAATTTTAATCGTTCAGATTTTCAGATTTGTCACAAATTCAATATTATCCTGCTTGAAAATTAAATCTGGATATTTTTAGAATTTGAAAAAACTAAAAAATTTTTCCTATGTATATATGCCACCCTTACCAAGCAAATTTGGAGGGTGCTGAAATTTTTTGTACACTTTCACATTAGACAGTAGCGATAATTATGTAAAGTTAATAATCAGGAGTTATATGCTATCTTCAAACATAAAATGTATCATTTAAAAATTACTGTATTCTTGACTAACCTGAATTTAAATGAATAATGATGGTGATGATAAAGATGATTATAGCTTCCACTTACTGAGCATTTTCTATGGTCCAGCATTTTGCTAAACACTTTACATATATTATTCCATTTAATTCTCCAACAACGGTATCCACTAGATCCTAATGTTACCTCCATTTTGTAGCTGCAATTCCACAGACAGAGATTAAAGAGCTCCACAATAATACCAGCTTGTAAATCACAAAGCAGCAATGAAAATCATTCAAAGAACCAAAATGGAGGCATTGCTTCGTATCTCTCTGAGATTTGCATTAGTAATAATAATGTCTTTCAATTTAGAGGAATGAGATAAGATTGAAGGATAACAACCAATACTCCCTTAAAATAATTTTAGTTCATGTTACGGATCTATCGACAGTACGGAAGAGTCATTTTAGAAACAGATTTTTTTTAAAAAATGAGTCACAATGTGAGCAGTGACACTGAACGATTGGAAGGACCTTTAAAATACGTATTTCAATTATGAAGATACGGTGGGACTTTACATATTTGCTGTGGGAGTGTATGTCCTATTGTACCACGAGCATCTGTTCCTAGGCTTTGGCAAACATGTCTGTTGTCCTATTACGAAATGCTAAAAAAACATACAAAACTTTTAGGCTTGTGACCAATGCGTGTTGCCCTGCAAAGTGGTCACGCATTCAACTTGCATTTTGTTTCTCTCTTCTCACCCTGTCCCTGTGCTTGATGAAAGCACCCTCAGGGTCCTCGAGTTTAGTTAGTGAAGGAGTTTCTGGACCCTTTGTAGAATCCTTGGGGCTTTTCATGTTCATCCCTCCCCAGCTGTCCCCTCTCCACCTGGCCAGGTTCCGAGCAGATGATGCAAGGCTGTGAAATGGGACCGAGCTTAGGATCCAGTTGAGGGGAAGGCAAGCCAGAGAGGTCACAGAAACTTCCACATAAACAGAGCTAAGACTAGACTGGTTCTGTGTTAACAGGGTTAGAGGTTGTCTGTCCTTCAGAGGGGCGTGCCCAGGCAGACAGCCCTCCACATGTTCTGTGCCAGAAATGTTTCCCTGTCTTTTATGCGACACTGGGAGGTGTCTTTGACAATTTTTTTCCCTTTCTTGTGAATATGATTCAATATCTCCTTATAAATTATTTCACTAAATTATGAATCTTTTTGTATTAGATTCAGAGCAGGCCCTAAGCTCAACTAGGAAGCAAGCCGGACTCATCTACTGAAGCCTCCTCTTTGGCATCTTCTGTCATCATTGTCTTTGCTTTTTCTGTTGGATTTGGAATATTTCCATTGCACTCATATGATGTGAAAGTGCCACACCTAAGCCTGATCTCCTGATGGCTCAGTGTTCTAAACCTGATCACAACCCAGATTTACCGGACACTGTCCCCTTCTTATCCTATCTCCTCTCTAATTGGCATAATAGTTCTCAATAACAGTTACGGTGTCCATTAGGTTTAAATTTTTGAAAGGCTTTCTAGAAATAAACTATTATGTCCCAAAGCAAAGTTCACAGGGAGAATTCAAGCCCCACTTGACACTGGAAAGGACTTTATCTGTGAAGATGTATCTTCTTTCCTTCAGCCACCAGTGCCTTCTCCATTTCATGGTTATGTATTTATGTGTTTTTACCACCTCTGGAGAAGGCTGAAGACATTTTTAAAAAATTCCTAATGTGTAATTCTCTTTATGATGCACGTTTTGTCTATTGCTTGGAATTCTTGTCTTGGAGGAATTCCCAGTGCCTTGTAATCCAGGTCTTTAGCCCTGCCAATCCTTTCCAGTCTGCCTGGTTTGCTCAGTTCAACCCTAGCAATAAGCTTTCCTCCAGCTTTCTCTTTGCTAAAATGAAAACCAAAGTAAGGGTAGGTAGGAGTGAAGGATCACTAACACATAGAAATAAGGCTTATACTCTCCAAAATTCTTGGTCTAAGGAAAATTACCAAATAAAAATATGTAATGAAAAGTATGGCTTTAGTTAATAATCTGACTTGCTCTAAGGAACTATTCTACATCAGCCAGAAATGATCAGTTATTCTTTAAAAAAAAAATTATTTGGCTCAGTATCTTAAGCCTAGAGGAAAAATTATCGAAGCTGAAGTCAGAAAAAAAGGATGTTCAATTTCAGCTGCGTGGGCTTGAGCAAGTTAGTTACCTCCCTGGTTCTCAGTGTTTTTGTGAGTGAAATAGGTAAAATAAAATCTACCTAGCAGGACTGCTACAAAATTAAATACCATGGGAAGATATACATAAAGATCCTTGTTTAGTAGCATATACTTTAATTCACACACAAAAAAGAAAGAGAAAATCAGCAATAAACAACCAGCCAGAAGCAAGCAAATATGGGTCCCTAAGTGTTCTACGATCAATGCCATGTTGTGTCCCCTTTAGGGATGTATGATCCCCCAAGGGAAAGAGGTAAGTCTACTAGTTCCCAGTCTCTAAAGTATACGAAGTGCTCAAAAGGTATTTGATGAATGATTAATTCCATTTGCAAGAGAGCATTCTCGGGGTACTAGAAATTGTGGTCACAATATCACACAAGGAAAAGTGACATTCATGAAACAGAAAAGTCCATCCTTGCCCCGCTGCTATGAGGAAAATTTGGGTTGGTAGAGTTTACAATTTGCTAATAATTAGTGCTTTTCTATATACAAAATTAATTATAGCATAATAAAATCCAATCGCATTTGTTCTTAATTCTCCTCTGATCTGCATTCTGTTGTTTATTCTCATTTGTTCTGAAAAGGTCCATTGTCTCTAATGTTGCTTCATAAAGGGTAAGAAATAAATCAATGGTATTTAGCTTTTCTAACCATCTGGTCTGGCAAACATCCCAAAATTAATGTTTAAATCTGGGTGCAGTTCATATATTTTGTCTTGTCTTAGGGAAGAACTCTCGAGAGAGGAAATGAGTTAGGAATTTCCCCCTAACCTCACTGAGAAATTTGATCTTTCTGTAGATACCGATCTAGAAATAGTATAGGTTTACATTACATGTTACTAGGTTCAGTTCTATGACAAAGGCCATGACTGGTCAGTTTGAAAGCTCCCATTTAGTACTCTTCCTTTCAGGTTTTAGAGAAGGAGTTAGCAAACTTTTTCCACTAAGTGGCTGGATAGTAAACATCTTTGGCTTTGCCGCCTATACATTTTCTGTTGCAGTCGTTCCGCTCTGCTGTTGATGCAAAAACAGCCATAGACAAGATGCAAAGAAATGGATGTGGCTCTGTTCCAATAAAATTTATTTACAGAAAGAAGTTACTCTTTAAGTCAGATTCCTGAGGTTGGTTCACAGAGGACCATGCAGCTTCCTCCAGATTCTCCCGGGATGCTCCCTCTGAGGAAGCCTGCCTAATTAAGAATAGTCGTTCCCTCAGCCTTCTAGAACCTCCATATTCTGACACTAGACTCCTTTTCCCGCCTTGCCATGCTCCATCCCCTCCTCGTATGGTCCGCTCCTACACTTAGCTTCTGTGACAGCGATACTGGTGGGAATGGCATGACAGCGGCTGCCTAGTGGTTGGTGTAATTGGACAGTGAGAAGAAAGAAAATACAAAATGATTCTGGAATTCCAAAGTTCAATGAAGAAGAGGTGGTACCTATAGGAGAAAGGCTGAGGTCATAGGAGAGAATTTTTTTGAAAGAAACCATGAGTCTCTCTAGCATTAAACCATTGCTATCACGAAAATCCTCCCTTGTGTACACCCTCGGTCCCCCCGTACGTCTCCCATTTTAGCATATTGGGCGGACAAAACCCCATCCTGGTTAAGTTCAACTCTCTGATTGCTCTGCTCCTCCACCCAGCTGAACGAGGCTGGGAAGAGCACACAACTTTAAATGTACTTGCACCACTGTTAACCGGGCCCCCAATGTTGCTCAGAAACCACATCTGTTTCCCTAATCCTTTCGCTTCCCCACCTAGAGGACCATTTAGAAACCCCTTCTCTAACCTCATATGCCCAACACTTCCACTCCCACCTTCACTTCAGCTGTTGACCTTGCTTCCTATTTAACAGGGAAAGAGAAACCATGAAAAAGCAGCCCCCACGGCTTGCATCACCACACCTAGCCACCTCTCTGCCTCCTTGCGCGTATAGTCTCCTGAGCTTCCTGTCAGCCTGTCATCTTGCACAAACTGTGCTGCTCTCCAAGGTCCCTTGGCCTCTGGGGTCACGTGACCCCTTGCCTACTCAAGACCAGAACTCCTGCAGTTCTTTGTCCAATTTTCCCTCTCCACCAAATAGTTTCTAACAGTTTGTATGCATGCGATCATCTCTCGGACGGTACCAAAGAATCCTTCTCTTGACCTCACAGACTCCAGCTCCAAGTCCACTCTGGTCTCCCTTTTAGAAGTTGTTTGCATTCACGGTATTCACGGTTCTTAAGTTTCTTCTTTCTTTCTCTTGAACTCACTCTGATTTTTGCCCCCACCACTATACTGAAACGGGTCTGCAGTGTCGCAAGTGACCTCTGCTTTGCTAAATCCCATGCTTAATTCTCAGTCCTCACCCCACACACCTCCCTTCAGGGTTTGACACTATTCAACCTCTTTCTGCATCTGGCTGCCAAGAATTCACACTCTCCCAGTTGCCCTGTACCTCAATGTCCACTCCTTCCCTAGCTCCCTTGCAAGTTTCTCATTAGCTCCCCAACTTCTGTACATTAGAGTGACCCAGAGCTCAGTCCTTAGGCCTCCTCTCGTTTCTCCCTGCATACACCACCTTGGTGACTGATCCGGTTTTGTGACTTTGAATATCATCTCTATGATGATGACTCCCGAATTTATAATTCATCCCAGGTGCTCTCCTTATACCCTCCTGCCTAATTTTTATTTCCATTTGGATGTCTAATAGGCATTTCAAACTTGTATCCAAAACCTGACCCCCTTCCCAAACCTCACAACTGTCAAAGTCTTCCCAACTTCAGTTAAGAGCAACATTTTCCCACCTGTGTTTCAATTAAAACTTTGAAATGATCCTTCATTTCTCTCCTCATATCTCATATCTTGCCTGTTAGCAAATTCTTTTGGTTCTACCTTCTAAATACATACAGAACCTTACCTCATCTTCCACGTCTATTGCTTCCACCTTTTACAAAGCTATTACCTCTTGACTGAATTATTATAATAGTTTTCTAACAGATGTCTCTGCTTCCACACTTGCCCACACACTCTGCGGTCTAGTCTCAGCACCAGCCACATCATGTCTGTCCTTCTCCCAAAACTTCCCATTCAGCTCCCAGCCCATCAGAGAGCACACCTCCTTGGAGAGGCCTATGAGGCTCTCTACATCCTGGCATCACTACCTCTCCTCTCTTCTCCTGTTTTTCTGCCTCTCTGGCTTCTGTCGAAGAACACTGGTTTCCTTGGTCCAGGTGAACATTCCAGCCATGCTGCTGCCTTGGAGCTTCTGCATTCTGTTTCCTGTGCCCAGAAGGCTCACTCTCTCACTCTATTCAAGCCTTTGTTGCAATACCCTCCTCCCCGTGAGGTCTTCATTGACCACCTTATTAAAAATTGCAGGGATGCCTGGTTGGCTCAGTCGGTTAAGCATCTGCCTTCGGCTCAGGTCATGATCCCGGGGTCCTGGGATTGAGTCCCACATTGGGCTCCTTGCTCAACGGGAAGCCTGCTTCTCCTTCTCCCTCTGCCTGCAGCTCCCCCCCCCACCCCCCCGCTTGGGCTCTCTCTCTCTTTCACTGACAAATAAATAAATAAATAAAATCTTTTTTAAAAAAATTGCAGCCTGCCCTCGGCATCCCCTTCCTGCTTCCTTGTTTCACTTGTCGCCATAGCATTAGCACAGGCTGACTTAATTTCAGCCTCCCCTACTCCGTGGAGGCCCAGATGTGGCTGTGCAGCTGAGGCGAGCCTGTCGTGTTCCAGCTACAACCACCGGCCGCTGCATCAATGTGTGGAGGAAGAAGCGGCCCAGATAGCTATGAGGCACCCAACACAGATGCCAAATGGCATAGTCATACTAAAAAAACAGCCTGGGTTTTCTAACCTGTCTGTTTGAAATCCTGCCTCTCATGCCTTTCTTTAAAATGATTGTATGGAAATAGATTTGGAAACAGATTTCCATTTCTCTATCTGCTTGACCCTTCAACCAGCACATTGATCTTCCATTCACTCTTTTCTTTTTTCAATAATTAAAAAAAATGTGATGCTTCCCCTGCTGTACCTTCAGTACACAAGTGAAAAATGTAGTTGACTTTATTGATGTTTCTCTATATCCCAAAGCACCAGTTTGTTATGCCTCTGGAAAGGTGACCCTTTCTGTGAAGGAGCAAGGACACAAAATTTCGGTAGTATACTTAGTTATGTCTTGTTGGAATGTCTTACTAAATAGATTTTTTTAATTTATATTTTAACAACTTGGTATAACTAAGTATGAAAGATATATCCCTCAATATGTGCATTTGTATGTTTACATGTTTCCAAAAATAAGGGAAAATACATAATATTTGGGAATAAAATATGAAAATCATTTTCATAAGTTACAGATGTCCTGATAACTCATAAGTGGTGAAACTATATAAGGTCATCTCTAATGAGTGAAAACATTTTTGATTTCACACTTCCTACATCTTGTACTCTGTTTATAAAAATTACTTAAGATGTTTGAAGATTTTAAGATTTTTAAATGGTTATTTATTTAACTATCAGAACCTAATAAATACATCTTTAAGCAGTTTGTTAATACTAAGCTTTCCTTTGACAAAAAAGGGACTTTGAAATCTTTTAAGTTGATAGCTGAAAGACATTTCTTATAACCCAGATCACTCATCATAAGTTCTGTTGTTTTGTTTTCTAATCACTATAAATAAATCTACCTTACATATTTTCCATATGGCAGAGATTTTTGTGTGTGGGTTTAATGATATAACTGGTCTCAGAACAGAAAAAAAAATATTCTCAGAAATGTATTCACTTTTTAAAGCCATCTCAGGGACAGAGTTCAGCAGTAGAAGCGTAATCATTTAAAAAATATGTTTCCCTACCTTTCAGAATTCCAGAACTCACTAGGAGAGTTCAAATCCTAAGCTCACGGCACTCACATTAATTATGCATACATTTATCCATACCACCTTGCCTTCCATATCAATGTGGAAAAGACAGGGAGAGACCAGATGATAAGCCATCCCCTGGAACCTGGGTACAAAGAAAGGCATGTGACCCTAGCCTGACTACTCATGATATCAATCCAATGGTCCTGAGCACCAGTTCAGATATATATACATGGCCCCACCATCCCTAGATTTTTTCATCCAGAGGCTTATGGGAACATTGTCATTCCTGTGAGGTCCCTGAATTGGGATGATATGAACTCAAAGCATGGATAAATATATCATGCACCACATGGACGAAGCTTATATAGAGGAGAGAATGAGACCACCAAAGACAGTGTGAAATAATAAGAAATAAAATTGTTCTTTCCTCAATGGTGTTGCTTCTCTCTCTGTTACAGGCTCTTTCTTAACTGAAGAAGATAGAAACATTGCAGATAAAGTGATGATTTGGAAAAAACGAGAAACCTAAATTCCCTCCAGACAATACATGTCAGATGAATGAGAAAAACCCTCATTGAAATGGGTAAGACTGGGGCATGTGGGTGGCTCAGTTGGCTTAGCATCCAACTCTTGATTTCAGCTCAGGTCATGATCTCAGAGTTGTGAGACCCAGCGCTGAGTTGGGCTCTGTGCTGAGCACAGAACCTGCTCAAGATTCTCTCTCTTCCAGTGCGCCTGGGTGGCTCAGTCAGTTAAGCACCTGCCTTCAGCTCAGGTCATGATCCCAGGGTCCTAAGATCAAGCCCCACATTAGGCTCCCTGCTCAGTGGGGAGTCTGCTTCTCCCTCTCCCTCTGCTGCTCTCCCTGCCCATGCTCTCTTGCTCGTGCGCTCTCTCTCAAGTAAATAAATAAAACCTTAAAAAAAAAAAAAGTTTCTCATTCTCTCCCTTCCTCTCCCTCTGCCCCCACCCCCACTCACACACACACTCTCTCTCTCTCTCAAAAAGAAGAAAAAAATCAACCATCCAATTCTGATTTCAAGAGTCATCAAGTTTCTGAAGTGAAATCATAGAGGTTCACGTTATTATAAGCAGAAAAACTTGTAGTCATTCAAATATTGATGACAGAGAATATCACCATTAACTGTGCTGAGCAGAAAACAGGAGTTGAATAAAGGAGAAAGACGCTTTATGTCATTCATCAATTTAGAGTGTTTACCCTGCCAGGACCATCCTAAAGCCAAAACTGGGGAAACATTTCTGACTTTTGCACATCATGATTTCTATCCCATTGCTTGCATGACCCATGTCTCTGAAACTTGGTTTCTGTCTGAGTGTCTACAGAAAGCCTCATTCGAGTGAAATACACTTTTGCAGGCACTGATGTGACCTCCAGTTTTGGGGTCACCAGTGACTTGAAGGAAGAGAATCTAGGTAATACATGGACAAGGAGAGAGAAGTGAGCATGTAGCTGCCCTGCTGCCGTTGCTCTGTTCACAGTGAGGATTGAGCCATCTAATCCCCTTGGATTTTTTATCTACCAAAACAGCTTGGGCCCATCAGCAAATTGCAGTGGCATATGGTCCAGGTTTACGAGTAATCTGGCACATGATTAAGGCAAGGGGGATGGATGTCATCCTTCAGCAAATACTGAAAATATTGTAGGAGAAATTAGTGGGGTTCTAAAAAGTCAAACTGATAAAATTATAATTATTAAATACTTCCAAAAATCAACACTTTGGAATTTATCAAATTAAAATTTTCTTTAGATGGAGGAAGTTACCGTCGGTGGCGGGCAGGGGCAGGGGGAGTAGAAACAATGCCCAAATTGTTTAGAATGAGTAGTTCTGCTTCTCTGCTATAGAATCAGTGGCTTGGAGGCTGATCTTCAGGATCCCACGGGGCTATACACTAGGTATAGTGTGTAGTGTTTCACTGTAGACCGAGTTTCCACTTCCCTGCAATCAGTTCACTATGGTACTCAACAGCTATCCTACAGTCCTAGTGATAAGGGAAACAAGTTCAAAGAGAGGTATGATGTGATACCCGTCTTCAGGTATAATGATAGATAGTATCTAATATAACCTCATCCATGGTCCTCAAACTGGAGGAAGTCTCCAGCTACAGCAGTTGTTCTCACCCTTGGGTACCCGCTAGATTCACCTGGGGAGATTTTTAAAAATATCAATGCTAAGAATCTTTCCTAGAGATGCAGACTTCATTGGACTTCAGGGAGGCATGGGCATTGGCATTATGAAAAGATGTACCCTCGTGATGACACTGTTCAGCCAGAGCTTTGATCCTTTGAATTAGGGCAACACTCCAGTGTGCCCAGTGGTACACAAGACTATAGGATAGATACCGAACGTATCTTTCTGGAAAATTCATGTTATTCAAAGATTTGGTGAGGAAAAACTGGCATTATTTTTTCTTCCTCTTAAAAGGTTATTGTAAGTATAAGACATTATGGAGCTCCTGGGTGGCTCAGTCAGTTAAACGCCAGCTCTTGATTTTGGCTAGGTCATGATCTCAGGGTTCTGGGATCGAGCCCTGCATCAGGCTCCACACTCAGTGGGAATGTGCTTGAGGATTCTCTCCTTCTCCCTCTGCCCCTCTTCCTGTTCTCTCTCTCTCTCAAATAAATAAATAAATCTTTAAAGAAAAAGACATTATACATTTAGTAAGTCTAAGACAGCTATAAATACACAGTAAAGTATAAAATTCACATGAGCTTTTCAGATAAAACTGTGCCCCAATACCCTCAGAGGAGTATGCTTCATCACTCCTCTTTCCCTTCCTTTATGAGACATTTTTTAAAGAAATAATATATATAAAATATTATGCTTTCATTAAAACTACTTCAGTGCTTTAAATTTCTCTTATTTCTTGGTTCATACACAACAATCTAATAATTACAGATCTAAATATTTATCTAATCATCAATTTAGGAATATATGTGTGTGTGGATATGTGTATGAGTTTATCTTTCAATCAGGAAAAAGATTTTTAAAAAAACAAACCCGTAATCCTCAATTGCATTTAGTTCCAAATAAGTTTAGCACTTACAGGTACAGTTACATAAGCCTGATTTAGATTCTAATTCCCTCACAGATTATTCAGCATTTATGACTGAGAGGATGCTGAGTAGCAACTTGAGCAGCAGAAAGAAAAGAGGTAAAAAAATTTTTTTTTATCTTATTCTGCTTAATACTACAGTGTTCTTTAGACCTACAACATAGCATAAACATTTTTTTTTTCAGGTTTTCTGGTTGTTCCAGGCATCATAGTCTTATTCTATCAAGTTATTTCTCATTGGATTAAAGCTAGTTAGTATTGCATAAACTCATGGCTACATAACTCAATCTGTGTATAAAAGAGATTAAACTTCCCTGAATCTCTGCTCTCAACACATGCCATAGGAGAGACAAGCCAAATTTAACTTTACTGGTTTTTAGTCTTTGACCTTGAGAACAATATCAGCATTTGCTTCAGTAGGGTTTCAGCAACTTCCCCTACCTATGACCTTACCTTTCTCTTTAGGATGAATTAATCAAAATTAATTAAAATAATCAAAATTATTTATTGATCCATTTTTACTACAGCTTCCAGGGGAGGAAAAAAATGGGAATTTTTTTCTTTACTCTCATCAAGGTAATTTTTGCAAAATCTCCTGCTGGGTAAGCCAACCAGTGACCCCTTGGCCAGCTTCAGCATCAAAGCAACATTGTCATGCCATCGTGTCCAGCCCCCCTGCACTGTGTGGGCTTTCAGGAAGCGTCCATGTCCAGTAGTACAAACGGACCCAGAAGAGCAGACATGAGAGATTCACAGCCATAGCTCTGCTGAAAAAAAAAGTCTCAAGTTTTCCTTTAAAATATTCATGTCGAATACTTAAATTCTTCAGAAAACCCCACAGCTTAAATCAAGGATCTGCCACTGGAGGTTGGACTTGATCTTGAGCGTTGGAGCAAAATCTTGAAAGGGCTCCAGAGTTCACTGGTGGATGGGGGACATGGGAGAGCTAATGACACTGGGGTTGTGTCCAACATTGAAAGGAATCAAGTCACCTCCCCCAGCTGGGAAGATCAGAGTGGATTTCGATGGCTTGCAAGGAAAGTTGTTTTAGTGAGTGGGAGCTATTTTGCAGTCTGGGGATTTTTAAAGCAAAAAAAGCAAAAGGATCAGAGCATGAGGAAACTGTAGGCTGGACCAGAATCAGTGTAAAAGGATTGGAAGTGATTGTCCCAGCTTTTCCATGAGTCATGTACATTCTAAGGGTAGTAGAGTGAGTTTTGGAGAAGGAATGTGCTATTTATCCCCAACAAAGATGTTTTCAGGGCTAATAGAGAAGGAATTTGAGTCAATTGGGGGAAAAAAAAAAGCCAGGATGCAACTAAAACACAGATCTCAATGCAAACGCAGGGAAATAAAATGGCAGATTAGGTAAGATAAGTGGGTTTGCTGATACAGATCACACCCAAATTTTCCATGGGCACATATGATACAGTATAATATTTCCTATTAATTAAATAACTTAAAATAATTTTGTGTTAAAATTTCTTATTCATGGGGCGCCTGGGTGGCTCAGTCAGTTAAGCATCTGCCTTAGGCTCAGGTCCTGATCTCAAGTGTCCTGGGATCAAGCCCCACATCAGGCTCCCTGCTCGGCATGGACTCTGCTTCTCCCTCTCCCTCTCCCCCTCCACCCCACTGTGCTGTCCCTAAATATAAATATAAATAAATAAATAAAATCTTAAAAAAAAGATTTCTTGTTCATAATTCATGTATACTTTCCTGGGAAAAAATGAATACTGTAGACAGTAATGGTCATTAGAGCTCAAGAGTTCACAAAATCAAAGAAAATTCAGGAAAGGTACAAACGAACTGGAAACCACAACCACACACTCCTGCATTATTTTGCCTTTTTCTAGGATAAGAGTAGATTTGAAACAGGTAAAATATTTGTACTATTCACAGAATAGAAAAGAGCCTCCTTGTAGTTCTGCTCAGTGTGTCCAAGGTTTACCAAAAACTATTGATAACCAAAAAAGCACTGTGTAAAGTAACTGGGTAAACATGTTGCAGTTCTTATGTAAAAAACAAGGAAGAATTCTCTCTTTCTAAGGAGTTAAAAGCCTGGTTAAAACAAAACCAAAAAACCAAAAAAACAAAAACAAAACACCTCGGAGCTCTAGCTACAAATTACTGTCCAACCAGATATCATCCCAACACATAAAACAGTTAAAAGCAGTCGTGGCAGCAACAGTTGCCATTTACTTGGTGCCGCCCAGGTGCTGGGTGCTTCCAGAAATTCTGAAGTATCGTTACTAACATAACCTATAATGTATAGATGAGGAAGTCGCAATTTAAAGGAGTTAAACAACTTGCCGAAGATTCCCCAGCCAGGATCCCGACTCAGAGCTCTCTGATTTAAGAGCTCATGCTCTTTTTTTTTTTTTAATTTTTTATTGTTATGTTAATCACCATATATTACATCATTAGTTTTTGGTGCAGTGTTCCATGATTCATTGTTTGTTCATAACACCCAGTGCTCCATGCAGAACGTGCCCTCCTCAATACCCATCACCAGGCTAACCCATCCCCCCCCCCCCCCCCCCGCTAGAACCCTCAGTTTGTTTTTCAGAGTCCAACGTCTCTCATGGTTCGTAAGAGCTCATGCTCTTAACCATTGCCCCAACCTGTCTCACTCCCAGGATGCACTCATTCCTTCCTTCAATACCAAACACTACAGTTTCTGCTGCCTTGGAGTTTACAGCCCATGCTCTACACATACATTTCCAGGGCTCAGAAGGATATAACAAGGTAGAAGCGTTAATAAATGAATGCCTCTTTCCTTGCCCACCTCCCAAAATGCAGACTGACCTCTCAGTTATACTGTTGTCTTAGTTATTGTATGGCCCAGCGGGTCCCTTTCTTCCTTTCTCATGACCGCTCCTCTTATTTTTACAAACCCTTCCACTCTCCTCTTCACAGAATGTTCCCTCAACCTCAGGGTCTGGGTGAAAATCTCTGTCTGATGATACCACACACCTAGAAGCCCACTGAAGAATTACACTTCAGCACGTGCAGTTTCAAGTCCACAGGGCCACACCAAACCTTGGCTTCTCTAATTTCTTGCAAAAATGTCTAGCTAGATCACCCACATCATCCCCATATTTTTGTTTACATCGGTCATCTCACCGCTATTTGGTTTAAGGTTTTCCTCTCTCTGCTCTAAGTTGTATCATAGCTCTTAGTGATTTCTACATCCATGTGGCTGACTTAGCCAACATCAGCTCCAGAACATATCTCATCTCCACCGCAGACATGCACCCATGGCCCCAGCCGGGACTTGACCGTCACCCAGAGCTAACACACCTATGAAATCTTAAAGTTCTATGTCCACTCTCTCCACACAGCTTCCAATCCTTCTAGCTATTGTGTTTCTACTAATAACATCTTTGTTTCCTAACTTCAGTGAGACCTGATGTTTATTGACTTCCTCATTCTTTCCCATCAGTCAGCCATCCTTCTGTCCCCATTTCCCATGGGGACAATAATTCAGAACTTGAATCACAACTTTGTGCATAAATATGTTGTACCAATGCCACAATCCTTACTACTTAAAATGGGTGGGGGAGCATAAAACGTGAAACTGTAGGTCCATGTCCCTGCAAGTTAACAGTGTCCAGTTGGCCCATAATATTGCCTGAAAATCCTGTGGTGCTCCTAATCAGTTTGTCTCTCACTCTCCAGAATAACCACATAGCCTTACCTGTGGCTGCTGCGCTCCCTATTCTGTAATCCTATCCTCCACTCTCAGCATCAGGCCTCCTGGCATGCTTTACCGAAAAAAAAACAAAGACCATCAGGTGGAAACTTGGCCAACCTCGCACTCACCCACCCACACACTTGCTATATTTGCTTTCTATTTATTTTTTCACCTGTCTTTCTAGAAAAGATACTCTATCCTCCTTTCGAAAGCAAATCCTGCCATATCCTCCAACTCCCATATCACAGTGGCTCAATCACGTATTCTCTCTTGTGGTAAATTCTCTGACTTCTCCCTCTTCGTTGGCATGTTCTTTTTTTACATACAGGGTTACTCAAGCCTCTGCCAGGTAAAACATTTTCTTTTAACCCCCTAACCCTCTCTAACTCCCACTCAGTCTCTCCCCTTTAAATAGAAGCTAGTTCAAAAAAATATTCTGTTCACAGGTACTTTGATTTCTTATCATTCACTTCACTCTTTTACTCTTACCATGTACAGCTACCACTCCAACTATTTCATAGAAATAATTCTTCCAACTGTAGTATGACCGTAGTATGCTGGTTTGCCTGGAGAACGTCTGGTTGATATTTGTGGTCCTGTCATAATTATCAATAACAACCCTTGAATTAGTCAGGGCTCCCCAGAGAAACAGAACCAGCAAAGTGTGTAGACAGATCGATAAAATAGACAGATAGATGGGTGACATAGATATAGAGATGAATGATATAGGCAGGGATTTATTATAAGGATTTAACGCCATGATTATAGGGGCTGAGAAGATCTGCTGTCTGCAAGCTGGAGACCCAGGAAAGTTGGCTGTGTAGTTCCACTCCAAGTCCGAAGGCCTGAGAACCAAGAGAATTGATGGTGTGAATTCCAATCCAAGTCCAAAGGCCTGGGAACCAGGAGTGCCAATTGTGTAAATCACACTCTGAGAGCTGGAGAAACCAAAATTCCCACTCAAGTAGTCAGGCGGAGAAACAGTGAATTCTCCCTTTCTCTGCCTTTTTTTCTATTCAGATTCAACTGATTGGATGATGCCCACCCCCACTGGTGAAGGCAATCTGCTTTATTCAGTCTAATGATTCAAATGCTAATTTCATCTAGAAACACCCTCACAGACACATGCAGAAATAATGTTTAGCCAAATATCTGGGCACTGCATGGTCCAGTCAAATTGACACATAAAACAACCATCACAGCCCCTTTACTCTCAGATTTATTCTATTTGGGATGACAATGTGTATCATCACTCTTTCAACTTTTCAGTCCTTAATTTACTTGACTACATTGCAGCAATTACCTCTGTAACCCAGGCTCTTTGAACTCCTCTGACTCTGGTGGACCACTCTCACAAGGTTATACTCTGACTTCACCAGCTGGTCCTTCTGAGTCACTTTCATAATCTACTTTTTCTCTATCTGCTCCTTAATAGTCAGTATGTTTCTAGGTTTATCCCTTGGCCCATCCTGTTGGCTAGCTAATACATCCATACTAATGGTAACAACTACTATCACTATTCAATTCCTCCCTATTGTATATGTCTAAGCCCAGATCTCCCTCCTGACCTCTAGCTTTTTATATAAAACCACTTATGGGAATTTCCACTTGGATGCCAAAAAAGATACCATAAACAGAACCCATCTCAAAGTGAACCCATTAGTTTCCCTCCAGATCTGCTTCTTTTCTCAGACTATCCGAACTACATAAATGGCAGCCCCCATACCCATTGCTCAAATCAGAGACTTGAACATCATCTTTGACTTATCATCTTCCCTAACTCCCCTATTCCACATCAAATTTGTCATCAATTTCACTTAATCCTACTTTTCAAAATATTTCTTGAATTCTGGGGATCTGTTTATATCAACTGGGATTACCTTGGTTTGAGACGTTATTAGTTCTCACCTTGTTACTGTAACAGCCTTTTATCTGGTCTCCCAACGTCCACTTACAATCATCTTCAACCTACATGCCACACTGCCACCAGTTTGATCTTTCTAAATCCTGCAATGGCTTCACGGTGACTTCAGGCAACACCTTTCATAATTTCATTTAAGTCTACCTGCTTAGTCCTTGCACCGCATATACAAATATACTCAACTCAAAATTGCTGATTTGAGCCAAGTCTCTCATACTTTTATTTATGCTTCTTCCCCTCCCTAGAAGTACCGTCCTAAACTTCCACTCTCATGTGGCCTCATATCAGCTCCCTCTGGAAGTCTTCTATGCTGGCTTATGTGGCCCTCCTTAAGCAGCATCCTTTGCTTCTCTTCACCACAGAACTCATCATCCTGTCATGCTAATTAGAAAGCTGCTGTTTGTCTCCACTACTAGACTATGAACTTTGGGACATCTCTGCATCCACTATGCCTAGTTTAAGACCTGGCACAGAATGGGCACTCAATTAAGGTTTTAAAGTAAATCACTGAATGAGTGATAATCAGCCAATTAGAAACAACTTCCGCCACAATAGATAGAGTACATATGAATAAAACATGTTATATATAGATATAGATATCGAGTATTTTATATATATATATATATACATATATGTGTATATATATATATAATTTCTTCTCTTTAAAAGCTTTCAGTTCAATCCAGAGATTTTATAGTCCTGCAGAAGTGCTAAAGTTACTTGGCTAAGTTCTCCATAGTTCAGGACTTCCGTTTCACACTTCACCATGTAACACCTGTAGCTTAATTTTTTTTCTTTGTTATTTATTGCTCGATCGTTAAGTCATACCCTACTGTCTATTATGGTTATATTAAGGCTGTGTTTGTGCAGAATTTCTGGCTTCCAGAAATGCAGACCAGCCATTATAGAGATTCTTTTCTTGTACGGCCACCTGCTTGCTGAGACATATGTTTCCTCTTTTCTAATACTGTGTTTCTGAAGTACTTTTAAGCTAGGCACTACCCTAAAGGCTCTCGATATTAGATTATTACTGTTCTTTTAGACTCAAAGGTTGAGGGATAATTTCTCTTTTTCTTGGCTACTTTGTGAAATAATATATTTTAAATTTTGTTTAAAAGAAAAACAATGAAAGGGAAATGATATAAGGACCTGTGATTAATATGGAGAAAGAAAATCTTCCTGCTTTAGCCATGCTTTCCCAATTGGGAAGTATAAATGATTCAGTTACTAAGAAAGGTCGGAATAAGGGTCAAACAGTAGATTTGATATAACATTGCATAAAGAAATATCTCATGCTTATTACCTTACAACAACAAAACAAAACAAAAATCAATATTGAAACATGACATATTCAAGTTGGAAAATGAAAGAAGTTATCACCTATGGAAAACCTAGCTCAATTTACCTCTAAGAAAAGTTTTGGGTGGGAGGAAAGTAAAAGAAATGTTTCTTATTCCACTAAATTTCTGTTGCTAAGTGGTAGAAAGCTTTCCTTTGCTCGCAATAGACCAAGAGTCTCCAAAACTCTATCCATCAAGAATTCTATTGGTATTTGCCTCTCTTCCTTAATCTTCACTCCATCCATCTGCTTTTCATAGCCTTATACAATGGTAAAATTTGGGGAAAAGTAAAAACTTTATATATGCTGAAGTCAAACTTAAGGCAGTGAGAAATGACATAAAATATATTTAAAGGTGTGTCCAAAGAGTGGTAAGGCTGTAATTAACTCTTCCAGCCTCCCATCCAACCCAACAGTCTCATTCAGTCTCTCTCTTTAGAATTCCTCAGAATAAAGGCATGCTTTGGTGTCTCTTAACTTCAAGGGTTCCTCCACTTTGTTTTTGGTCTCTTTCTTTTGTGCAGGCCTAAAAACCATTTAATTAAAATTTTATATAATTATTTTCAAAGTTTATTTTAATTAAGAGGAAAATTTAGAATAATCTTCTGTACTTCTAGAAACAGGTGCACATCTTATCTCTTTCATATAAAGAAAAACCTGACACTGGAAAAAAGACTCTAACATAAAAGAAGAGGCAAAAAAAAAAAAAAAAAAAAAAAAAAGACTAACAGAAAACTCTTCAATTAATATTCCCACAGAGGTAAGAAATGAGTTTACAGCCATGTAATAAGGATGGGATAACATAAATGGAAAACATTCAGATAATGGGAAAGTGCTTTTGGAACTTAAAAATATGAGAGAAGAAATATAAATAACCAATAAGAATATTGTAAAATAAAGTTGAGGAATTGACTCAGAAAGTAGAGCCCAAAGAAAAACAAATGTGGGGGTGGGGTCAGAAAAGGATCAGTCTGGGAGGTCAACATCCAATTTATAGGGGTTCTAGAAAAATAATCTTTAAAAAGAATCACAGAGGAAATTAATGAACACAAAATACAAGTAAGTTTTCCATTTTCTAGATCTTAAGAACATGTGTCTGTGATTTCAGATCTAAAGGTCTCAGCAAGAACACCAGGAATGGGAAAAAGAAAGAGAGAGAGAGAAAGGAAGCAGGGAGGGAAGGAGGGAAGGAGGGAAGGAGGGAAGGAGGGAAGGAAGGAAGGAAGGAAGGAAGGAAGGAAGGAAGGAAGGAAGGAAGGAAGGAAGGAAAAAGAAAGCAAAGCTTGCAAAAGCTTCCAGAGAGACAAAAAAAAAAAAAGTTATTTACCAAGGATCAGTAATCAGAACAGTATGAGACTTCTTAGTAGCAATGCTGAGAGCTAAAATAGGAGATAGTGAAAAAATAACATACAACCCAGAATCCCATAGCCAAAGTACTAATGACTGAGAAGATGGAATAGAGATATCTTCAGATACGCAATGCTTCAAAACATCAATCATTTATGCAACCTTTCTCAGAAAGCTACTGGAGAACGCACTCCAACAGAATTAGGGAGTGCATCAAAAATGCAGAAAACATGAGAGCAATGTGAAATCCAAGACAAAAAAGGACAAGATGGCTGTGAAGAAATCTCAGAAGATCTGGCAATTGACAGGCAAGATTTGAAAAAGAAAATTGAAAGTTCCTGGAGAAATATAAAAAACTCAAAGAAAAAATAGCTTATTTGATGTGTTTGGTCAGTTCTTTCATAGATTTTTATGAGTTAATAATGCATAAATAAATGAATTAAAAAGAATTATTAACTTCGGAAAAGACAAAAAAATGCAAAAATTGTACAAGTATAGGAAAGCCACTTTATTATATCAAGTGGCTTAGCAGTTGATGACATCTATGTAGTAACAATAATGTAAATACTGAATATTGACTTAACCAAAAGTGGCAAAACTTTTAGATTTATTATTAGATTATTATTAGAATGATATGGGAAGGAAACATGTACACCTGAGGGAGGGGTGCAGGAGGAATGGTTGTAAATATTTATTGTCTGTAGTAGGAAATCAAACCATAAAGTCTAAAACTTTTCAATCAAGAAATGACACTGTTATTCTGTTATTTAGGCAAATGGAAAGGAATATCAGAAGAAACAGCAAAAAGGGTTCATGTTGAGAAGTGGAACTCAGGGATGGAGAACAGAAATGATACTTGAACTCTTGTTTTAATTAAAACCTCTGTACATAGTTGAATTCAAATAAAATTTAAATGCATAGTTTAATGCATCTAAGAAGAAATATAAAAATTAAAAATCTCTTTACCTTCAAAGACTTCTGGTCTCTTCATGTGATCGTGGCTCTTCCATCAATGGCACTTCTGCCAGTTCTGCCAGATGAAAAAAAGTCTTGTGGTCCTTTACCTGGAACCCCACCTGCTATTCTCCTGGTGGTACTTAACAGGTTTGACTCTTGGAAAAACAGGCCATTCATTTACACAGCTATACACTGCATTGCTCTGGTCACTAATTTGGCCAGCACAGGCAATGCTCTTGATGTACATTAAGTTTGCAATTCCAAATACTCACTGTGCCTTTCAACCCTTTTCACTTTAGACTTCATCAGCTTAGAGTCACTGATGGAACCCCAGATGATTAGCAATGGCTGCCTCAGTCTGAGAGAGCTGCCCTACTTTTTTTTTTTTTTTGAGAGAGAGAGAGAGCACAAGAGGGGGTAGAGTCAGAGGGAGAAGTGGACCCCCCTCTGAGCAGGAAGCCCAATGTAGGATTCAATCCAGAGACTCCGGGATCATGACCTGAGCCGAAGGCAGTCTCTTAACCAACTGAGCCACCCAGGCGCCCAGAGCTGTCCTGCTCTTACCTAAGGAAGCACATGTCCCCAAGACTACTCTCTACAGGGGAATCTTCGGAATTTACCCTCACTAACAAGGAGGGTTTCCAGCTAACAAGTTGCAAAATTCGTCAATATGTCTTTCAGTCCCTTCCAATATCCATATGCTATACGGAGAACAATCCACTGTGGCCAAGAAGAACCAAACCCACAAGCCAAAAAAAAAAAAAAAAAAAAAAAAAATTCACTACTACACAAAAATCCTGTGAACACAAGATCAATTTGACAATCCTTTGAAATAATCATGCCGTAGTACTCACAAGAATGTGTGACAAAAATATATTTCACAATATTGCAATGAAATATTTTTAATTTTATCTAAACTCAGTGAGCTCTTGAGTTTTTGCACCTGTGATAATTTGCCTCTCTAGAAACATGTCTGGATGGCAGCATGTCTTGTCTTCTACTTAGATAATTTTCTCTTAGAGTATGAGACCCAACCAGAACAAAAAATGCCTTAAAAAAATCTCATGATGAAGTTTGTTTTCAGAAAGTTTCAAAGTGAATCAATCACGATTTGTATAAGCAGCTTTTAAGAACCCCAGTGAGAGCAAGATAAATACTTTTCCCAAGTGTGATCCCAAATGTAATTTGGTCTTATGTTGGTCCGACAATTGGTCTTATGCCCCCAAATCCATTGTTACCCCATTAGTCCTTGCAGAGTCTAGACCTAAGTCATATAGTACATTTCTCTCTAACAATAAACATCAGCTGTTCATTCGCGGAGATTGGCTTACGTCAGTCAACACAGAAACCACAAGGAGGCCAAAGTCACCACTTGTTTTCTGAAGTCTGGTACCATCTGGTGAATTTTCAGGAATTCAGGAACATTCTGTCGCTGCTCAAGAAGACTAGACCACAGGGACCATTCATGGGGGCTCAAGAGGAAAGCAAATCTATGCCCAAGGAGGGAAAATGCCAGAGCTCAAATAGCCTACTTCTCCCAAAGCAGGCTATTCTTATGCCTGAGGAGAGGTTCCAAGCTCATTATCTATTTAAAAGATGCAAACAACTTAGCTTGATATAAAAGTGAATTGTTACCCAATTAACTGTCATAGAGGGTTGCTCTCCTTGTCAAACAAGCTCTCAGTGTTGCTGATATGAATGACATTATAACTAGATCATAACTGAGAGAACACATAGGCATGTTGAGGAATGGTTAATCTCACCAACCAGAAAGTGGGTGCAGGGGTGCCTGGGTGGCTCAGTCAGTTAAGCGGCTGCCTTCAGCTCAGGTCATGATCCCAGGGTCCTGGGATCGAGTCCCTCATCGGTTTCCTCGCTCAGTGGGGAGCCTGCTTCTCCTCTGCTGTCCCCCTACTTGTGCTCTCTCTCTGACAAATAAATAAAATCTTTTAAAAAAAGAAAAAAAAGTGGGTACAATGTAGAAAACAAGAAGAAAGGCAAATGGTGTCTAATCAAATTGGTGATATTTTGCAAAGGGATTTTCATAGGAATCAGCAGCCAGGAGAAAATTCTCAAACTAAATATTAACTTTCCATGACTCATGGCAAAACAAGAAGCTGAAATTTTTCCCACAAGATAGCAGAAAAACATGACTGAGTACTTGACTTTTAACCATATTTTTGTACTGGTTTATATTTCTTGAGTTTAAGAGATGGCAAGGTAATTCATTCAAAAAAATAAATTATTCTTAGAAAATATTCCAAAGGTGACATTATGTCATATCACATTTTCACAACTGAAGCCCCCACGTAACAATGACAACAATAAAAGAATATTGGGTCTCTAATAAATCATGTCATAATGAAGTTGAGCTCACAAGCTTTTCTAGTTATTTCTGTACCCTCAGCTAGTACACGTTTACTGAATGAATGAGTGAATAGATAAGTCTATTATGGTGTCTATAGCAATAAGTAACAACATTAATACTCTCCTGTCTTCATTTCAACATTTAAGTTCTAGGAGGTTAGATTTAGGATAGATGGCAGATAACAATCTTAGCCATGTCAGACCAGAGGCAATTCTAAGCACATTCTCACCTTGCGCACCTCTGAGGAACAGTGCACCTAAGGTGAAAGGAAACTCAGGAAGATGACTAATTTTCCAAAATCTATAAGAGATTTCTCATCCTGATTTATAAATTCACTGGCACCTGTGACTAACAGTTTGCTCTAAAGCAAAATTCAGCATAAGGCAGGTCCATCTTGAACTCTATCCAAAGGGGCTTAATTACTGAATCACACAAAAAATCTTGTTATAAAATGGATTTACCCAAAAGGCAGCCAGATGGCCTCCTTCCAATGCATTAGTGAGGATAAAAAGAATGACAAACATGTTGTTTCCCCCCTAAGATGTTTGTTGTGTTGCTTAGAGGAGTCAAAACCCAGGTAATAAGAAGAGGAAGTTGATGCCTGAACAAGGAGATGAAATCAGCTTTATGACGTCCTGCAGCAGAAATGGAACAGAATCCTTTGGGGTCTCAGCAGATATTGGAGGAAGACCATTCTTCTAGACCAAGATCACTGTTTCCAGAAAATGTGGGTGCTACTTGCCTCCATAAGCAACTGTATCTTAGGAACAGAAATTTTAATTGACTGAAACCCACTGTGTGAAACTTGGAATGGAAATTGGGTTCTCCACCTCCGCAGCACCTTTATTTTGGGCTATGAAGCTTTAGAAGGACAGCAGGGAGTATAAACTGGCTATTGGTTGTCTCCTGTATTATTCATTTATATATAAAAAAAAAAAAAAACGAAGAAGAAAAAGAAAAAAAAAACATTCCTGGTTCTGAGGAAGTTACACAAAAGACAAGAGCATTGCTAGAGAGATGTGTGCCTGTTGGCTTGTGAAGTAAATGGACCTTTTGTCAGTTTTGGGATGAAAGGAAGAGCAGTTGTCATCTGTCATCTCTGAGAAGAATGTCACCCATGAGAATGGCACCAGCCTTCTGTACTGTATAGCTTTATCCAAGTCTATGCAATGGTCTATCTCTCCAAGGGCGGGCCCCATGCTTTATTTATCTTTGTTGCACCTGAGTCAACAGAGTACCTGGCACTTAGTAGGTTCTCAATAAATATCTGTGGGATGGAAAAACAGATGAACAAATGAAATAATGAATCCACCCTATTTACACTTCTGTACTTTTAAGAAACACAAGAATATATGGGCATAGCATATTACAGAATAGAAAAGGAAATATTTCTGTAGGTAAAGATCTTAAAAATCAACAGTTTCAATGTCTTGATTTTAAAGATAAGGAAAATAAGACTTAGGGAAATTTAACATTTTATATTGACTAGAAGAAGAGCAATGAGGTCTCAAGATTTTGAAAAATACAAGTATAGCATGTGTGAATGCCACATGGTTTCAATCATATCCACACTGCCTGGTTGTCTAAGGACCCCTTCTGGGGTCCTTCTTGTCTATTTGCCCAAAGAATGCAAACTATTTTTAAAATTAGCTTCAGTAAAACCTAATTAGGTAAGCCATATGCTGAAATGATTTCCAGAGATACATGAAAACTTCCTTCTCTATGGCGCTCTCTGAGGACCAATCACACTGCAGTCAATGAGCCACCTTTTTTGAACTGGCCAGGTTAGATGGGAGAAAGAACCAAATTTAGAGGCTTTCCCAATGGATTGAGTGGTAATGTTATGAAGTCACCAGGCAATCAAATGTAAAATGCCAAGTCCATGTAACAATCACCATAGGCCAAGCAGACACCGACTTCTCTGCAGTGTCTGCAGGAGAAGGCAGAGGTAGCCTCCCATTCTCCATTGCTTAGAGTCCATGTGCACTGCACCAGCCTGACAAGACCAGCCACAAGTGGTCACCACATAGTAGCATATAAGGAGCCTCCACCCCAAACTGTCTTCGCAAATTGCTTCTTCCTCAGATGCCTAAAATTCCAGTTTGTGGTTTAGTAACCTAGCTAAACACAATAGCCCTGGAAGGAATTCTATGTTAAAATGTGTCTTTTCGGGGGCGCCTCGGTGGCTCAGTCAGTTAAGCATCTGCCTTCAGCTCAGGTCATGATCTCAGGGTTCTGGGATCGAGCCCCTCATGGGGATCTCCACTCAGCTGGGAGTCTGCTTCTCCTTCTGTGTTCTTTCTCTCTCTCAAATAAATAAAAAGTCTTTTTTTAAAAAAAGTGTGTCAACACACCTGGGTAGCTCAATCAGTTAAGCATCTGCCTTCGGCTCAGGTCATGATCCCAGGTCCCCACATGGGGGTCCCTGCTCGGTGGGAAGCCTGCTTCTCCCTCTCCCACTTCCCCTGCTTGTGTTCCTGCTCTCTCTCTCTCTCTGTCAAATAAATAAAATCTTTAAAACAAAATTTAAAAAATTTAAGAAGTGTGTCTTTTGGGTAGAAAGACTCACAGCTCTGCAGGTGAGTGGACAGGGTTCTAATTCAGGTGTCATTAAACCTTTTCTAGCTGTGCAAATTTGGGCAAGTTAATCTTTTGAACTTTGGTGTTTTATTTTTTTAATCAGTAAAGATTTGATGTTCCAGCTTTCAAAGTCATTACAAGAATTATATTAAATATTATATGCAAAAGTGCCTCGGTGCTTGAGGAAGAGGGAGAAAGGAGCAAGGAGGAGAGGACGTTTGGTTTTCCTTGTGCAGGGTTCATCTTTATTTTCCAGCATTTTTCTAAAAAAGCTGAAAATTTTTTACTCTGATGTCTTGGACTTTTTAATTTTAATCGGTCTCATTTTGATTTTGAACTTAAAGCTAGTATTCAACCAGGGCCTTATGCATGTACTTAAAATTAGCAAGCAAACACATAAAAACTTTACATCCCCACCCTTCCCAAACTGACTACAGCTGAACCGCCCTTCCCTTAATAATAAGGCTAACCAGCTGAGGCTTGCCCCATGCCCTGGAGGTTAGCACTCCCAGGCTGCAACAGAACAACAAAATAGATGAGTTCCAAAATGGAAAATTCTCCATCCTTCTAGCAGAGTTCAAACTCAGGACCTGACAAAGTTGACGGATGCCACTAATGGAAGCATTCAGATCTCGTCACAAGTTTTAATCTACCTTCTTCTTAAGATGAGAATCTCCTGGTAGTTACTGGAGTCCCCGTCTGTATTTAAAAAAGTGGGAAGAAAAGTCAGACGTATCCAGCCATTGAGCCTGGCCCTTGTCCCCGGTCGAGTGAAATATCATTGTCAAGTCAGTCTAGTCGTCTGTCTGGGCCCAACAGGGGTTCCCGCATGAGTCAGATTCGATTATAAACTTCACTCCTGATTCCTTTCCAGAATCAGATGCTGAGGCATCATTATTTCCTTCTTTGCATTTCCCTCCTATTACTCATCACATGTTACTAGGAAATTTATTTTTTTATTTTATATATTTTACACACAGTAGAATGTGCAGAGCTTATGTGTGGAGTTGGATGACTTTTGACAAATGGCACACTTATGTAACCATCAGCCACTCAAGATGGAGACTTCTCTTACTCTCTGAAGGTTTCCTTTCCAGTTAATCATCCTCACCCCTCCCTGGAACCATCCTCATCCCTCCCTGGAACTTTATTTTACAGTTTTTATCACTATAAATTAATTTTGCTTGCCCTTGCATTTCATAAAAATACAATCACACTGCATGTACTCTTTCATGCTGTTTTCTTCTGCTGAGTATGATATTTTTGTGATTCATCCATGATGTTAAATGTATTAGTATTTTTGTTACTGACTATTTTTCCGTCAAATGAATATAACACAGGTTGGGATCTAGTCTTATATTGATGGACACTTGATTGTTTCCAGGTATTGGCTGTTATGAATAAAGATACTACAGGCATGAATGTGCAGGTGTTTGTTGAATATGTGTTTTTTTCTATCTTGGGTAACCACAAAGGAGTAGAATTGCTAGGTTATAGGGTAGGTGTATATTTAACTGTATCAGGATCTACTAAACTAGTTATACCATTTTACAATTCCACTAGAAATGTGAGAGTTGTCTTGTTCTATAACACCACCATTTGGTATTGTCTATCTCTTTTGTCGTAGTAATTCTAGTGAGTGCAGGGAAATTGCATTTTCTCAATGACTAATGATGAACACCTTCTCATGTATTTATTGACCTTTCGTATGTCTTTTTTTTATTGTGTCTGTCTGCCCGTATTTTTATGGCTTGTACTTTTAATATTCAGTTGTAAGACTTTTTTAATAAATGGTGGTGACAATCCTTTATCGGATTAATGCATTGTAAATATTTTCTTTGAGTATGTCACTTGCCTTTTCATTTTTAAGTGTCTTTTCATAGGCAAAAGTTTTTATTAATTTTGATGAAGTCCAATTTTCAATTATTGTATACGTTGTATTACAGTGTACCTAATTGTAATACATATTCTATTATATTGCGTGTTATATTACAATTGATTGACAATGCATCATATTATACATATTTGTCCTTTCTAAGAACTCTCCGCCTACCCCAAAGGTCATAAAAACATGCTATGTTTACTTCTATAAGCTTTGTAGCTTTAGCTTCTACATTAAAATCTATGGTCTATCTCCAATTAATTCTGTATGTTGCGAGATAGGAGTTAAAGTTTTCCCAAACCCTTTGTTGGAAAGGCTTTGCTTTCCCATGAGTTCATTTTTTACCTGGGATTGATCCTTGTGGTCCTAGAGCTTGGAATACTGTCTCTCTAAAACAGGAGCTAATAAGTGTCCACTGGATGAATACATTTTTTAGAAGCTGAAAGAAAGCTGAGTTAATACTTAAGATTTTCCCATTTCTATACGTTTTTCCTTTGCTCTCTAAATAAAATCCAAATTCCTTACTAGGCACGACACGACAGAAGCCCACCTTTTTTTCTAATCCTATTTTATAATATGGCCCTGCTATGGCCTCTATTGTACACCAAAAGTGTATTGTAAACCAAAACTGACATATTGAAGAGATCTCTCTCTCTCCCTCTCCCTCTCTTCATGAACATGTACCAAGGAAAGACCATGTGAAAAAAGGTAGCTGTCTGCAAGAGAAATGTACTCACCAGAACTTAACCCTGCTGGGACACTGATCTTAGGCCTCCAGCCTCTAAAACTGTGAAAAAGTAAAGTTTCTGCTGTTTAAGTCACCCAGCCTGTGTATGCTATTATGGCAGCCAGAGCAGACTGAAACAGCCCCTACCCTATGCACTATGCTCTAACTGCGTGAGCCTTTTTTATTCCTCAAGCTCAGCAAATCCCCCTCAGCCTCATGACTTGCTGTTCCCTCTCCTAGAATTAGTTTCCAGCTCTTTCCACCCTTTAGATCTCAGTTCACATCTTACATCCTTTGAGAACTTTCCTCGAGTAACCTCATCTGAGACTTCCCCAGTTACTCTCTACCTAACCACCCAGCTTATATTCAGAGCACTCTTTGCCATCTGTATTCATTTATTTACTTATTTGCTTTCTCACTGTTAGTCACTACCACACACAGTCAGCCCCTTCTGAGCAAGGATCCACACATTCACCACTTTATTGTCAGTTTGCAGCATGCCTGGTTCATTGCTGGGGTCCAATAAATATTTTGGAATGTATAAATAAATGACCAGTTAAAGAAGATTCTGTGATCTAAATAAATCCTTACTTTAATAATTCCGTTTATGGTTAGACTTTATTGAGTGTCAACAGAATGTTGACAAGAAAAGGACTCGGATTTTTTTTTTTAAAGGAGCAGATTCGAATCTGCCAGTGGTTTCCATATGAACTTGCATTTAGTCAATTACCCTCCTGGTTACCATATCTCAGAAATGTGTTTAATAATACTTATCTTACCAGGGTGCCTGGGTGGCTCAGTCGGTTAAGCGACTGCCTTCGGCTCAGGTCATGATCCTGGAGTCCCGGGATAGAGTCCCGCATCGGGCTCCCCGCTCGGCGGGGAGTCTGCTTCTCCCTCTGACCCTCCCCCCCTCATGTGCTCTCTATCTCATTCTCCCTCTCAAATAAATAAATAAAATCTTTAAAAAAAATAATATTTATCTTACCTGCATCAAAGAGTAATTCTGAAACGAGTAGGGCTCTGGAATTTTATTTTATATATTTATTGTAAAATACTTTATAAACTTGAGGCATTGCTTCCTGTTAGGTACCAGACATGTTAGGGAAGAGTAATGATTTTAAAATATTCTCTCTTTGGCATTGAAAACGGCATTGTCCAATATAATAGCCTCTAGCCACATGTTGCTATTTACATTAAAATTAATTAAAATTAAATAAAATTGAAACGTTAGCTCCTCAGTTACACAAGCCACTTTTCAAGTGCTCAATAGCTACATATGGCTAGTCAGGTATTCTGCCGCATAGCACAGATACAGACCGTGTCAATCATAGTAGAGGGTCCTACTGGAAAGCTTCTGTCCAGGACTTAGAAGTTGTGAGACAAAATAAATATCCTTCAAATAACCTGAAAATAACCAGCATATGTTAGTGTCTACAAAGTAATATATAATATAATATGATATGGTATAATATAATATAATAAATATAATATGGAAGCATACAGGAAAAGGAGAGTGCAGGAGAAGTTAGAGCATGGCAGGTGAGTTCATGAAGTCTTCTCTGGAGAATGTATTTGAGATGTCTCTTTAAGGACGTAAAGGACAGATGGATGTCAGAGGGGAAAAAGAGAAGGCATGTCAGGAAGAGAGACACCAAGACAAAGATAAGTATATCCGACTTGTGAGTTTCTAAAACTGGAGATTAGTGGGCATTTATTTATACATTAAACATTTATTTCATGGTACTGGTGTTAGGAGGTGGGAATTAAGGGTACACAGATACATAATATATAATCTCTTCCTATGTGCAATAAGGAAGAGAAGACTTCAAAAAGGCATCTAACATACAAGCCCAGTTAATTGTTACTTAATTGTTACAAAGGCTCTAAGGAGTTCCGCACTTTGTAACCAGGGAAGTGTTCCTGGATGGGGTGCCAAATGAACAGAACTTTGAAGAACAAGTGAGATTTGGGCAAATATAGGTGATTTCAAGAGAAAGGAATGGAGAGAGGAAGAATAATAGGGATGAGTTCACCAAGCTCTGGATAGTCCAGCTGGTTGGAGTCAAAGTGCGTAAGTGGGAGAAATGAGAAATCTGGAAAATATAAACCTGGGGATACAACGGTTAAAAAGACACAATTCCTGGGGCACCTGTGTGGCTCAATTGGTCGAGCATCTGCTTTCAGCTAGGGTTGTGATCTCGGGGTCCTGGGATCCAGCCCCGCATCTGCCTCCCTGCTCAGCGGGAAGTCTGCTTCTCCCTCTGACCCCCTACCCCCACTCATTCTTTCTCTCTCTCTCTCTCTCTCCCCTTCTCTCGCAAATGAATGAATAAAATCTTTTAAAAAAAAAAAAAAAAGACACAATTCCTAGCTTAATACTTTACAAGTAGTCAGGAATCTCAATGCAGTTTGGTAGGCCCTCTGATGAAGAAAGCACTGGTGCTTTGGAAGCATATGGGAGGGGGTATCTAGCCAGGATTTTAGGGCCTGTGAAGGCTACATTTAGAAAGTGATCTGAGGGGGGTACCTGGGTGGCTCAGTCGCTTAAGTGTCCAACTCTTGATTTCAGCTCAGGCCATGATCTCAGGGTCCTGGAATGGAGCCAAGAGCTGGGCTGTGCGCTCAGCAGGGAGTACACTTAAGGTTTCTCTCTCCCTCTGCCTCTGCCCCCTCCCAACCCCATACAGGCACATAAGCTCTCTCTTAAAATAAATAAATAAATCTTTAAAAAGAGAAAAAGAGGGATAATACCAGAAAGATGAGTAGGTATTAGCCAGACAAAGGGTAGAACATAATATTCAAAAAGGCAAAAATGTTCACAGATTCAAGAAGGGAGTGTGGCCTGTTACATTGACATATATTTCAGTGAGTTTAAGGCAAGAGGTTCAGAGAGATGTGCTAGAGAGGGAAGAACCAGGTTGTAAGAGCCACCACAATCCACTTTCAATTGTTTATACTCAGAAAATATTTAAAGATTTTGTCGAGGATGAGTCTAAATCAGAGTTTCACTTACTTTCCCCTCTTCACCCACCCCCTTGCTATCTCTCTCCCTTACTGCAGTGTGGATTGGAGAGAAAGGGGACCAGCCCGCCAGCTAGGAGGCTGTTGTAGCATATTTGGATGAGAGGCAATGGTGGTCGGAATGCAGGCAGTCATCATGGGGTAGAGAGAAGTGAAACACAGGCAAGGGATGTTTAAATAGGACAATCACAGGATTTGGCTATTGATTGAATTTGGAGTTAGAAGGGAAGAGGATTTCCCCCTTTGTTTTCTGGCTTCCAGCTGGTTGGTATCGGGCAGTGGGTCCATAAGTCTGGAGTGAAGAGACCTCACTGGAAATATTTAAAACTCTTCAGCACATCAATGATACTGTAAGAGCTTCCAGGAAGACTGCGGCTCGAGTATTTTAGTAAGTTATCTCGGTACTTTCTAATTAGATTAGCTTTTCAAAGATGGATTAACTCAATTTTCTTGATATTGTGGTAATTACCATGCCATTCCTTGAAGCAGTTGCTTTCATTTCTTGTCATTTAACTCCTCTACATAGAAAAAAAATCTAAAATAATCTTCTACATAAAAATCTCAAAATGCCTATAATAATCTCAATCCTTCCATAACTATCTTTCTTGGGATATTCCTAGAAACCTGCTGATATTTCAATACTGAAATACCAAACTTGATCTGAATTTTGTAAAGTAACCAGCTTTGCAGTTGTGGAGGAGAGATATTGTCAAAGACCTGCCCTTTTAAAATAGTCTTTTCGATGATTTAGATTATTTTCATGTGTTCAAGAAGGGTTTCTTGATAATGCAAAATGTTTTTGTTTCAGTGTGGATTAGGATTCCACAGACATCCTAATTTGTAAATTTGCATCCAATACTAAGTAGTATACGAAGAGAGAAAAAAAGTGGGAATAAATTTCTAAAATCACATGAATCCCTCTAAGATTATGAGGGACTGTTTCCTTCTTTAAAATTTTTGTGCCTTTATGATTTATAAGCATTATTTTATATCATGAAGAATAAATACTATTGATACAGTGGTTTTACTATCATATTGCCTTGTATTTGTACAAAATATTAGCATTGGTATTGTTTTTAGTGCTTTGAATTATATTATCCAGCATTCTTTTAAATGTCTTCATTACCCACAGCCTCACTTTGATTTTATTGTAAGCAAAATGTAGTCCAGGTACAGATGGTGTGAGATGACTTAATAAGCAGTGAACAAATCTTCAGCAATCTGGTTTTATATCCAACATGAGATTGTAGCATTAAAAATGGTTTTTACCATACAGATAATGCTGAGAGAATCCATGGCTTTACAAATTGCCAGTTAGTGGCAGAAATCTTTGACAAAGGGCTGGGGATAATTATTACGATTTTATATACTTTAAAAAGTCAACTCAATTGACCTCTCTATTTCCATACTCAGTATAAATGGCAAATCAATATTATCAACAGTAATTAAAACTGTCATCAATATGAAAGAAATCAGTCTGATAAATTGTGTACAATTAAAGTCTTATTTAAGTGGTTTCCTAAAATGATCACAAATGAAGGCACAAAGGATGGGGACCATATTTTCTAAAAGTATAGCACATGCTCTACACTGGCAAGAAAAAGAATAACTAATGAGGGCTCTTCTATTTGTCTCTCTGCAATAAAATGCTCATATTTGTCTTGAGAACTAAAACTGTGTCCCCTACACACTTTGTACTTCATGGAAATTTCTTTAAAAAAAAAAAACAAAACAGAAGAATAAAGAAAAGAAAGAAATGTTTTATGTACTTGCCAGTAGTGTCAAGAAGAATGTGTTCAACAAAGTATATCTCACTTTTTAAAATAATCAACTACTTGATTACAAATTACTTTGCACATAGAACAAAAATCTCCCATAAGAGTTACTATAGTTACTATAGTTACAAGAGGACAAATGAAAAAAAAAATCAGATTTTAATAGGGCATATTACTCATTTACTTTTAGTAAAAACTCTGTAGTAACACTTCTGTCTAGTCACTAAGACAATATGAAGAAATGGTGTAATTATAGTATGTGATACCCAAAACAATCTCATTTATTTCATTTCATTCATAGTAGCTTAACTTTTTGCATTGTTTGTTCTCTAATATAATATGGTGTCAAATAACACAATTTCCTGTATATTATTCATAGCCCTCCTTTTTTTCCAAATAAAATGTTGATGGTCAGATGCATAACCTGCCAGAGTCATGTTACTGCCTTCCCCTGGAGCATTTCAGACACAGATGTGCTGGCTGGTTTCCAGTTGAGTTTAGTAGTTTCTTAAGGAGAAAATGATGTGTTTTAAAAATGAGTTCGAAGCAGTCCATCGCAAGGATGAAAATAAAAATCATTTTATCTCAAATGCATCTCCAACTTCAAGTGATTCTAAACATGGAAGATTATTTTTTCATATGCAAATATATCCAGTGCCTTTTAACTTTTATCTCCAGCCTTAGAAATTGTGGCTGACAAATATCATATTTTTCTCAAGAGTATATGATTCTTTGCATATTTTTGTTCATCTTGACATTGCCTAAAAATGAGTCCAAGGTAGGTTGGAGCCTGAATACCGATAGAGAGGAGTGTAGACACCCACAGGAGAAAGGGCAACATTAAAGCCTTTGGTGAAGACGTCCTTTCTGACAAGAGCCCCAACAAAACACTCTTGAACTGCTACTTCCTCTTGAGCGAGTGATTAATGTTGTTAGCAGAAAGACATGATCACAACATATAGCTCAGCAATGCAGTCTCCTGTACCAGATTTATGAAGCTTGGGTCAATATAAATTGTTGTAGGAGAGCTCACAACCTTGTCATTCACTAGGGAACAATGATCGAAAGGAAAACATGGCCTTGATGTTGTCTTTGTTCACCATTTTCATTGGCAGATGTATAATTGAGTAAAAAACTATCTTGGCATTTAATGAGCAGGGAAAATATGAAGAATAGCTCTCTTTGAAGCCTGTCTTTAATCTTCAGTGATGGCTCAGGCAGTAGAGACAAAGGTGAGTTTTAAAGGGGCAGAGCTGACTCGTTATTCCATCAGAGGACTCATCAACCAATTTCCCTGCTTGGATTAAGGTATTTATTTTTGTGTTTTTACATTTTGAGTAAAAGAATTCTTTTAAAATATGTACATGTTGGGAAGATATTTTGCATATGAAAACCATGCCTTTCAAAAATACATAATTCAACAATCCAACATAATACAAAAAGTTCCTGACTTTGAAGTTTATTTTAAAGTCAAATGGAAACAACCATCTACCCTATTATCTCCACATAATATATATGCACCTAGATGATTTTTAAAGGACCTTTCAGGCCATTAGACTAAAATAACAAAATAAGTCATAAGCACAGCATCAAGTGCTTATTATCACCCCACTGTCATCTAAAGGGCTCATTCCTTTTATTACATCTATTTCTCACATTATCTTCTTTTAAAAAAGCTTTCACACTTAAGCAAAATTGTTCCCATCAATAAAAGCATTGGCTGAATTACATAGTTCTTGAAGTGTGGTGTTCCCTCTTAAAAGTTGCTCTATGGAACCAACTCAGAAAGGGCAGACATTCATTCATTTTTTTGAGAGGCACATCCTGGATCCTGAATGAGATAAACAGTATTTAATTTCAGTTGCCGTTACGGAGGGGAACGGAGGGAATGGATGACTCTCCAATAAGAAGTTCGAGTGAGAAACAAACTGGAAATTCAGTAGATAACTGTGGCCTTACCAACTTAGATTGGTTTACAACACGTCACATGATCTTCTAATATGCTGCTCTGTTTTCCAAATGCACTGCTGAAAGTCGGTTTAAATTTTAATAAGACTATGTCTGTACAACCTAAAAGTAAAGGAAAAAAATGCAAAATCAATATTTTGCATTTTTTTTTCATTTGTTTGATGGAAAAGCTAGATATCTGAGAACAAACGACAGGGTGAATTTATTTTTCACCTGCCATCTGAATTGTGTAGCAAGAATATGTACAAATACCATGATCTGATTACTATCACAGGATCCCTGTTGACCTGTATGTCCCACACAGCATGCCTGGACAGAATGTACTTCTGGAATTCATACTGTCAATCACTTTTTCAGACGAAAGTATCAACGGTCCATACTAAAGTAAGAAAATAATTCTTTGAGTTACTAATACCTCATTACAAATTAGTTTATGAGATTAAATAGTAATCTGATAGTAATAATATTAGCTACCACCTATGATAGTTGAGGACATGGGGCATAGAAGATTGGGGACACAAATAGGCCACCACAGTGTCCATGGTGTTACCAAATGGAGAAGATTCTTCTCACATACATACTGACAAAGACAAATGTAATGCCTCACAGACTTGCCAAGAATCAGTGATATCCAGATTGAGATAGAAAAAATGTTTGTGCATATACAAACATATATACACACATTTGTAGGGATATGCATGTATACAAACACATATACACACATTTATAGGGATATGCATGTATACAAACACATATACATATATATATAGGGATATACATATAAACAAACACAAATATACACATATATAGGGATAAGCGCATATACACACATACATACACGCATAACACAGCTTCATATACATGAATTTGAATACAGCAGAGACATCAGTGATAATATGAACTAAAAGAATAAGAGCATCCTAAAATCTAAGGCACGGAATACCTATATGAAATTCACAGGGCTCAAGTTCTAAGTACACCTTCCACAAAAATTACCTTTAATTGGGTTCAAATAGGTACATCTCATTTATAACTTTTTTCAGGTTTTGCCATTCTTTTCAGTCATTTCATTATCATTAATGATTATTTATTGAGGAAATGCATGATTGTTTATAAAGGGGCTGAAGTAATTATTATTTATTGAGTGTTCACAATATGCCAGGGACGGCTGGCTGGCAGAGCATAAAGGGACACCATCCTGCCCTTGAAGAATTCATCAGATAAGCAAAAAAGACAAATGCACTTGGCCCTAGCCTTTAAATGAGGTTACCAGTGCTTATGTTACACCAAGAGGAGGTTCATGTGTGTACGCGTATGTGTATTCAAACAGTATGTGACTGGCTTGACTATTTCACTTAATCACCAATTCATGGAGGTTTGGCCCTCAGAAAGTTGAGATTAAAGTCCCATATCATGTTGGAAATTAGTATTATTATTGGCCTTGTATAATTAGGAAAGGGTCCCTGATGGTGTTTGTTTCTTCAAAATCGTTAAGTACAAATCTTTTAAACATAATAACAATAAAATAAAATAATATCACAGATGCCTATATATACACCAGTAAGAATAAATATATATTAACATGTTTTATTATTATATTTGTTAAAACCTACATTTATTATGTGTCAAGCATGAAGCTTAACACACTTGCCTAGAACCTTCCCTTCCTTTCCATTTTATGCCAACCAGAGGTAACTAAATTGATGTGTACCATTCCCATAGACGTTTTTACATTTCCACTTCTTCATTTTATCTATAACATGTCATATATTATTGGTTTGTTTGTTTTAAAAATTTATACAAATTTTATTATATGGCAGATATCCTTAGGCAGGTTGTTTTTTTCACTCAATGTTCTCTTCTTAGGACTACTCCATATTGATACATTTACTTTCACTACATGTATGATCCATTGCTATTCACCCAGTGGTCTACAAAAACTCATTAGATGATTTCCATTCCTTCATAGGCCTTGATCCCCAATAAACATTTGCACCCCAAACCCCAAACATTTGCATCTCACCATTTGCTTCTGAGAAACCAGCCTGTGTAAGTCAGGCAGGTACTCCTAGGCACTGGGACTGTTTTGTGATGGGTTAGTTTCTGATTCCTGAAACAGATATCCAGACTTTTATGACACTTATCAAGCCCTATGCATGCTTATTCCTCTCTATCTGGGTGACTCCCTCAATTTCCTGCTGTAACAAGAGCCTCTCTCTGCATTCACCTTCTCACCTTTTTCCCCACCACACAAGAAGACAAAGGCCCAAGTCCCTTTCATGACGAGGCTTCTATCTGCATTCTGGACCTTGTTCTGCTCTTTGGAGGTTTTGGTCTGATACTGCATGACTTCCATCTCTACTAACTTTCCCATCCCCACACCCCGCACCCTTGGCCAATAAATAAACTTAAGTCACCTTGTTTTAGAGGGAAGAGGTAATAAAAATATAACTTCTTTTAATCTACAAAGTCCTATTTCTGACCTTTCCAATCAACCTCCCTATTAACTTCTTATCCCACCGAAATTTGACTTCTATAGGCACTAGTTCACTGAAATTATTAAGTGTTTCAAATATAAAACTACATGTAATAAATATAACAGACACGCATGACTTATCATTCAGATTAAACAGATACAGACATCTGCCATACTTTCTTGAACTCTTATCTCATTAAAAAATAAATAAAACAGAAGAGATACCTAACAATCCCCATCCCTTCTCTGTTTCTTCCTCTCCAGGAATAACTATTTTAACCTAAAGTCAGTATGAATTATATCCACTGCTTCCTTTTCAGAATACTGTGATTCATTAACTTCTACATATCCTTCTTTCTTGGTTCTCCTCACACTGTTTAACTATGAGTTTTTAGAATCGTTTTTGGGCTCCACTTCCATCAGTACACTCCTACTGCAGGTATTCCCTGACAGTCCATTGAAAATTGCCATTTATATATTTCACAAAAGTAAATGAGTAGGATCAGAACTAAGTTCATAGTTCCCCTATAATAGTTAGAGCAAGGCTAACTGCTATAATAAATAAGCTCATATTTACTAGTGTAGTAGTTTTAAAATATGCCCATAAATTCTTTGACACTTCTCCCTTCAAAAAGGTGGAGCCTAATTCCTTCCCACTGAGTGTGAGCTGGGCTTACTGACTCTCTTCTAACAAATAGGATAAGGTAGACACAATGGTGCACAGCTTCCAAAACAAACTAAGTCATAAAAAGCTAAAAAGCATCATGTTCTCTCTCTCTCTCTCTCTCTCTCTCTCTCCTCTCACCACCTGCTCTGGGAGATGAAACCTTCTAACCACTCAAAGAACTCTATCAAGAAGTTCATGTGTCTAGGAACTGAGGTCTTCTGTCAACAGCCATGTGAGTGAGTTATATTAGAAATAATTTTTAGCCCAGCTCAAACCCCCCACATAATGAATGACATCACCAATCTCTTGCAAGTCCAAGTCCAAAGGGCCAGAGTCAGAAACCTGTGGGGTGTCTTGATTCCCCAACTCCCTTCACATCATACAAATAATCAATCACAAATCTTGCTGATTCTAACTCCATTATAATTTTTTCCAACACATTTTACTTTCTCTCCCTACAGTCATTACAGTCTAAGACCATGGCAACAATCTCCCAACTGACATCCCCACAAATTTTGCACCCTCCAATCCATTCTCCATCCTGTATAATTGTCTAACTCCACATCTAATTATACCTCTCTTTTGCTTAAAAATAAAAAAAAAAATTAAAAACCAAAATAACCTTGATTAGTCCATTACCTAACAATTATCTTCTAAGCACTTTAAAATAGGGGGGAGAAAATGGTTAGGCATGACACTGGGGGTCCTTTGATTAACTTTCTAAGCTCATCTCATGACATTTTCCTTACTTCAAATTTCAGATTTCAGCCATGCTAAACTTCTCTAATTTCCCCCAAGGGGACCATGTTCTCTTTTGCTTCATTAATACTCTACAGACCTCTCTATCTGCTCTTCCCTCATCTCTACCCTTTATCCATTGAGTCTCATTTCAAGCACCACCTTCCTCAAGAAGTCTTTTCTCAGCACCTAGTTGGTATTTGTTTACTCACCTATAACCCCCTGTGTACACACCTCTACCACTTTCTTTTCTTTGCCACTAGACCCTTTGAGAATCTGAAGGTTCACTATGCCTGGGTACATTGTAGGCTTCTCACAAAAAGTATTTTTAAATGACCAAATGCATGTATGGATGAAGCAAGTTTATGAAGTCTACAATGTGTGCTGTTCAATATAATAGGCACTAGTCATAATTAAATTTAAATTAATTAAAATTAAATAAAATAGAAAATTTAGTTACTCATTCTTTCTGGCTATATTTCAAGTGCTCACATATGGCTAGCAACTACCATATTGGCCGGTGTAGATTTACAGGAGTTTTCCATTATCTCAGAGAGTTCTGTTGGACAGTACTACCTAAGATTAAATTAATTGGAATAGGAATAGCAAAGAAGAGAAAGGGAAAACTAGTGCTCGTAAGAAATAGAATAAAGAAAGGAGGAAATTGATTATGATTTCTAGATGTCATGATTGGTTGATGAATTGATGGACACAGGAAATGCCACGCTACGCAGGGGTCAAGTTGAGAGATTATTAGTGTTGCTGCTGTTGTAGTTGTTGAATGTGAGACGACAGTGGTACATCCTAGTCGATATTTCCTACATCACTGCCCACAGTTAGTATAAAAAACTGTTCTATACCTTGCCTTTATATCAGGAAACACTTCATTAACATTTTTTCTATTTCTCCAACTGTTTAATTTAGAGAACCACCCCAAACAGTGCTGGATTCTCACTGTCCTTATGATGTCTTATATTTAGAATAAATGAGTTTTGTGAAAATCAGTTTTTTCCATTGGTTTGTTTCTCCATTCAGAAGTATATATTTTTTCCTGTGGATTAAATTTACCATTAAGAAAATCTCATAATGGTATCATATGGGGAAATGAAATTTATCAAGCATTTGAATTTTTTTAAAAATTGCCTATAAAGACTTCAAAGGATTTTAAAATTTCTTTCTAGAATGACACGACACTAACTCCCCCCCCCCTTTTTTAAGATTTTATTTATTTATTTGACAGAGAGAGACACAGCGAGAGAGGGAACGCAAGTAGGGTGAGTGGAAGAGGGAGAAGCAGGCTTCCTGCTGAGCAGGGAGCCCGATGCAGGGCTCAACCCCAGGACCCTGGGATCATGACCTGAGCCGAAGGCAGACACTTAACGACTGAACCACCCAGGCACCCATTTTTTTTTAACTCCCACTTTAACAACACTGACACACTGCTCCTTAAATGCCTCAATACATTACTTTGAGACTACCACATTTTATCCTATAAAAAGGCATTCAGGCATTGTACAAAAAGGCATTGTACAAATATATATTAAGTATGATGGACTGATTACCTTAGAATTCATATTTTGTTTAGAATGGAACACAGCTGTTAGCATTTACCCAGTAATTGGTTAAGTTATCCGAATACAGAGACTTTTCCTTTCCATGCAAGTAAGCCTTGTTTTCAAGCCAAATCTCTGAGCAGGATATTGAAGAAATCTCTGTCCTAAGAGATCTTTGATATCTCATGTTTTCTAAAGAAGAATTAAAAATTATACAAAATTCTGTCCAATTAAATAAAACTGACTTGCATTTTCCTTTTATATATCAACCCCATATCACATAGTAATCAATAGATATAGTTGAAATAAGCCATTTAACTTTTCTTCTGGTTTGAATATTTTAACCAGTCATGAGACATCACATTCCTTTAATTTCATCTGTCTCTGGCAATATGCTTCTCTATTTTCACTTGTATTTTCCTTATAAAATTTTATGCATTGATAATTTTTCTGTGTTCTTCTTACATTATTTGGTGGGTTTTAGTTTTATGTTATTTTTATTTTCATCCCAAAATGTAAGCCTTTTTTTTTGAAAAGTGAGTCTCTTTATTTGACTTCAAAAAAAAGATTATAATTTACATAAAACAAAACAGTTTCTAAACATTTAGCTCTATTGATCATTTATTACATCTATATAAGTATCACCCAAAACAAAGCACTAATTCTCAAAGTTTTGCGTGTGTTTAAAATCTATGAGAGGACTTAAGATACAGATTGCTGGTTCCCACTTTCTGAATTCCTATTTCTGTTTCAGTAGCTCCGGTGTGGGGACCAAGAATTTGCATGTTCATCAAGTTCCCAGGTAATCCTTAATGCTGCTGGTCTCGAGCACCCTTCGAGAGCCACTGATTATAAAGCATTTTCATCATATCCAACACATTCCATTCCTTTGTTCTCTTTTCCAGTAAATCCAACACTCTGCAAACCCCCCATCTAACCACTTCCTGATTTCTTTCATCATAATTTAGTCTTGTCTGTCCTTGGACATAATATAAGAGGAATGATTATTTGGGGTCTTTTACTCAACATGAGCCATGGAATTTTTTAAGAAGTTTTAAAATTCCATTAGCCGTTGTAATGTGTATGTTTGGTCTTCAGACATTTTGAATTTTTGATTTCTATATTTTATCTTTCACTAACTAATCAACTTTTTTATTATTTGTATTTGATGTGTTAAATTTTATTTTTGATTTATGCTTTGCTTTACTTATTTTATCTGTTACATTTTTGTGTCATTTCTTTAGACTTATTAACTTTTACTTTTATTACTATTTTAATCTTTCTATGATAAAATGCAAACCACTGAATTTTACAGAAGTATTTAAATCACTTTTACTTGCAATTGTAAATGATATATTTGGTCTTAGGTCATTCTGGTATTTTAGTTTCTGTTGTTTGTCTTTATTTTATGTTTATTTTATCACCCCTTTTTATGATCTTATGAGCAATTTTGTTTCATTTAGCTTTGTTTTTGTCTTCCTCGGTTATTTGGAAATAAATAATTTACTTTCAACTCTCAAATGTCTACTTTTGAAATGACTTTAAAAAAATTTTTCAACATAAATGATTCTAAATACCAAACTCAATAAACTACACATTTTTATTGTCCCATATGTAAAATCTAGGATAACATGCTATGTGACCAGGCTCCAAGACTGCCTTCTGCTCCATTTAAGGAAAAGGTGCTTCAACCAATCAGTAAATGTCCAATATAATTCCCCTGTTTCTGCTCACACTGGTCTATAAAAGTCTTTCTCCTTGTACAGCTCTTAAGAGCTCCTTTGTACCTGGTGATTGGATGCTCCCTGATTCATGATTCGCTGAATAAAAGCTCATTTGATCAGTAGATTGTATTAGGAGATTAAGGAGGTGAGTGAGTTGGAGGGTAAGGTCTTTCAAGTTCATCATCATGGTTGTTATCTTTTGTCTCTTTTTTCTTAATTTTAAAAGAGCTTCTCTGTGTTTTCAATGTGACTAAATATTCTGTGGCATCTATTCTAATATTGATTTTTGTGGATCTGGCTATTTGAATTTTAGTTTCTTTCTAATTTTTACCTTAACTCATTCAATTTCCTTTTCATCTCACTATCATATTCTTTGTATCTCACACTATTAGCTTTTAATTTCACTCTTTTTTTTATTGTGGATATGTATAAATTGCTGCATCAGAGATTGCAATCCAAATGGCATTTTAAAATGGAAAAGTATCTGCTTTTGAGTGAAATTATAATTTCTTAAAAATAAAATTACCTGAAATGCCATCATTCATTATTATCACTCGACTTTTTTGTGTGCATCTACTGTTATACTTAAATTTATATATCTAAATTTTATGTGCATTTATTATGTGATTTTGTTTTTATGATGAAATGATAATATAGCTACATTTTATAACCTGGTATTTTTAAATAAGGATATATTTATGTTTCATATATAGAAACTCTAAATAAGTATAAATATATATATATATCACACACATCCCATGCAATCAAGTGTTCTTCAATATATCATATGTATCAGATTTTAATTTATCACTGCCCTATTGTTATTTAGCTGGGCTCCAATATTTTATTATTATTGATTGTGCTGCAATATTTAATCATATGGTTACATTTTTGTTTATGTCTGTGATTTTTTTCTTTTTTAAGAAACATAAAGCAAACTTATTTGATTCTAGAAAAAGGACATGTTAATTGTCTTCCAGAAGAGTTATTTATTCTCAACAGCAGTAGAGCTGTATATGATACTGGAAAACCACACACACACACACACACACATCATTTTTTTTAATGGTGTCAATTGGTGATTGACTCAAAGTCCTCTAGCAGTGTTCCTTAGCTTTGTAACAGGAAAATTGAAAGCAATAATTCAGAATTAGGGGCTTATATGGTGGATGTGGCCAATGGCTATAGACAAAGAACTTGAGAATGTTGAGCCTTTCAAAATTACTAGAAAAGAGGCCTTGGTTGGCATGAGGAAAACCAGAATTTTTCCACCTGAGTTTAAATAAATTGGATTTATCAGAAATTAAAACAAACATAAATTTCCAAATGCCATTATGAACATCTAATTTTAATTTAGTTCCATTCTCAAAGCACATGATATGAATTTAAACTGTTACTTGAAAAAAATTTATTTCAAGAAAATATTTTCACAGGCCAAATTCTTAAATTCATTCTCTATGCAGTAGACAGAATAATGCTCCCCTCACCCAAAGATTTCCAGATCCTGTGAATATGCTACCTGACATGTCAAAAAGAACTTTGCAGATGTGATTAAGACGAAGGTCCCTGAAATGGGAATTTGTCCTGGATTTTCTACCCAATCTAATCATTCCTTGAAAGTGGAAGAGAAAGGCAAAAGTTTGGGGCCACGAGATGCAAAATGAAGAAGGTCTGACTTGCCATTGCTGGCTTTGAAGGTGGAGGAAGAAAGCCATGAGCAAAGGTTACTGGGGTGGCAATCACTGATAGCCAAGCAAAAAAACCAGACACCTTAATCCTATAACCTCAAAGGAACGGGTTTTTCCCTTATAGCCTCCATAAAAAATGTCGTCAGACTTCTGACCTACAGAACTGGAAGATAATAAATTTGTGTTCTTTGGAGACATGAGAGTTATGGCAATTTGTTATATCAGCAATAAAAATCTATTGAAATTAGAGATAAGATGCTTGCTAATGGTCAAGGCACATGTTTCTGTCTTTTTTCACAGCTGTGAATCAGTGGCCAGCAAAGTACACTAGTATGTTGCCAGTAATCAATAAATATCTATTGATTTCACTATTAATTAAGTCCTACACTTTGTTTTCATTATTTTGGCTTTACTTGGTAGGGGAAATGGTTTCACTAGAGTTCAGAAGAGCAATAGAAAACACTGATTGGAATTCTGACTTCTAATTAGCTTAAATATATAAACAAAACCCTGGGAAAAGAGTAATTTCTTCTGTGATTAGCTAACTACACCTTTGTATGAATGGGGAGGTTGGACCCTTTCAATCTAATGCTTTTTTTATGTGATTAGGCAAATTATGGAACAGCATGAGATGCATTACTATACCAATGTTGTCTCCAAAATGTAAATCTCATTACGGGGTGGCCTTGAGGCCCTTTAACGTTGAATGGGAACAAACAAGTTATTCTAGTTCAAAAGAGCGTTCACACACACACAAACACACACATGTGTTAATTATACTCTTTTACAGAGGAAAGTTTAACTCTGGTGCTACAATTAAAAAAAAAGGAAATGGCACATGGGTCAATTTGTAAACACGACAAAAGTAATCAAACAAGATGAATGTTGCAACAATTCCAAAAACGGAATTTTGGCATGTGGAGGTACAACCGGACCTTGCTGATGCTCACAGGGGTGGGGGTAAAGCATAATGGTGACTCGTCCAGCCTTGCCACCCCTAGTTAAGCCTCATGGCTGCTAGTGAAGTGTAACCCCTCAACTCACTACCACCTGTTTCCACTAGCCGGGAGACGGAATCCAGCAGGCAAATAGGAGCTCACTGCCTGCATCTGTGGCACGGTGACGGGCCAAGGGCTGGAGGCACAGGGCCTTGAAACAGCAACGTCCCACTTAGCTCCATGGAAAACACCGGGGGGTCAGGGGAGGGTGTTATTTTTCCATTGTCATTTGGTTGGATTTGACCAAGTATTGCCAGAAAGGTTTTCTGCTGGTAGGCCACCTTTCCCTATCCTGCGGCCGGTGGAAAGAGGCTTTCCTTGGGGTTTTCTAGGTCCATCCTGTTGAGGATTCCCAGCTGGAGGTTTCTGAGGCACCCTTTCTGAGGTCAGGCAATAAGGAAAGCCAGGTACTCACCGGCATGTTGTTCCTCAAGTTCCGGGACCTCTGCCTTCTTCTTTCCACCTTTCATGGGCTTCCTATGTTTTTGTGCAGGAATTTGGGGCTGTAATAGGGAGGACATAGGAGGAATTGGGACTACTCAATCGTGGAGGAACTGGAAGTCTGAATAATTATTTTCTAACTCATTAACAAATATTCATTGAGAGCCTATTCTGTGCCAGGCAGTCCACTGTCCCATGTTACACTTATGTTGCTAAGTGAGTAGGCCTGAAGAAAGGAGGGAAGGAAGGAAATGCTACTCACCCTCCCTGTCTCAGGGACAACTTCACAGCTTTCCCTAATGACCCAGATGAGGTTAGCCCCCTCCCATTACATGCCCCTATAGCACTTCATATTTCCCCTTGGGAGACTTATGACGTTGCATCGTCTTGTTCAATGTCGGTCCCCGCTTGCCAGGAAGACTGCCAAGACCAGTTTGTCTTTCTTACTGCAGCGTCCCCTCGTCTGGTGCAGAGACGGGCACATGGTAGGCACCCACAAATATTCATCAGGGAAGCTAAAGAATCTGCGAAATAAGGCAGTTTTCCCACTCTCTGACCTTGTTCTTACCTTTCATCACTTGTAACACTGGGCATTGATTGGCTTCTGACCTCCTTGGTCCGTTTTTGACAACATGGTTTGCATTAATCTGGGGTCTTTATGTTCCTGGCTACTAGGCACAACTAACCTCTTCTCCCCCCAGGACTCCACCCAGGCACAGCATGGGTAACCAGGGGCTACCGGAAAATTAGGGTGCTGTGGAGGCGGGAATATTTCGGGGACTGACCTTATCCTCTGCAACATTGTTCTTCACCTACTTTGTGCAGGTCAGTTGGTAAAATGTAGGGGAAACATTGATGTCAAAATAGAATAAATACTGGGAAGAGTTAATCATCACAAGGTAAAAAAGCAAAATATAAATCTAGTTCAGTTTTCTATTATGAAGGGTCACTCCACCATATGATCCTTGGAAATTAAAACCAAGGCTGAATTAATTATCCTTTCACTGTCTTGGGTTTTCTTTCCTTTCTTGTTCAACATTAACTGCCTCTGAAATTATGTTAAAGCAATGATCTCTATCATAATGTCCTTCAGCTGGCCCTGAAAACAATTTCCTACAGAAAACTTCATTTTTCCTAGGAATCATGTCAACCTTCTTAACCTCATCATTTTTATGGTATTTTGTTTTGTTTTGTTTATCCTTAAGGGATATTAAATTTTTATGTGGCTTAACTTATCTCTGAGTTAGACCAAAGTAATGTTTTAAAGTACATTAAATGATTTAAAAGTATTTTGCTTCCTCAGGAAGGCTGTTAATATACACGAAAAATTGTGTGGCAGCAAAATGAGACACTCTCAGCGGTAGAGTTTATCTTGGGTTGCCCATATAAAGCAGGCCTCATTTAGCATTAAATCTCATTTTATGTGATCAGGGTTTATTTTTAAATGGGCCACTCAGGATTCATGCTGCAAGACTCTTTTCACTGAGCATCATAGGAAGGCCGTTTTTTCCACCTTCCACCCATATCCTTACACACAATTTCATACTAAATTTGTGTAGGTTTTCACCAAATTTGCACTGTAGGTGCAAATTTGTATGTATGTAGGCTACATACTAGACATAGTATGTAGCCAGTGCATGTTTATTAACTAAAATCAGTGAAAAATGCACGTGGAAGTACTTTGGAAAATTATAAAAGGATATATAAATGCAAGTTATTAATGTTAAGTGATTTGCCTTGTTACATGCTAAGAAATCATTATTTTCAGATGTCAAAATGCTTCATGTACATAATCAGGGATATCCTTAGGATTGTGAATTGCACAAAGGTTCATATTTCTACTCATTTATACCATTTTTGAATACAAATGTATTTCCTAAAAATGAGTGTGTGTGTGTGTGTGTGTGTGTGCAGCTATATAAAGTAAAAAATAAGAGAGATGTAAACATTACCCCTATTGCATGTATAGAATCTAATAATTTGTTCCTAAGAACTCAAGGTTCATTGGCACATGATGTAATATTTTAGGGGAAATTTGGAGAATCTGATCCCTTTTACTTCTATCATTTTAGAGTTTATCAATTTTATGGATGTCTTGTTCAAGATTGCTACCTGAACAATGTTTGCAATAGATATTAGTTTTATTGACTTTAAAATCACTCTCCCTTCTTACTATGTGTGTATGCATGTGTATATATATATAATTATATATATATAAAATTCTAGGAAAACAGTTAATGGGTGGGGGCACCTTGCTGTTTAAGAGACATATAATATTATCTTAAACCCGCTCATCGGTTTTGGAATGGCCAATTCTCAATATTTTTGCACATTTTCAGAGAGGCTCATTTTTATATTAATCTTAAGGATCATTTTATCACCCCTTGAAAGCTTTTCCTGAACTCAAGTAACTCCCTTAAGTAACACAAAAACAGAGGGAGCAGTCGAAATTATGAGACGGTAGGCTTTGCACTGCAGGAATGCATGCCATGGAAAAAGAATACCAGGCCTCCCCATTCTTAAAAACACAACCATTCCCTCTGTCATTTTCTCAGTTTATGCTCTAACCTCCTATAACGTGGCTCAGCCCTTCCCTCTCTCCTCTTTTTTCTCCATTTTATTTCCCTTCTATTTCAGGGGAGGGGGAAATGCCTCCAAGATTTGTTTTATGCAGAGAAATTCAGTTTTGTTCAGCCACTATTGCAGAGTTCAGATCTGAGATTCATTTCACGCGGAAGAACTCAGCTGAAGCTTCAAAGGGACGACTAACAAGAGCCCCTCCCCACTGAGGTAAGTTCTTAGACACAGCCTGTCATGCTCTTTCATTCACTACAAAGAGGAGAGGAAAGGCAGTTTGTTATACCAGTTACCCAAGCACACAAGCAACTGGAGTACAAGATAGTTTTAACTTCCTGGTATTGCTTTTAATAATATCAAGTTGAAATATAGTTCCTCTATCTTGATCACTGTTCTTTGGCAAACACATATATGAACTCATACTTACACCGACCTTTAAAGAAGCGATCTCTCAGTACTTTACACACATCTCCCTCCTTCCATTTTGGCCTCCTAAAGCTTACTCTCCATGCAGAAGTTAGAGTCGTTTTTTGCCCTGAGTATAAAGCAGAACGTATCACTGTCCTGCTCAACTCCTCCAGGAGCTGGCTTCCTACCATGGTAACAGTGTCGTCTCATCTCCTTACAGGGTCTTGGGAGCCCTACGAGCTCTGCTTCCTGCTACCTTAGCTTCTTCTCCTATCACAGACACTCTCTCTCAACCCCTCTGCCCTTCTCATTCACCATCTTGTTCTTACCAAGCTCCTTTCCGCCTCAGCCACTGGGAATGTGCTCTTCCCTCTACCTGGACTTCTCATCCCCTCAGAGATAACTTCCCTGACCACCTCAACTGCAAACCCCTTTCCACTCAGTTTGTATCTCCTCCTGCTTTATTTCCTTCACAGTGCATCTGGCACGTACTACATATTGGACACTTTACAAGAGCATCTCTAGAAGTCCCATTGTTTATTTTCTAGTTCCCCACTTGAACGTGAAATCCACGAGGGCCACGATCTTGTCGCTCTTCGCTGTTTCCCCAGCACCAAGAATGGTGACTGTTTAATAAATTATAACATAACATTAACATGGGAGTCTTTTTGTCCCCGTTGCAGCGGAAGCCCCAAAAGTGAAGGCTAATTTGATAGGAGTGACATCCTCATGAGTGTAATCACTAGGTCTTCTGGGCCGGACTTGCTGTGACTGTGGAAAGGGTTGCACAAGCATTTACAGGGCACCCCTCGCTAATATGGGGGTAAGGCTGAAGAATGTAGCATGGCAACAAGAGACAAGGTGGGGGTCAGACCCCAGAGACCTCGGCACAGGGCAGAGAAGTCCCATAGACATGGGATGTGGGGGGGAGGCAGTACTGTGGGCCAAATTATTCAAAATAGTAGTACTCTTTTTGGATCTTTAAAAGTAATAGAGAAAAATACAAGTGTGAAGCAAGAATGACTAGTTCTAACTTTAAACATATGGCATCTGTTTAAAACTGAGAGGTAGGTTTTAACTGAGGCAGTAGAAAACAAATGCTCCCATAATTCAAGGAGGTATGACAAGCTCAGAAATGTACTATCCAGACAGTGCACAGGGATGTAGGGTTTGAGGAGAGATGCCAAAGTATCTATGATACACCCTTTCCTTTATGGTCCCCTCCCTAATCTCTGCTTCAAAATGTCAACCTGCTGATCTTGCTTTCATACTATAGACCTCTGACACCTGCTGAACGACTTCTTTCCAACCTGAAGATACAGTAAAAAAGAGTGAACAGGGTCCTATGCCTCCTGATCCCTTCCTAAACCACCCTGAGCCATCTTTTGCCACCCTTCTTGGCTCTCTAATCGGTAATTCTTATCTCTGGGTTGTCACAGACAGCCTAAGTTTCTATTAACTCTAGGGCATGCTTCTCCACTGTCTACAACATTCTTCTTTCCTTCTCCCTTTGTGTCCTTACCCTTCAAAGTTCTTGCTTCTTCCAGTTTTTCCCTGCAACCTGCAACCCAGTTAAAGTCATCATTATTTGCAACCACAGAACTTGCACATTTAAAATACTCATCCCACTTGTTAACTCTTCATGGGAAGTATTTTCTTCTCCCCTATAAGGGAAGCTCAGCTGATTCATTATACCACTTCCCTGGTGAGCCACACATTGTCTGGCCCGCAGTAGGCATTCAATAGTTATCTGTTGAATTTTCGGCTGTGGAATGTATCCAATGTCACTGTAGAACATATGTTTCACAACCGAAAATTCAACAGATAACTATTTTATATATATATTATATATATAATATGGTTTGATTTATATATACATACATAAATATACATATATTATATACATAATATACATATATTATATATAATGTATGAGAAGTAAGATTGTAATCAATGACCTATATAAATACAGGGTGTACCATGTGGAATGCCACATAATTTAGCGCAAAATAGTTAATACAGTAATTTAAGAACTGTTTCTCAAGTTCATTTTACATGTATACTGCTGATGTTAGCCACATCAACTTATTTTTGTCCTTTGTCTCTAGTGGTATTTCTATACTTTCTAAATAGATCTTCAGTAGGACAGCATAAAGTATCACAGGGACTAAATCTGGGTTAACTTCTGGGCTTGGGCAGATAGGCCAGGTAAATTCTCCAGAGGCAACAAAAAATTGCCCATATGCTTTTCAGCCTTGTGCGAGGTTTATCATCTGGCAAAAAGTCTTCCAAGAATTTGTCCTCTGGCATTTTTCCTTTTCTGAGAAAAATTTCAAGTAAAATATGAAGCAGTAGAATGGGGACAAATGAAATTCCTCAAAAACAAAATCACTTGTGTGATGACAAGATCTAAAGAATATGGGCAGGCAAGGATTTAATGGAGACAGTTGAACTCAACTTGTATTTTCTTAGGGTGTTAGACACGAGGGAAATACTTAATGAAAGGTAAATCATTCTAATCTTTGTGATGGGCTGAATAATACCCTCACAAGATATCCATGTTCTAATCCCCAGAACCTGTGACTGTTACCATTCATGGCAAAGGGACTCTGTAGATATGATTATGGGAAGGATTTTGAGAAAAGAAACCAGAAAAACAAAAGGGGATGTGATGCTTGTAGCAGAGGTTGGAATAATACATTTTGCAGATGGAAGAAGGGGCCACAAGCCAAGGGTTACAGGGGCCACCAGAAGCTGAACAAGACAAGGAAACAAATCCTCTCAGAGCCTCCAGAAGGAACTGATGCTGCGGAACTTTTAGCTCATTGAAATGGATTTTGGACTTCTGACCCCCAGACCTTCAAGAGATGAAGTTTGTGTTGTTTTAAGCCACTAAGTTTGTGGTAATTTGTGATAGAAGCCTCAGAAGTGTAATACAAGCCCTCTCTTCTCAATTGATACCAAGAACATTTTTTCAAAGTTAGAAATTATAAACATATGCATAATGACCTTGGGTCGAGATTATTGGACTGATTTTTGAAGAGTTGAGGGAAATCTTTTGAAGCACACTAATCCCTTCCATTTTATACATGATTAGAAGAAATAATTTGATAATTATACTATCTTTACCAGTTCAATAGATTTAATAATTTTGAAACTACTTGTGAACTGGTCTTTATCATTTGAATTAAATTTTTAACATCATTGATATAAATACATCATTTCAGTGCTTTCTGGATGGTGGCAGGAATACAGATATGACAAACAATGACAGAACAAACAGTTATGTCATTGTGATTTTCTTTTGTTTTTAGTGTTGTGCTTTATTATTCTAATCATACTAATACCCTTTAAAATGAGATAAAACACACTGAATATTGATAAAACACACTGAATATAGTCTTTGACATCCTTTTTTAAAAATGTATTTAAAATCTTTTCAATCTTTCTGAGATATTCAGGTCCTTATGAAGAATCCCATGATATTAATTACAAAAGTCCTGGAACTTTTTCCCATTTTTTTAAACATTAAGAATTTGCTGAAGATTTTTTACACTTGAACATATTGTTTAAAATATAATCTTTCTTTCCATGTGACAGCCTCACACAAACAAAATATTTAAAGATGAAGGTCTGTCATTGCTCTATTTAATTAACAGAGACTTTTAGGATTATAGGATGTTAAAAAAAGAACTCAAAAGAAGACTTTAGTGTGATAATGATAATCATCTCATTTCACATCAGAATTTCAACTGGTAAAAATTCTATTTACAGGTGTCATCTGCTAGAACTAGTCAATCTTATTTTATATTGAGTTTTTCTTTCCCCAGTTACTTACACAAATCAGACGGTGGAATACAAAATCATGGCTAGAGGTTTACAATTGCTTCTACTTTAGCTCATGATGTAACAATTTCTTTTTTCTATTATCTATGACTTTGGAAGCTCTCAGTTCCTTTGTTTTGCATCTAAATTGTTGAATCACCTTGCCTTTTAGTACATAAAGACAATGCAAATCTTTTGGATAGTATATATTCTACAAGATTAACACGTGATGTTTCTAACCAAATTGAGATTTACTTAAGTGTACACTTTAATAAATTTTACAATTTATTTTGGATTATCCACTGGCATTTACAATCTTGCAAATATAATTCACCTAAAACAAATAACTTTATAGTGATTAGGAGACAATGTGAAGCATCCTTTTTTTTTTTTAATTCTTACTTCCAGAGTTTTCTCCTACAATAAAACAATGGTAACTTTGTCAAAGTTTAGCAATTCTAACATACTACATATTCTAAGTAGTATTCAAATTACTCAGTAAAATGTTTGCCATTTTGAATACTTCCTATGGGGAACATGGCATAGTTACTGTCAATTAAGACTGTTTTCTAATTTTGACTAAGGAAAAGAAGGGTTTAATAATTTAACTTTCTGCAGTGTACAAAGTACCTCATCATTAAAATTGGTAGCATAAGTATATTGTAACAATTTCTATACATCTTTACATATGCCTTTGAGACACCTGCTAGGACTGTAAAGTCAGAGTGAAATACACAGATACACTTCCCAGTATTTTTTACTCATTTCAGAGATTTCATCAGATATGAATTTTATTATCAGTTGCCTCTTTGACAAATTCCAGTTGTAAGAAATTAAATGAGAAATTACTCTATTATGGCTGATTATAAAATTATGTACTATGGTTCAGTGTCTTTCTGGTAACTAAATGGCAGTTTACAGAGCTAATATTGTTGTGCTCTCCAAATGAGGCCAGTCATCAAAAATATGAAATACATAAATACTAAAACCTCCAATACAACTATATTCACAGAAATGTTGTCAGAGCTGGAAGGAACTTGAGATTATCTCCAGTCCATCTCTAGCCTATGGTTGAGAAGCTGATCAGTTCAATTTCAGCAAGTTAAGAGCAGCTAGCTCTATGGGCTAGGCCATTCATCACCTGTTTCCTAAGCTAAGAGCCTATGTAGCACATCACTTTCTCTCTCTCTCTCTCTCACACACACACACCCACCCCACATTACCTTAATATAGGTCTTATAATCTGAACAAGCACATTTTAATATAAATTTGCATATTTGTGTACTTTTAATCAGCATTTTCTTTTGGCAGAAGAGCGCAAAAATAAAGTATATTTAAAAAAAAAACAGCACAGGGCTTGCTGCATTATGAGTTCTCAAAATTTTTTTCCTTTGGTCAATTTGACTGAATTATATCCTAGCAAGTATAGGAATATACCAAAATTAAAGTGTTCTCAGAAATATGCCACAGAAATTCACTAGGCAAAGTACTGATCTAGCCCCAAGACCAAAATACATGGCGGTACTCAACTTCATTACCTGCAAACAGACATTCGCTAGCCTCACCTGCCCCTTTCTTTCTTTAAACATATGACAAATGTACCAGTTATTCTGATTCTAGATTATATATTTCCTTTCATATTAGAATAAAGAATGTATATATTTCTCTCCTGAATTATATACCCACCAAAATTTTTTTTAGTAATACAACACTAATAAACTTCCTAAAGTAATGTGATGCTGTCCAAAACCTAATAAAAGTTAAGCACAGGCTTTGCCATGAGGAGGAAACTACAGTGCTTTCCAATACTTGTACATGTGGTCTAATTATATTTTGCCTCTTAAATTCAAAAATGATGTATGGAAACTGATCAAAAAATGTTTTAAATACCTTTTGGCCATAATAGAGACAGTGTTTTGATTTTAAAACTAAACTAATAAATTGCCTCTGAGCAGTAAACAATGGTCAGTGATATTTAGGTAGTAAAGTTATTAACTTCACAGAGACACCCAGATCTTATATGCAGTCAGGATTTATTAGAAAAACAAATATTGAATAATTTATGACTTAAAATGGTTCGAATAAAGTTCAGGGGGAATATAAGCAAATCATTTCTCAAACAATTTGAAATATAGGAGGTTTAAACCTTCTATATTTTTGTTAAAATAAGAATTAACTATAGGTGACAGATGCTGTTCCCTACTTAATGGAGGGTCTCAAATTTTACCCTGCATCTCATTGGGAAGGAAATATAAATTTTTAAAATAGAATTAACTTGGGGAAAGACATCAGTGCTGCAACTCTTAGCACCAAATGTTTTTTCTTGGAGCACCAAATGCTTTAAGGAAAACATTCCAAGTATCAAAGTTTTCAGATAGATAAATATTTATGGATCAAATCCATAAAGAACAGACATTGTTATGAAATATATATAGATGCCTTCAAAACTTTCTTTCCAGGCAGAGTAGACACATAAGTTAGGAATCATTTCCCACTTAATTGTTGTTGCAACCTTATGCAACACAAATGGATTATGGATAAAGACTTCCTCGTTTATACACAGAGTAGATCTTGACTGACATTATGTCCAGAAAATTAAACAGGAACTACTTCTCTCTATAAAATATTAAAAATGATATTAAACTTAAAGAAATGGCTTTATTCTAACCTTTTATTTTCCTGCTCAAAAGGTATAGAGGTTTTTGATTTAATTCTTTGGTGAGTAAATAGCACTCTTTCAAAGCAAATTCTTCTATGTGCTAGATGATAAAATGAGAGAAAACAGCATAGATCTGGTTCATATCTTTAAGTGTAACGAGATTCCATCTGTCTTCGAACTTTATGAATGGTACTTTTTAAGTCTACATATAGACCATTGCCTCTCTCTCTTCACTGAGAGCTCTTCATAGTGGCATTAGAACTGGAAACCCATTTAAATTACAATCTACAGAAACCTATTTTGTCCTTTAAGGACAGAGGTCTACTCACATTGCTCATGTGGCAAAATCTAAATGCCATACAAATGCCATACAATAGTAGATAAATTCCAGGTGACTACCAAAGAAACAGCCTTAGCTTCTGTAGAAGCTCTTAAATACCATTTATGGGTGTGCACAGATCAGAAATGAAGTGCCAATTTAAGAAAACAGCAATACATGCTGTCCCAGATGCAAATGTAGAACAAAGGTCTATGAGAACTCATTGGGTGTATATCAGTCTTCCAAGTTGCACTTACACACATGGATAATTAATGCCAATATTATCATTTGTGACCATAAGTGACATCTTGGAACGAATATAATTCTGTCCTGAAACTAACCAGGACAATTATATATTTAGCCAAACCAAGCTTGAGTTTATGTGGGCTTAAATAAAATGGTAGCAGAGGCACAGGTAAAATTTTATTTATGAATATGTAGACACATGACTTTGGATCCAGCCAGCCAGTGACATAAATAAACTTGAGCAAATGATTCAAGCTAGAGGATATGCATGTATATATATATTTGTGTGAGTAAGGCTTCTTGGAGCCGTGCCACAAATCTAGACACCAACCAACAGAATCGCTCCCGTCCTCTGAAATTTCCATTAAGAGCACAATGGGGGTAATTATACCGGGACGATCCAAATCGCTCTTTCCATCTTGTGCACTCACATGCCCACCAAACATTAAATGTTCGCCTTCTCCTTTCCAATGTGATGGTTGTTGAACTTATTTTTAGTGTCATTTGATAAGACTTTGTGCTCACAGAGAGACATCCCACTGACCCAGCCACTGGTCATTGTCTATACCAGTTCACATCAAAGCAGGCGCGCTTTGTCAGGTTTCGAGTCGAATATCCATTTCGCATCTGAAGTACAGTATCGAAAGTGACTAGATCATTTGAGCTTTTTTCTTCAGCTGCTGCCTTCTTCCTCCCCCACAGTGTTTCCGCTCACGCTAACATAATTTGGCTTCGTCGACGTGACACGATGGTGGTTTTCCTAAAAAATTATAATACATACATTTCGATGTTTTGTGGTGGTCGAACCTCCTGAAAATTTAATTTATAAACTGATGAGAGGAGGTCTTTTTTTCTCTACTGAATCATAACCAAGGTAGAGTGCCTCTCAAAATCCAAGTAATGCGCATACAGTAATAGGTCATTCAATGTCAAAAGGCATAAAAAAGATGAGCAAAATCTTCACAGGCTGCTGCTTGCTGTTGCCTTTAATTATATTAATTAAACTTTGAAATTTTCATGCAAAGAGAGTTGCTGGCTTGTGACGCTGAAGAGCCCTTGGAGACTTGGAGGAAGGAAAAACCCTGAGCAGAAGCTTTGTGGTTACCGCTTCCTTTAAATTAAAAGCAAAACAAACTCCCGTTATGTTTACAGATATTAATGCTTTATGCACTACTAAACCCTAAACATAGAGAGTGCGGTAAATCGACCACTCCCAGGGACGAGTTCTCAAAGCACAAGTCCCTCAAACTCCACTCAAGATCTCTGGTTAGAGGCTGTCTTCCTGTGGAATAACGCTCTATTAATTTTCTTCTTTTCCTGAGTGCATAATGAAAGAAAGGTGTCTTCAAAAACTAAAGGGCAAAATCTTGCTTGCTACCGATACCTTGAGGCATCCTGTCTACATTTTGTCATGCGTGTGCACTTTCAGTGTTAGAATGACAAGATTTTCCAGTCAGAAGCTTCCCGTAAGGCACACTGTGATAGGGGACTTGGGAGGATTTTGTGATCTGACATAGCTATAAGGCAAGGGACTCCTGTCTTTGCTTGGCCTGGTGGGAAATTTCATACTCGCCTGTGGCGGACCATCTTGTGATGTAAAAACGCAAGTGCCATGTTTCCATGTAAAGCACTCCTCTCTCCATTACAGATCCGTCACGGCCAGTTGTACTGTGGTCCCTGTTTCGATATCATCTTCATGCTGTTGTTTTTGCTTTTCCTCCTCTCCACATTCCAACAAACTTTCTTGTATAAACCATAGCATGTAGATTAACACAAGTCTTTATTTTCAATGTCATGAATCATGAGTTACCACTGGGTTTCATCAACTCTCATGTAGATGGCAGAACAAGTATTTAAAAATGTCTGGTGCAAGCAAAGCAGAAGGCAGAGAGGAAGAAAGCTGTTCTTCCAAAAACTTCTGAAATGCACTTATTTTTTTTTTTTTTCATTTGGTTGGAAATCAGCAGTGCGAAGATGTATCTTCATACCTTCTTGGTCTTCCTGCTTTCCGTTTACTGAGATGGAACTCGGGAGAAGTTTATGCACCGGCCCTAGAAAAGAAAAAGAAATCATTATTGAAATATTAAAGCAATTACAAAAAAGCATAAAGATACCTAGTTTTTCTACCATGATATAGTAAATGATTACGCAAGAAGAGGTCAATGTTAAGATGAACCACGAAGTCATGTTTTTCCCCTTGGGTCAAAGCATGGTGATTCATTCAGATCTTTTCCACAGCAAAGTTCATCTATACAATGGGATGGTAAAATAAGAGTGGAAAAAACTCTATGTAAAATAGAACTATGTTATTGCTATTTAAAGTGCAGCATTACTATCTTAGCAATAAAAATATCGAAGCCAAACCCTATGTTTCCTTCTATAATGGATTTAAATGAAAGTATTCCTTTATGCAATCTGGTGCTTTTAAAACTGATATAAAACTGGTGCTTCTAAAATGTATACATGAGGAATGCACTTGAGAAGTAGTAAGAGGCTGAGGATCAGGAGTCAGGGAGAGAAGGAAGAGATGTCATCTCTTTGTGATTGCATTTTATAACTGGCTTTTGCAAAAGACTTAGAAAATTTGGCCTCTGTGGTTGACCATCTCTCTGTGCACAACTACACACCATCATTATGTGGCCTCTCCAAATGGTGACTATTCATTTGCATTCCATATTTTTAAAGAGACTTTGTCATTCCAACTCCTTCAGCACTTCAAGAAAGGTTACAAGGACACGTTGTTTCATATGTCATTGTAAATAATCCAAGAATTATTTGAAAACAAAGTTTTCAATTATTGATAAAGGATCTCCTCTTTCCCTCTCCTTGGTATGACCCTGCTGATACCCGGTACTGCATAAATCACATCCAGATTTCTCAACAGGCCAAAAGTTAGCATACTGCTTTCCAATTTAGGGAAAGGATTATCATCTTATTGAGATTTTCCTATTTGTCCTAATATCTGCTCTCTAATTTCAGATTTTAGAACTTCTCTTTATCTCTCTCTGAACGTGAACAATAAGTTTGTTTTAAATATCCAATACATGGGAATATTAAAAGAAACAACAAATATTGTTGGAGAAGAAAGCCTGGAACATCAAAAAGGGTTTTGGTGCATTTTCCTGTCAAAAATGTCTGCTCTATAAATTTGGATATTTCAGAAATTAATGAAGAGAAAAGCAAACTAGTTTCCATTAACTTTTGCCTAAAAGGCAGAGACATTCACCAAATTATACATCCTCTAAATAATTTGGAGGCAACATTATTACAATTATCAATTTTATTACTTTGTACCTGATGTCTACAAATAATATCTGTGCAAAAGGGAGTGTGAGAAAAGCATAGAGAAGGCCACCTGAGAATGAGGTCAAAATCCTTGGTAATGCAATGGTCATAGGTCATGCACTCAGACTATATTTTTGTACTGTCTAGAACCTTCAAACAAGATCTTTAGAATGAATACTAAGTGAAAAAATGCTCTTCTCCAGATTAGCTAAGTATGACACCAAAAACCATGGAAACATTAAAAATGTTATTTTCATTACATATCCCTTCTCTCAACATTTTTTTTCAGGGGAGACAGGTAGGAAAAATGACATAATTAATAAATATTTGAGCAAAGCAATAAAACGGTGCTTCTAAGCCACAATAGTGTAACTATATATGCAATAAGAAATAGATCTGAACTATGCCTACGAAAACAGTGATGAACATTAAAAATATCTTCTGGAGTCTTTCGAGAATCCAACAAATACATGAATAATTATATTATGGCAGCAAAGATATGAATTAATGACATCCTTTTCTTGTGTATTTATGGACCAAAAAAGTAAAAGTTTTCTCTCTTCTGCATGATTTTGAAAAGAAGTTATCATGAATCTCTACTTTTACTTGAGTGCGATCACTAATTAACTAGATGTAGATATAGGGCTCCTTCTCTGACCACTTTTGTTCTACACACCAGATTAATCTTAGTGACTTGGATTCACCTACTTTAAGCAATTGGATAGTTTTAAAAAATGAGATTCATAGTTCACTTAAATTCTTAAAATCACTTCAATGCCTAAATTATGCCAGACATAATTATTTTTCATTTCATTTGATATGGTTTAATTATAGACATAGAAACTCAAATGAAGAAAACCCTATTGATTTTGACTCTGAGGTCCTCACCTCCACTCTTCCAAACTTTGGGATTAAGTACTGATCATCAGCTGTCAAACATCTACTGATGCAAGTACTAAAAACACCTGTTAAATGCACATACTCTCCTGTGTTTTAACACACACCCATTAACAAAATAAATAAATAAATAAATAAATACTTTTTCCCCTCCTAATCAAGGACTTGGTGTTTTCCACTTTTTGTCAAGTGCTGATAATGTGGAGGTGTATTTTTATTTTATAGAAATCTAAAATATGGTAACTTGGAGGAGTTATGTTCAAGAGTTACTTTCTCTGTTAAGCATTACCCTGTTCTCCCAGTCATGGGGCTCTTTCCCTCAAAGTTCCCATAGCATCTCCACTACAGCCAAACCACATTATGCCATAATTGTCTGCTTGAATATCTAAAAAGACAGCTAAGAGTGATTAAGTCTAAGGGTTCCAAAGCCCTAGTTATGGATTGCAGCTCTGCCACTTGTTAACTGTGTGACGATAGGCAACTCATTTACTGCTGTGTGTCTCAGTTTCCTCATTAGGAATAAAAATTCGATCTATTCTTAGGACTGCTATAAAGATTGAATCTATTAATATGCAGAGAGCACTTTGTACACTACCTGGCACTTAGTAAACTCTCAATAAAAAATAGGTACTTATTATCCATACCCCCTCTATGTCATTGCAGTGCCTAACATAGAGCACACTCATAATAAATACTTAGAAACAAATGAAGAGATGGATGATAAACATATAAATGAAGAAATAATGACTGGACCTCAAAAACAGGAAGACAGAATAAGTATAAATTTGAAAGCAAAAAAGGATTACAAAGGAGAAAAATACAGCCGTGGAAAAGGAGAGAAGAAAATATAGAGAAACTGGAAGAGAGTAGCCCTAAAGAGGAAAAGATAAAAATTGAATAATTAAGAAAAAAAGAAACTAGTGGCCAGAAGGGAATTTTTATTCAGTATTCCATCAGGGATCTTATTCCCAGAGGAATCTGTCAACTACTCATTCTTGAGGTCACTCCCAACAACCAACTGTGCCCAAGTGTTTCAGCATTCCATGTTCCCATAGATCAATGTGTTTACTCGTCTCTGAGTTGTATTTATTTAACATCCTGGGTGAGCCCATCTGAATGCAATTCTACTCGAGTGTATGGGTATGACACAAGCCAATGATCAAAATATCTTATAATCCACAGTTAGCATTTTCATTCTTATGATATACAACTCAGGGAGTTTCCATGAAATGCCTGGTCAAGCACTTGTTCAGGTCACAAACAACCTGATTTTTTAAAATGTGTGTGTGTGTGTGTGTGTGTGTGCGTATGCATACGCACGCACACACAGCCTATCTCAAGTGCTAGGCAGACTGGGATTGATTTAAATAAGAATATAGGGAAGCTCTTCTATTTTCATACCACATCAATCTTTCTAACCATATCCCTGGTATCTAGAACATATATTTCTCCATTCAATCAATAATGTAGAGTATTTATACCTCAGCCACTAATCGTGATAACTTTGGAATTCTTTCTCTCCAGATCAGTTGGCAAAACTATCTTCAAGAGGGAAGTTCTAAGTGAAATACTAGCCATCTCTCTAGGTCAGGTTTTTTTCATACTGAAGTCCACGAAGACCCGTGGGTTCTACAAAGGTGCCTCAGGGGTTACTATGGCTGGCATGATGCACAGGGAGGGAATGAGCAGGCACAATGCAAGCCTCTCAATCCTCATTTGGCTCAAATAACTCCACCCTCACCTAACTTTAAAACTGTAATTCACTATAAGATTTTGTTTATGTTTGTATTAAAAATGTATTTTAATAACTATTATTCAAGATTTTCATGCCTATGTTCACCAGTAAACAATTTACATACCTGGACTTGGTTTCTTTACTTTTCTTTAGAAAGGCCTTCTTAGATCTAGATCTATGACACCATTCCTTCAACTTTTGGTCACATGAAAAGCCCAAATGACTTGTGGTCATATAAAGAGAATTTTATATTTTGGAAAATTGCTACTGAGGACACAGATATTAAGGGATCAATTATTGAAATTTAGAGCTAGCTAGAAAAAAGCTTATCACTTCTGGTAAGTTTATGTGCTTCCTTTATATTATATAATGGCAACCATGATTCAGCCTTTCTCTTTGTGAGTTGGCTTCCAAAAAGCTCAGGCACATGATGTTCTAGAAGTTATTACCACCCTTAATGTTCACTTTCTGGTATCTTGACTTATATCTTGACTTCTGCCCATAATTCTTTATTTTTATTCTGAAGTTTTATGGTAGGTTTTTTTCTCAAGACTTCTTTAGAAGCAGACAAGCTATAAGTAAATGCAAACTAATACATATTTCTTTCTTAAATCTCAACTTTCTTATTCATGAAGACTCCATATTGAGCTAAACCTTCAAAACCCTCCAACAAATGAATTACCTCAAATTCTATCTTATATGAAAAGATAATATCATGTCTACTTCCCTTTTTGTTGCCTTTTCTTATTCTGGTGGGACTTAATGAAGTACTCTGCAGATAGCTGATGTCAAATGATGATTAATTTGAACTTAATCTGAGTTAACTTAGATAATTAATATGAACTTGAAGTTTATACATGCAAGCATATTAAAAATATTCTTCACAAAATCCCAAAAGTTCTTCTATAAGAATAAATACCCTAGGTCAAATGATTGAAAGCTTCACTTTGTTTTCTTTGGCTTCTAAAAAAAATAAGCATAATATGATTCATTCTTTATAAACTTGAAATGTATTAACGTATCAATTCATCTCTTAGAGTAGAGCTCTGTGCAGAGGCTTTACTCCATTACCCACTTTCCCTCAGCCTAAGAAGGAACAAAAGGTATTAAGGATAAATCACAAATAAAACTTTGGTCATAACAAAGTCTAAATTCACAATTAGAATCTGTCAGCTTTAACTTCACTTAAGTGATTTTTCAGGCATTTAACAAGTAGCTAAGAAGTTCATTGACATTTCTCCAGAAATTCTTGTTGGCAATACCTTTTCTTGGGTCTCATCATACATAGAAGTAGGAAATTGATACCCAAAATAAAATTGTCTAGTGCTGTTACTGCTCTAACAAGAGATGAAAACAAGGTAACAGTAGAAACTGACATATTTGCTGTTGGTTAAGTATGTAGACCCCAACTCTGTTACAATCTTTGAAAACTGATTTCACCCATTCATTTTCACTGTAGCCAGTAATAGTAGTGTTAGCCAGAGCAAGTGCCTCGTTTCCCATTTCTTGAGCATTAAAATTCTGTGGGTATTAACGCTTGTGAACTCCTTTACTAGCTATCTGCACAGGATATATTTCACTGCTATAACTGTTATAGTGTTATGCTCATCTCATAAATATCCACTGACAAGCTGAAGCATACAACTGCACTTTAGTTTAGACTTTTCAAACACAGATAGCTGATTTATTTATATATCCACTTCTAAAAAGAATTTACTAAACCTTCATGCTCTGTGCAACTGTAAACAGTGATTCAAATTTAAAATTGTATAGAAAGCACAGATACATATAGAAATAGACATAAAACAATTCAAGAGGTCCAGGAAATCATAATTATCAGGAAAGAATGCCGAGTTGAGGACACAACAGGTTCTTTGGGTGGAGATTTTCTGCAGCAACTGAAGGTACAAGACTGAAGAGAGGGCACATACTATCATCTTTCTCTCTTTCTCATATATATGTGATAGAGATCTATCTATATATGAGCTATATATAGAGAGAGAGCAATTTATATATAAACACATACAATTATATATATACATATAGAATATATATAGAACATATATAGAATATGAGATAATCTGTATATCCTCTGCTCAAAATAAAAGTGCAAGATTTTGCGTTGAAATATAAATTCCACATACTCTTGCAATGGAAGCTCAACCTATAAATGCCCCATATTACGGCAGAGACCACACACCATATGGATATTCAGTAGATGTCATGAAGTCAAGTGCTGAGTTTGCTTGACAAATTTACTTTCAAATGGTTTTCTCCCCTTTTCATTCTATTATGGCACCTGCAAAATTTTAGTGACTCTACATATACTGTTAACATTTACTTTGTAAATATTCAGGTTGGTCTCCCAGTTTTTCTTGAGATTCAGGCGTATAGTTGAAGTTAATAAAATATCTAATCCATATCTCATAATAAGATATGAAATTGACCCTTCAAAGTTATTGCTTGTATATATATATATATACATACAATTTTGACAGTTTTCCAAAAACATTGTTGGCAATACCTTCTTGGGCCTCATGATACATTTTAATGGGAAGTAGATACCCAAAAAAATTATATATGTAAAATCAGAATTCTATATATTCTTTTAGTTGGGTACCTCATAAGTAATGTAGGAATAATTTTCCACTTTCTAATCTCAATTAGAGTACTAATTGTATCTTAGGTCTTAAACCAACAGTAAAAAAAAAAAAAACTCAAAAATATAACTTCAAGCTACAGAAAAACAGTATATAAATTCTGTACATGCACAGTGTAACATTATGGGTATGTAACAAAAGACTGAAAATGATCCAAATAGCCATCAGTAATAGACAAGATGAATAAACTATAAGATACAGATAGATAATTGAGTATTATAAATCATATACAGCCGTTAAAAAGAATGAGGGAGATCTCTATATACTATTGTGGAATAATGGCCAGGATTTATTAATGGAAAAAAAAATCAAGCTGCATATAGTATATATATTATGCTATATTTTATGTTATGAAGAAGAAAAATACACTAGAATTGATACATACTTATATTTTCAAATGGAAATAAAAGGCCAATATTTGCCTTGAAAATAAAAACAGTTACTGATAGGTGGAAGGGGGCCCCAGGGTGGAGTGGATAAGGATGTAAATGAGATCTTTTAATGGATCTTGTTATATGCTATCAAATGCAATCATAAATATTTTACATTTTCAAAAAAATATTTAATAGAAAAGAAGTCCCTATGAACTAAAATAGCCTTCACTAAGAGCAAGTAAGAATGCTGCCAAAAATTGAGGATATGGCAGGAAAGCTGAGAGAGATCCCTCCATAATATGTGAGGTTTTCCCTGAGAACACGGAAGTAGTCAATTGAAAGCTGGGAGAAAGTCAGGACGGAAGAGAAATATTTCCCTCTCCAAAGGGATCTTCCCCAAGGGAAAGGAAACAGCTCACTAAAGGTTTGGGGAATGAGAGGACTGAGAAAAATAACCCTGAGGGACCCAGGGCCTTTTAAAATGATAAGGCAGCAGCCTGCTGAAACCTGGGAACAGGAGAACTGAGAAAAATCCCTCCGAGGTTAATGAGGCCTTTTGAGAGTGCAAGACATTGGCCAAAGGCCGTAGGCAGAAATCAATATGGAAGCTGGTCTTTTAAGCTATAGAAAGTGGTGGAGGTTGTGAGTGAGGGGATGGGATACTAGCAGCTGGAGAGCAAAGACAACTCCCCTGCAACCAAAAAAGCTCACAGGTGGACTATAAAGCAGAGAGGAAGAGAGAGGAAGAGAGCTCTGATGAAAAGAAATCCCTGACCCTGACCTCAAAAATTTTTAAGCCAAGAGTGAACTAAAAATAACTAAGAAGGCAACAAACTGTGATCCAGCTCAGCTACAGATTAGCAACACGACAGAGGAAGTGATATATATGTTTCTAGAGGTAAATATTATCTAGTCTATTTTTATGTACAATGACGAGCATAAAATAACAAATTGTGGTACACACCAGAAGCAGGAAATTATGGCCCATAATCAATGGAAAACACAGTCAATATGGGCAAATCTGCAGTTAATAGATACAAACCTTAAAATAACTATGATAAAGATATTAAAAAGTCTAGTGAGAAAGGTAGCATGCATAAAAATATGGTAAATTTCAGCAGAAACTATAAATAAGAATGAAATGGAAAAGTTAGAGAGGAAAATGTAATATCAGAATAATGTTTTTCTGGGTCACCTGGGTGGTGCAGTCAGTTGAGTGTGTGACTTTTGATTTTGGCTCACGTCATGATCTCAGGGTCGTGAGATCAAGCCCCACATCAGGCTCCATGCTCAGCACAGAGTCTGCTTGAGGTTTTATAGCCCTCTCCCTCTGTCCGCTCCCCCTCACCGTGTGCACACTCTCTGTCTCTCAAATAAATCTTTTAAAAAAAAGAATAATGTTTTTGATTCATATAAAAATAGACATATAGCAGAAGAGAAGCTCACTGAACTTGAAGGTAGGGGAATAGGAATTGTTCAAATTGAAAAAAAGAAAAAAATAACTAAAGAGAATCTGAGACTAGTGGGGCTATATCTAATGGGTTAATGAATAATGGGTGTCCTAGAAGTAAAGGAGAAATAATGGAGAAGAAAGACTTGAAAAAATAATGGCTGAGAACTTCCTAGAATTGATGAAAGGCATAAACCTACAGATCACTGAAACTTAGTGACCCTCAAGCAGGATAAATACACAAAAAAACATATCAGGGAACATACAGTAAAAGGTATGAAAACCAAAGAATATCATAAAAACATTCCTCTCTGTCCCTCATCACCTTCCCCCAGACATTATATATAGAGAAAACACTCCTAAGCAGGACAGCCAACTTTCTATCAGCAACAATGGACAACACAAGACAATGAACTTCCTCTGAAATGCTATATGGGGCGGGGAAAGGGAAGTCAACCTAAATTTCCATATTCAGGGAAAATACCCTTCAAGAATGTAGGCAAATAATTTGCAACAATGTGGATGGAGCTAGAGTGTACTATGCTAAGTGAAATAAGACAGAGAAAGACAAATACCATATGACTTCACTCATGTGGAATTTAAGAAACAAAACAGATAAACATAAGGGAAGGGGGGGAAGAGAGAGCAAACCATAAGCGACTCTCAACTATAAAGAACAAACTGAGGGTTGATGGAGGGGAGGTGGGCAGGGGATGGGCTAAATGGGTGATGAGGAGGGCACTTTCTGTGATGAGGACTGGGTGTTATATATAAGTGATGAATCACTAAATTCTACACTTGAAACCAATATTACCATATACGTTAACTAACTAGAATTTTTTTAAAAAAACAAATCTAAAAAAAGAAAAAAAATGTAAGCAAAATAGAAACATTTTTAAGATAAGCAAAACCTGACATAATTTACCTGCAACAGACTTCAACAATAATAAGTGCTAAAAGTTATTGAAACGAAAAGATAAGACATTAGATGGAAGCCTACATTTGCAAGAGGAAATAAAGAGAAAAAGAGGAGTAAATATGTAAATAAACAATAAATACAAATATATAAAAGAAATAAAATTTCTTTATGACACTATTGATTACTTGAAACAAAAATATCGTATTATGGAATTCCTAACATACGTAGAATTAAAATATATGACAACAAAAGCACATAGAGTTAGAGAAGGAAATGGGGATTAGGCCCCTGTAATGTTTATATATTGTTCTTAAACTACTATATTATTTGATAGTAAATTGTGAAAAGTTCAAAAAGCATATTGTTATTTCTAGAGCAACCACAAAAAAATTGCACAAAAATATAGCTAAGAAAGAGAGGACAAGAAATGGATTACAAAAAATTACTATGTTAAACCAAAAGAGAGCAGAGAAGGAGAAACAGAATAAGGAATGGACAGAACAGGGGCACCTGGGTGGCTCAGTCATTGAGTGTCTGCCTTTGGCTCAGGTCGTGATCCCAGGGTCCTGGGACCGAGCCCCGCATCGGGCTCCCTGCTCAGCGGGAAGCCTGTTTCTCCCTCTCCCACTCCCCCTGCTTGTGTTCCCTCTCTCGCTGTGTCTCTCTCTGTCAAATAAATAAATAAATAGTCTTCAAAAAAAAATGGACAGAACAAATAGAAATGAAATATAGAGATGTAAGAACTGGAAACAAACTGAAACAAATGAATTGGATACAGAACTATACACAGAAAAAAATTATTTCAAGTGACTAAAACAGTATTTTGCCTGTAAATCAATAATAGAATATAATCCAAGGATAAATACAGCAGCAAAGAAATGTTTTGTTTCATTCATCAATCTTAATTTTACTAATACTATTTTATTATTAATTTGTAGCTATGTATATAATAGGTTAGATCAATAAGTAAGTACTTTGAAGGTATTAAGACCAACTTAAGAGAAAGGTGATACAAGTACAAATTTTAAAATATTTAGTAAAATCTCTTAATACTAAATTGGAATTGAAAATATACCATAAATTCATGATTTTTTCAAAACTATTTAATTTTCTAGCTTTATGTACTGAAATGCTTAGAAGCAATGACAGTCCACAACAATTAGCACCCCTAATATCCAAAATGTGTTCTCTAAATACCATTATCTACTAAAAACATCTAGAGTCCTTTAGAGTTGAACAGGTTATTCCTGTTTTAAAACAGAAAATGCAAAAGATGATTCTGGGACATTTTATGCCAAAATAAAATAAATTTATGAAACATTAATGTGGGCCATGTCAAAAATATATAATAATCAATATGATGGATCAGGCTTTTACCACCTGCTTTCTCTGATCTATCTGGGCATACCAAATAGTAGAACAATTGATGCAATGCATTATAAAGTGCACAGCACCACTTAGGAATAATCCATGGCAAAGAAAAATGCAAATCTGAATCAGAGTAAGGGGGTACAAAGTATCAGTATATATGAGTGTGTGTTGGGAACCAGGGCTGGAGGAGTTCTAATTATATAAAAAGTGTTCAAGGTAGCTCTTGAGCAGAGATTCAAAGGAAGTCAATGAAACTGGGACTACCTGGGGAAGAATAATCCTGTTAGAGAAACCAAGTGCAAAGACCCTGGGATGAAAGCATCTTTGGCATATCTATAGGAAAGTAACTGAGTGTGGCAGAAACAGATTGAGCAATGGAGAAAGTGGATGATGAAGTCAGAGAGGAAGCAGAGACTCTATCATGCAAAGCCCTGTAGGGGTAACTGCTACAAATCCTCCTTTTAAAAAGCAGTTACTGGAGCACCTGGGTGGCTCTGTCGGTTAAGCATCAGCCTTCGGCTCAGGTCATGATCCCAGGGCCCAGGGACTGAGTCCCACTTCGGGCTCCCTGCTCAGCAGGGAGTCTGCTTCTCCCTTTACCCCTCCCCCCCTGCTCATGATTTCCCTCTCCCTCTCTCTCAAATAAATAAATAAAATCTTTAAAAAAATAAAAAAACAAAAAGCAAAGTTACTAATTATACAGAGTTAACATCTGGATCCTCTCATCTCTTTTACAGTAGATTGAGTTAAACTGTTAAATGAGTTACTTTTCAAACTTAAGACTCACATGTGCCAAAATATTCTCCTTCCCTTCTTCCTTCTCTCCCTCCTTCTCTTACACACACACACACACACACACACACACACACACAAACACACACTCAACAGACAATATCAAAATAAAGAACTCAAATTCCCATCATTATATCAAATAATGGCTAATTGCAAACTCAATCCATATTTGAATTATGCATTTAGGAAAATGTTTAAAAAAGTCCAAATGGAAGCCATATTACATCACTACTGTTTAATTAGGTGAGAAATAGAATAAATTAATTTATTCAGTGTGGAAGAATGCTGCATGAAAATACTAATTTTCATTAGAGTATTTCTAGACTTAAAATTTTATGTTAATATCAGAGCAAAACTTTTACAAGCAATTCATGTAATTTTTCCTAGGAAATTAGGCATTGAGAAAATTCATTTGTCTTATCAAACTGCTTTTGGCACATTTAAGAGAAATCCTGAATACTTACATATACATCATTAGCACTGAAAAATATTCATTGAGAGATTTTCCTAATGTATATGACCCTAGAGATGCAGTGATGTATCTCTAGCAAAGTTTCTAAGAATTAAATCCTCACTTTTGTGACCCTGAAACAGATTTATGTTGTCTCACTCAAAAAATAATAATAAAAATATGTTGATGATTTCAACCTGCATTTGAATCACACAGATTTGTTTTAGCTCTCTTAAAAGAATTAAGAAAATTCACAGTTCTTTGGTTAATTTGTCAGCTAAATTCCCAGCTAATTTGAAACTAAGGATTTTTCAAAGAAAACTTTAAGTTTTTAAATTGATAGTGTATGGATAATATCAATTAAAGATACTTTATAGAAATGTACAGCTTTCAAATCTTCATTGTAAAGGACAATTATAGATTACTTTCTAGAAGATTATAAATAAAAAATTTTTATGAAAAAATCCACCTATCAGCTTAGCTGGAAAATTAGTTACTGGATATTGTTTTCTTTCAGCATGGCAAGTATTTAGTGAATTCATTCCACGCATTCAGTCCTAATAGAAGACATATGTATGTGTTCAATTTTTGAGCAACAAATTTATGCTTTACTTTTTATCACATGTTGGAAAAACAATTTTAAACAGCTGAAGTCATTTTTATATCTAATGAGAAGACATCCCAAATCCCCAAAGTCAGGATTTAATTTTGCTTATTTATTAGAGACTACTATTTAGAAATGAAATGATATATGCTTTTCTATAATAAGTAATGTGGATTAAAATTCTTCATATTATACTTCTACATCCAGACTGCTAGCACAGCAGCCAAATGACTACATTTATTACTAAATTTATACCATAGAGAACAAAACTTCAAGCAGCACCTTAAATTGTATATACTAAATTGTATATACTAAAATTAGGCTGATAACAGCATGAAGTCTATCCCAGCTTTTATGTGCAGACAGTTTTCAAATATAGCCAAAGGGATTTATACTGTAAAGATAGATAACACTGTGACCCAGATGTCACTTCACTGATGGGTGAGATGGCATTAATAGGAATCCCTTGCTCACAGTTTGAAAAGAAACTAAACATGCATTAATTTTGCCCCTTAATCAATACAGGCATTCCTTGTCTAAATAACATATCGACTAACAAGACTGGTTCTTAAAATAATTGTGGAAATACTAAACCATCTCTAGAGATAAATTACTCCAACATAATTTCCCCAAAAAGAAAGAATAAACTTTCAAAGTTTAAACACTTACACACATAAAAGCATTCAGATGCATCAAGTAAGTAAATAAACATGATTTGATGTGATACTGTTTCCAACTACTAATAACTTACTCGTGTGTAATAAGGTTCTTCTACATACAAAGAACGGTTTGCTTCTTGGTCCACAGAACTCAAAAAAGCTGAAGATATGTACACTGAAGAGCCAAATAACAAAAAGTGATTGATTTTGATTATTTAATCTCCGTATGATTGTCTATATGTAATTACTCAACATAAATCCCAGAACTAGAAACTAGAGTTTAGGTCTATCTACAAGTATTGGATCTAGTATTTGTGCAAAACAGATGACAGATGATAGAATGATAGATAGATAGATGATAGATAGATGATAGATGATAGAATGATAGATAGATGATAGATAGATGATAGATGACAGAATGACAGATGATAGATAGATGATAGATGATAGAATGATAGATGATAGACGATAGAATGATAGATAGATGATAGATAGAATGATAGATAGATGATAGATGATAGAATGATGATAGACGATAGATGATAGATGATAGAATGATAGATAGATGATAGATAGATGTAGATGATAGAATGATAGATGATAGACAGATGATAGATGATAGATAGATAGATGATAGATGATAGATGACATGATAGAATGATAGATAGATGATAGATGATAGATGATAGATGACAGATGATAGAATGACAGATAGATGATAGACAGATGATAGATGACAGAATGATAGGAAGAGATATAGATATACTGAGGTGAATATACAATGTTCAGTTAGCTTAGAAAAACAAATTCTGATTGTCTAAGCCAAAATGATTTTCTAAACCAAAATAATATCATTAGCCCAGTGTCTTACCCTACTGCAAAAAAACAGAGACTCTGGATGATAGCAGAGTTTGTTCAGCACTATAACAGCCCTCCTAATTTATTTTTAACAAACAAATCTAAGTATTTGTTTAAGCTTCATCTTCTTTCCTACACCCCAAGCTCCATGATGTTTTTTCCCACCATTTTGCAAATGCCTAACACAGTGTTCACCCTACAGTTTAAGTGCTTAACAGTATTTGCTGAGTTCATAGTTACTGGGTTTGAAATATTAAATTTGATCTATGCAGCTAATATCTTTCTGAAATATATAATTGACATCGCTATCCATATGAATATTGAGATAGTTCAATCTAACAACAGAATGATTAGCAAGCTATAAAATAAAATACAATGGTTCACTTGTCTAAACCTAGAAACACAAAACTATAAAACTGTACTTCAGTTTCTACTAACTGACTTGTAATGAAGCAATAGTGGCCATCATTCCATGGACAAAAGTCTTCCTGGCTTATTTTGAGACATGAATATTGAAGCCATCCTAGATTTCCCATTTCCTATATGCCAACCCAATGGCTAGGCATAATAGGGAGATGGCTGAACTGCAGGATAGAATTGTTCTAAGCTGGGAAACAAGTAGGCATCAGAGAGGAACTGAACTTGATGTCAGTTTTTAAATGGAGAGCAGATGGTAGAAAGTGAGGTCTTGTTTCATGCTTGAAACCACCAACAGAGAAGAGAGAGATAAAAGCATATCTTGTAAGTCCATTATGATTCTTAGATCTAAATCATCACATGTTTTGACAAGCAGGACGTAGTCATTTTGAGCAGCCTAGCCACATGTAAACATACCATGAAGTAGTAAAACATTAAATCAGTGCCCAGTTAATTAACTGATTTCCTGGGCATTTATTTTCCTTTATCCCTCAGTTATCCCCTGTCAAAGAAATCAATATTTGAAGAAACATGATGTTTCTTCACACAAGTGGCATACTACTTGCTATCTCTACACGTGTTAATAAAATTCCAGAGACTAAGTTATGCATCAGCGAGGGATTATTCTACATTTATTAGTCATTAACATCATTGAATTTGAAAGCAATATAGCACAATTTATGCTGATTTTTCCAAAACATATATTTTTAAAACACTCTCAACATTGGTGGCATTTGCTGACAAATGTGAAAGCTTAGGATTTAATTAGTACTGGGCTCTTTATCAACAAGTAAAGATTTGGTCTTAAAAAGACTGAAAACATTCTTTAAAAGAGTAAATACATCTTGATCAATCAATTTCCATTAATACATCTTATTTAAAGTGAATGAGAATGCCTTTAATCTGCAATGCATTGTTGGAGTTGCTCTTCCTTTGGTGAGAAGGTACTAGAAAGTTATTAATTGTGGGGCAGGACAGGAGCACAGAACATTCTTCAGAGTCAGGAAACATGAAAGGAAAAGGCGAGAAACTGTCTCTTGCAATTGCAAAACCTCTAGTGTTCATAAAACTTGTTTTCTTTAAAGTCAGCCTCTGGTACACTTTTTTAAATATGACAATGAAAATTCACTTTCAAGACCTTGCCCCAAAGAGATGCTTTAAAGTATCTCTTTGGGGGCACCTGGGTGGTAAACATCTGCCTTCAGCTCAGGTCATGCTCCCAGGGTCCTGGGATTGAGCCCCACATCGGGCTCCCCGCTCGGCGGGAAGCCTGCTTCTCCCTCTCCCACTCCCCCTGCTTGTGTTCCCTCTCTTGCTGTGTCTCTCTGTCAAATAAATAAATAAAATATTCTAAAAAAAGATAAAGTATCTCTTTGAAACAAAAGAGAGATAGTCATGCATCAGTACAATGCCATAATAAGAGCTGCGCCAAGCTGTCATTCTTTAACCTGGCATCCCATCATTCCAGATAGAAGGGCTATGTGAGATGACAATGTAATGTGTTGCTTCAATGGAATCCCTGAGAAAAATCCAACTGCAGCAGCACATTTTTAGATTTAAATGTGAAAGATTGGTCATTCTAAATATATATCATTGTATTTTTTCATCAAAGTCAACACCTATCTTTGGAACTTAGAGAAGACTGAATGAATAAAATATTCTTGTATTGGCAAACTCCAAACATGGGCCATTGTATGAACATTTTTATTCTCCTCTAACAACATCAATGCATCTTGCAAAAAGAAAGCCAGATGTTCATTCTATTTAGTACTATTAAAAGTCTGTTTTACAGACTTAAATTATATTCACTGTTTTTTTTTTTTTCCCCAAATGATGATGGCATTGAAGCTTTTGATAATGGAGAAAACATATTTTTATGTGGATTTTTTGGTACTTCTAGCTTTAAATATACAATTTAACATACGTTTAAAACAGAGCATATGGAAATGATAAAAAGCAAACCTGAATTCCAGGCTCAAATACTGGTTCATAAGCTACCTTACAGTAATTTCAAACCATGCAGGTTATTGAGACACAGAACTAACAGAAACAAAATCTCTTTGCTGTAATCATATTAACCTTCAGGACTTAAAATTTCCATAGCTCATTGTTCGGGTTCTACAAAATTTATTCACAGATTTTAAAAGGATTAAATCATGAGAATCTTTATCTTTGTGTGACTTGGGGTCATTTTGTATTGAGCAATATTAAAAATAACACCTGTACAAATCAGCCAGTGAATAAACTAATCAACAACAACCAGTGAGCACTATTAGTGTAACAATTTCCATCTATCCACTGAACTGCATTATCACAGAGGTGGTATCTATGAACAAATAAGTACTGAGCAACCAAAGTCTCACAAAAATTTAACATCATTCAGCTGTTCTCAAGACAAGAAAAAATTTTAAAGCATTTTTCCTTGTTGCTTTTCACTTTCATGGGGAAAAGAAAAATTACAACAACCAAAATGACCTTAGAAATGATCTTCCACCAATCAGTGTGTTCCTAAACAATCACTTCAATGTTCTAGGTCTTTATGTTGGGAGAACTGTATACTAAAAATCGATTCAAAATGACGGCTTTGGAAAACTTTCAAGATTGCGAAGGGTGTGCTGAATTAATAGTGATTAATATGCATTGAATGAATCAGCCAGTATTTGTGAATGAGAATTTGAATCCAATTTCTGTAAGAATTAATAATCTATTTAAGATTCGTGTTTTCCTTGGCCATGTTTTTGAGAAAATTCAGTTAACCAAAATATTTAACTTACCAAAACATAGCAATCCCAATCATGTCTATGAAAACAGTTTATTGTACCATGTTGTTGATGAGATAGGAAATGTGTCTAACTCGATGTCAGAAGTAAGGTTCGAGTTCTAACCTTATTATTTTACAAACCACATGTCAGCTTCCTATCTTGAAGGTTATGTTAGTTTATGTGAGAAGTGAGATGGTTGCCATATTGAAGCAAATTAAGAGATTTGATTTTAAGCTTAGAAAGGAAAATGAGAATTTATAAAGATCTGTAAAGACTTGCATGTGAAAGTAACTATTTTATTTTAAAAACAAATCAATTTCATCAAATGTGGAGACAGCTGAACATAACATGTCTGTAGATATTTTTAAATGAACTAAGAAATCCAACTATGTTTCTTATATGGGAAAGCTGCTCTGAGGTTACCATAACTTATCATAGAAGTCTTTTATCTTTGTATTCCTATGCCAAGCAAAATGCCTGAGTTGGAAGTACATAGTACCTGTTTACAAATGGAAAAATAAGTAGAAAAGTAGAAACTAAAAGAAGTTTATCATTGTCCCACTTCACATCCATTTGGATAGAAAAATAAATGAATACAAAATAACAAGTGTTGGAGAAGATGTGGAGAAATTGGAATCCTCACACATTGCTGGGGGATAGGTAAAATGGTGCACTGTGGAAGACAGAATGGTGATTCCTCAAAAAAATTAAACAGAGGGGCACCTGGGTGGCTCAGTTGGTGAAGCATCTGCCTTCGACTCAGGTCATGATCCCAGGGTCCTAAGATCGAGCCCCGCATCGGGCTCCCTGCTCGGCAGAGAGCCTGCTTCTCCCTCTCCCTCTGCCTGCTGCTATGCCTACTTGTGCTCTCTCTATCTCCCTGTCAAATAAGTAAATAATTTTTATTAAAATTTTAAAAAATTAAACACAGAATTATCAGATGATCCAGCAAGTCCACTTCTGGGTGTGCACCCCAAAGAACTGAAAGGAGGGATTCAAACAGGTATTGTACAGTCCCTATGATACACCCGTGTTGATAGTGGCATTTTTCACGATAGCCAGACGAAACCCAAAAGTCCATCAACAGATAAATGGTTAAACAGAACATGGCATATACATACAATGGAATACTATTCAGGCTTAAAAAGAATGAAATTCTGATACATGCTACAATATGGATGAACTCTGAAAACAAGGAGTAAGTAAAGTAAGGACAAATGTTCTACGATTCCACTTTTAGGTCTTACCTAAAATAGTCAAATTCAGAGAGACAGAAAATAAAGCGATGGTCACCAGGGGCTAGGGGAATGGGAGAAGGGGGGAGTTATTGTTCAACTGGGATGATGAAAAAGTTCTAGCGATGAACAGCAGTGATGATGGTTGCCCAACAATGTCAATGTACTTAATGCTACTGAGTTGTACACTTAAAAATGGCTAAAATTGCTAAATCTACATTATACATATTTTGCCACAATAAACAATTATTATTTATAGGATTTTAAAATCAGCTGAAATATCATAATTTGTAGAATTCAGTGATAAGGTAAATTCAAGATATACAAAAATTGAAAATTCCCATATACCAATAATAATTAAGTTAGAAATATTATGGAAGATTTATGTTTAAATAAAAATATTTACTAATGTATTAAAAATATACAACAAATTTTACTATAAATTATTAATATGTGGTTATCTCTCTATATGTATTTATCATAATTATTTTTTAAAGAGTTTTTATTTATTCATTGAGAGAGAGTGAGTGAGAGCACGAGCAGGGGGGCAGGGTCAGAGGGAGAGGGAGAAGCAGACTCCCCGCTGAGCAGGGTGCCGGATGCGGGACTCGATCCCAGGACCCCTTTGATCACGACCTGAGCCAAAGGCCGATGTTTAACCAACTGAGCCACCCAGGTGCCCCCATGACTATTTTACTTATCAAGCTAGTCAATTCATTTTAATGTTATAAAACTAATGATGGCATGTAAGAAAGAAATAATTGTTGGTTAATACATATTTTTATAAGACATATAGCCAAGAAAATATTTAACACTTCAAAAATTAACTCGATACTCTATTTTAGATATATTACTGTCCTAACCCAAATAGATTCTAACAGAATCCAACAAAAGCTTAACTGTATGTAATAGCTGGGAAATAAGTCATTCAGAGTGGAACAAGTAATTATGCTTTTGATTTGAGAGTAGGAAGCGAAGGAGCTGCTGGTTTCCCCAGCCTCTTCTGTTGCTGTCATTTGAGTTGGCCCTAGTAGGGGATCTTCTCCCCTGCTGCCTCCCACCTGGTGAATGTAGGCAATCACCACTGGGCTAGCAGACTTGGTCATCAAAGATAAAAATGTAAAACCCCTAGCTATTGCTAGTGAAAGAATAAAGTTCTGGTTAGCTGTTCCTAATACTGCTTCCGCCACTAGTTTCTCCAGCTGAGACAGGCCCTAGTGCCTATGGCAGGAGCAAATGTCATGACATTTCTTCCTCCTAGTGCTAACATTGCAATAGGGCTGTGGTTCTGAACGCTTTTCCAAACTGATACATAGTTAAATATACATAATGTAGCAAAGCGGAGAAACCGGTTACAATCATTTTTTAAAAAATAATTTGAGCCGTAACCAACTCTACTCCACATGTACATAATCAATAGTTTTCTGACAATAGCAGCGATAATTATGACTAACCGTGACACAATTTAGTCCTTTACGGCTTTTCTGAGGGCTTTATAAGTACTGGTATCATTTGATCATCACAATGGTCCTATGTGGCAGGTATTCATATTCTGAATTTATAGATGAGGAAATTGATGCTTGGAGGCATCATTGACTCAAAATTCCATCCCAAGTAAATGGCAGCTCCTGGATTTGGGCCCGTGAGAGGCAACTTCCAATCTTCATAATCATAACCACTATAGCACTAATAAAATTCTGTATCTTGAATATTTGTATAGCTCTTTTAAACTACATTAGAGAGAGAGGCGCCTAGGTGGCTCAGTCAGTTAAGCATCTGACTCTTGGTTTCAGCTCAGGTCACGATCGAGCCCCGCATCGGGCTCTGCACTCGGTGTAGAGTCTGCTTGTCCCTCTCCCTCTGCTCCTCTCCCAACTCGTGCTCTCTCTCTCTTTCTCTCTCTCCCTTCCTCTCTTTCAAATAAAGAAAATAAAAGTTTTTTTAAGAAAACAACATTAGAGATAATAAAATATTACTGAATGAAAATACAGGGAAAAATGCCCATGTTTATGAAAACTAAATCCAGTGGAAATACAGAAATTAAATACATTATAAATTAAGTCTGAAGAATGTTAGGAAAAGGCATATAAAATATATTAGGGGAACTTATATGAGAGAGCCTTCTCCTGTTTGAAACCACAGAAAGTGTCTCAGATCTGTAGAACCGAAAGCACAATACAAGCTAGTATGTAAGGATAGGTGTAGATTAGCTACATTAAGTCCTAAAACGATATATTGTCCATTTTGGATGGAACTCGCTTTGAGAATGTCTTCACGCTTCCACCTTCCTAAACAGAGTTGCTGGCACACGTTCCCATATCAAGATAAAACTCTTGTCATGATGAATATTGGTTATTATCATACCAGGATGTAGTCAGTAATGTCCTCAGGGCATAATGAAGCTGTTTCTTCCCACATCATATGACCCCCCCACCCCGACCCAAGGACAGTGTTGGTCTAAGTCTTGTGTCTGTCAGTTCTCTCTTTCTCTTCCTTGCAATGCCGACCTCACGTTACTGTGCTGCATCCATCTTTTGTAGCCCCTCTGCCCCAATTCTATTTTCCTGCTTCTAATTTGCCACTGGTAGGGAGACCAGATAATCAAGCCCACTAGAAGTAGGTAGAAGATAAAAATAGATAATAGTGTAAATGAGCTGGAACTCTTCAACATCTACTTTTACTGATCAGAGAGTTATTTATTTCCATTGACACTTCCAGAGTGTGTTTTAGGTATGGGAGTTACTGATCTATGTTGCAATACCACATATAGTTAACTCTCACTGGAACAACACAGAGGTTAGAGGTGTTGCCGTGCCCCGCCCCCTATAGTTGAAAATCCACGTCTAACTTTCCACTCTCCAAAAGCTTCACTACTAACAACCTACTATTGACTGGAAGCCTTACCATATATCTGGCATGTTATTATATGTATTATATGCTGTATTCTTACAATAAAGTAAGCTAGAGAAATGAAAATGTTATTAATAAGAGGACCATGCAGTTCAAAGTCATATCGTTTAACGGTCAACTGTAGTTTACAACATAATCTCATGAAGATTCTACAGATTAAATTCAGTATCCTGATGATATGTTGAATATAGAGCCACACTTTTCCTACATGACTGTAATATTCTCAAGTCTACATTTCAACACATTTACCAAAATAGAGTCCAACTCGAGCAGTCTACCAAATCTAAACAACAAAACCAAACTCACATTATGTATATTCACTGTCATATAAGTGCACACATATTCAAATTGTACATAATTTTTCTTAACTTGAAAATTTTGCAAATGTGCTTTGTTATATTTCCTTATTTAAATGCTTGGTTTTAACTTCTTTTGCATATCCAGGCTGAAAGTAAACAGCTACTATATTTTATTTTTTTAAGAGAAAGCAAACGAGTAGTTAGCTTTACAAGGGTTGAAGTCAGGGGACACCAGCTGCAAATATTTTATGCTCACTGATGTGTCTTCTTTCCTAAACTCCACTTGTGCCAACCGCGTAAAATAAATGCTCTTGGATCTCTCCCTCTCCCCCGTCTTTCTCTCCTTTCTCTCTCTGTCTCCGTTTCTCTCTCCCTCCCTCCCTCTCGCTCTCTCTCCCTCTCTCCTTCCAGATAAATGCCAGTCATTTGGCCAGGGCTAACTCACAGAAGGTACAGCAGGCACAGATGGTACTAATGCATAAATGTAATCTAGTAAAAGAATGCCAACGCCAACCCAGAAAAGATTCCAAATAACTACAGTGCACTTACAGGAAGTCTGTGATTGGCAAGGTTAAAGCTGCAACTGTGAGAGCTCACTGTTTGTTCCCAGACCAACAATAGACATTCTTGAGCAAATAAGCATATTTAATTCATCTGATTTGCCACGAATGTATTAATTTAGATGGTAGTTCGATGAATGATATATCCTTAGAAATTATACAAAAAAGGGATAATGTCTTTTGTGCACCCGCCTGAACACGGTCACATTCTCATGTGTATCTGAGTATCTATAGACCCTTCCCCCCACCCAATTCTCTAGTTCCTCACCTCATTTTGTTTTCTTTATAGTTCTTGTTACCTGAGACTATCGTTGGCTGCGTACTAATATGCCAAATACGCCTTCCCCAGGTACTCTTATTTATATCATTCTTCACAGGACTTCCTATTCCATAGTAAAATATTTGTTTTCTGAGCTACAGGTAAATGCCACAGAAGAGAGGCTGGATCTGTCTTGTTTACTGCTGTCTCTTAGTACACAGTAATGAACTGCGGATTGAACGAATATCGAAGAAAAATAAAGGCACTCATACGTAACATACGCTTGCATGTTAAAACTCTTCTGACACACATTCACATTTATTGTAAACTGCTAATATAACATTCCTTGAAGACTGTCTTAAAAAAAGAAAGAGAGAAAATATTAACTAAGTCAAACCACCACACTCTAAGTTTGGAATGCACACAAGATATCCATTATATGGGCATATTCCTTTAACATTCATATTTTGTTCATTCTAAATACAAGGAGAACATTAATAAGATTACCTTTGTTTAGTAATCCTACCTGTGCCTACCTCATAGGAAGTTTGTTTCATGAAGACTGCCGCCAAGGGGAGAAAAGGGTTAAACATTTAACGCGTGATTCAGTCTAGCGAGAGCAGAAAGATGAGTGAAGGAGGCAGGCCAGCAGCATATCAACAGCGGCGCAGAAAGCTTTCCTTGTATAATTATTTCAACTACATACATACAACAATTTATATATTGTATATGTACGTATACACATATATAGTCATATATATTGCATATATATACAACAATTATATATATACAACTTTTAATGGCATAGAGTGATGCATTGTCCTTGGAAAAAGATATTCCTTCCTAATTCTTCATTATACACCTATTTATTTGTTCCTCAAATTACCTAACTTGCCACAAAAATCATCACTGCTGCCTTAGTTAAAATGGTGTCCTTCCCATCATTGAAACATTTATTAAATATAATCAAACACAGGATTCCTAAACTGATTATAGTAAAATGCTTGGTAAAATGTTGTATGACTGTTCTCATAAAAACCATGTGACAATATAAAGAACAATAATCATATAATTTTAAAGAAGGCTAGAAATCAGTATTTATATAGGATGATTTTAGTTATATTTTTAAAAACAGGCTCATAGGGTGCCTGGGTGGCTCAGTCGTTAAGCGTCTGCCTTCGGCTCAGGACATGATCCCAGGGTCCTGGGATCGAGCCCCACATCGGGCTCCCTGCTCAGTGGGAAGCCTGCTTCTCCCTCTCCCACTCCCCCTGCTTGTGTTCCCTCTCTCACTGTGTCTCTCTCTGTCAAATAAATAAATAAAATCTTAAAAAAAAAAAAAACAGGCTCATAAAAAGTTTTGCAGTAATTCTTTTTTTAAGATTTTATTTATTTGACAGAGAGAGAGAACACAAGCAGGGGGAGCTGCAGGCAGAGGGAGAGGGAAAAGCACACTCTCCACTGAGCAGGGAGCTTAACGTGGGGCTTGATCCCAGGGTCCCAGGATCATGACCTGAGCCGAAGGCAGACGCTTAACCGACTGAGCCACCCAGGTGCCCTGCAATAATACTTTCTTTAATAGTTTTGGTTTGTTCATATGGGAAGATACTTTTTTCTTCTTTGTCCTGAAACTTTTGTAAATTTTCCTTAATATGTACATTATTTGTCCTGTATTTTTTTAAGGAAAGAAAACTTGCTAACTTACCTATTTATTTTACCCCAATCTCCACACACACACAAAAATGGAGTTACTTTTTCTCAATTGTAGTCTTCCCACTGAATCAAATTATTGGAAGAAACTAAATAGATGCTAATAATTTTATTTTTTCTCAGATACAAAGTGTGGCATGTTAAAAAAGAAAGTGTATGGAAAAAGCAACAGGAAAGAGTTTCTGTGACAAGAGTATCAGTAAATGATGGTCAATGCTTTTGAATAAGATGAAAGGAGTGGGAAGAATGGAGGCTCTTTTGGGGCACCCGGGTGGCTCAGTTGGTTAAGCAGCGGACTTGTGGTTTCTGCTCAGGTCATGATCTAGGAATTCTGGGATCAAGCCCCACATTGGGCTCTGCGCTCAGTGGGGAGTCTGCCTGAGGATTTCTCTCTCTTTCTCTCTCTCTCTGCCCCTTCCCCTGCTTGTGCACACTCTCTCCATCTCTCAAAAATAAATAAGTCTTAAAAAAAAAAAAAGAATGGAAGCTTTTTTGTCTTTGAAAATCAAATCCACCATTTGAGAGTCATCTGACTTGGAACAACGTATCTTTGTCACCTGATTTTCCTTATTTATAAAATGTGGAAAGTTGTCATACTGCCTCATAGAGTTAGCGGGCGAATTACGGGCTTGCACATGAAGCTCCATGTTGGACACATGATAAACACTAATAAACACCATTCCTACTACTATTTCTATCTAACAGAGATGAACTGGCAAATAGTTTGATGCATGGAACTGTTTTACATATAACTTCAGAGCAGATAATGGAGCAAAAAAACAGACTCTTCATTATAGTCAAGCTCCAAACCAAAGAAATATCTATCTATTCAGAACTTCTTTCAAACACATAGTTGTTGGAGACAGATCTTGTGTGCTTGCAGAGGAATGACTCTGAGCATTCTAAGAAAACAACAAAATAGCGCTGGCCACTGCTAAAAATAGATAGGTTTAGGGGCACGTGGTTGGTGCAGTCGGTTGAGGTTGAGTGTGGGACTCTTGGGGTCGTGATCTCAGGGTCAAGAGATCCAGCCCCGCGCTGGGCTCAGTGCAGAGTCTGCTTAAGAGTCTCACTGCCTCTCCCTCTGCTCCTCCCCCCTTCTCTAAAATAAATAAAGCTTCTAAAAAATAAATAAAAACAGGTTTATAACATGCTCCTAAAATTAAACTGAATGCCCTCCACCAATGTGCAGAGTTTAAAAATTGTATGTTCCTTTTTTTTTTTTTTTTTTTAAAGGCACCACCTTGGCCAATTAGAACAAGCACGCTTTCTTCCCGGCTGACTCAGCTTGGCCAGCACAAAGGGGGCTGGATTTCAATGACCCTCCATTACTCCTTCGGTTTCCACCTTGATGCAGGACATAATTTGATCACCTAGAAACAGCATTCCCGAAATTATACCTAACTTGTGATGGCACATCATGGTTCACAAATGTGAAAATGAAATAGTAACAAAGAGTTGGGAGCAGATTGTCTAGGGAGAAATACTGATCATAAAAAGAGAAGCTCAAAGGCCAGATGGTATGGCAAAAAGGGGACCTGAAACAGGGAAATTCCAGAAGGAGCAGTAATGGGTGAAGGCCAGGTCAACACACTAATATGAGGAAGCATAGTAGAAACTAAAGTGCAGGGAAGTACATTGCTACTTCTGCTTACATGCCTAAAGTATGCAGAATCTGTAAAGAAATTATAAGATATGTTTACAATTCAAAGGACTTGGGAAAATCTAAGGTGGATTAGAAAGGAGTATGCTGTGCCCACTTGTGTCTACACTGGCTACTTGTTTTTGGAAGGAACCCTGGCCACTTCACATCACTGTGATAATATGTAGTGCATTTCTGTCATGGCCTAACGGTTGCATGACCATACTAAAGAATGACACTTCAGTTAGTATACATATCTCAAAATATGACTTCGCTTCCAGTAGGATCTATCCTCTTAAACTATAAGTGCATCTTCCCCCCCCCCCCCCGCCAAAAAGGACCAAGAGCTATGAGCCTATCCCTAATATGGGATTTGACATTATTGCAATCTAATTATAGATCACATATTCTAATAATGAGATAGCATTCGGTTCTAAATGTAGGAAGTAACTAGACACTATTGCCATATTATTGCAATGCTACTTTTTAAAGGGGTTCAGTGGTTTCAATCATCACTCAAATACTACAAATGATACAATTATTGAGTCCATAGGTCCAGTTTTTTTGGGGGGATTCTTAACCCCTATTCAGATAAATTTTAAAATGATATAATGCTACTTAACTGTGCTATTTTCAGATCTTCTGTCATCTGAACTTGGCTACTCTCTTTCAAAACTATTACAATTCTTTTTCCGAAATCAGCACTATAATTGGTAGCATTGCATTAGAACCCTACTCTGAGACGTCCTGTACAAGAAGCTTTCCCCTTACTCTCACATCCAAAACCTAAATGAACAGCCAAAATGTTCCCACATTTTTCTAATTCTATTAAAGTTTCTCTTCCTTTTAAGATAATTGATTTCCTCATAAAAGTTCAGGTATAATTGCTGATGGAAGAAATAGTGAGATATTTCAACAGCATTCCAGTTGGTCTCTGGCACTGGACAATGATACAAAAGAAATAAAAATTTATTAGGGGGCGCCTGGGTGGCTCAGTCATTAAGCGTCTGCCTTCCGCTCAGGTCATGATCGCAGGGTCCTGGGACTGAGCCTCGCATCGGGCTCCCTGCTCAGCTGGAAGACTCTTCTCCCTCTCCCACTCCCCCTGCTTGTGTTCCTGCTCTCGCTAACTCTCTGTCAAATAAATAAAAAAAATCTTTAAAAAAATCCTTTATTAAACCTGAAAGAGAGTAAAGAAGAAAAAAAAACTAACAGGAAATAATTAGAAAGCAATTAATTTTAAAATTATTGCACAATATTCAAAATAATTCACTTTAAGCTCCGGTTATTTATTGCACTCAGGATTACAATGACCTTTGCACTTATAATCAAGGTACAATAGTACTATCCAAGGTTTGGATACTATACTTCTCTATAAGCATGGGTACTTTCTAAAGGTATGAACTATAATTTTCTTTTCGCTATCTTTTATACAATTCTAGGAACAAAGTCAGCAAATAATAATTTGACTGTGTGTTCATTCAATCATTTGAAGGCGTTTCTCCTTTTAATCTTTGTTACAAAGAAGAAAAATGTACTGATGATCTTTTTCTTTACTCTTAAGAAATAAATGAATTAGCCCTAATTTTATGCAGTTTAAAAACACCCATAAACTTAATTAAGCTTTTAACTCAGTTAAAGAGAATAGGAATCAATCATTATAGTCTCAACAGTAGCATTAAGAAAACAAGGTGCCCATTTCAGTTTCTTAATGAGCCAATTACCAGTAATAGGAAAACCTCAAAAGATTCAGATTTGGCTCAATTAAGTTCCTTGAAAACCAATCTCATACAACCACCTAACACAGAACAGAATAAGGCAGAAGAGGAAATTCTCTGGAAGACTACAATATCCATAACAGTTTAGGTTAGTGGGGCTGGTTCCTGATTGTCAACATTTGGACATATTTTCCCTGACGTACACCCACTGTAGTACACCCACAAAACACTGTTCATTTGCAAGAGACATTTTTTTGCCACTCACCTGGGCTACTTCTTCCCAACTCTGACTTGCGACTTATCTACCCTGATAGAGATACTGCCTAGATTGTGCCATTCTCAAAAAAAAACCAAAAAAAACAGGTTGCTCTTTCATTATCTAAACTAAAAATAGAGAAATCATTAAATGTTGTGTGTCACTAGCAAGGTACAATTTGAGCAATTAAGTCTCTATGGAGCCATTTGTTTATAGTGAGCACTAACTGTGCACCTAGCACTGTGCTGGTGTTTTTAACCCCCCCCCCAATACTATTGAATAATTCACTGCTTTTCAATAAAAACAAGAAATGAGATTTTGACAGCTGGTTACTATTTCATTCTAGTCTTTATTCATAAATCACTGCCTTACCCTATTCCTCAGTTTTAGAAATTCGTTGTTTCAACTTTTTGCAAAAGCTTCCATGAGGTTGATTATAGACATCACTACTGTCCATTTAGACAGAGATGGTCACAAGGAGAGAAGGCTGAGGAAAATGGCAAGTAATCTTGCTAAGTCTGAAGGCAAAATGTCATTCATTTCTGAGTTTGAATCAAGCTAATTAAAACCTGCCAGAGGCTTTGCAAAAGCCCAACATCACTGGTAGTGCTACTCATACAAATTAACAAAATATTTTACTCTAGAGGATATCTTTGTGAAATGCAGAACGGTGATGGAAAAGCAGGTGAAAGAAGAGAGCTCTAGAATTCAAGCCCATTAAATGTATCCAAAATGCTTCTGTACTTTCATGCCAAGCTCTCTATAACCAATTCAGTCCCTACAGAAAAATTTAAATAATGCTGAGAAAGTAGTACATTACCTTAAGTATTGCTACTTTGTTATCCATGGTGGTTAATATATGATATTATATATAGGAATAATTACTACTGTTATACTCATTAAAAGCCACTAAATCACAAGACCATTTTAAACTGCTGCAGTAGGAGAAAAACGTTCAGATCTTTACAGTATCGTGTCCTGGCACCGCACCAAAAGAATGATGTACTGCACTGCTTGGGGGAAAAATGTGAACAGGATTTCTTGTACTTAAGTGTGTATTTCTAATCTGTGTGACAAATAAAAGGTATTTTTTTTAAGCCTTCACACTAAAAAAAAAAAAAAAAAAAAAAGGCCTACTCTCTGCCTGTCACAATATAAAACCATTGGCCTAAGCTGTAGCCCATATGGTTGTTATACTTAACGTTTGTGAGTTTGGGATAACATGCTTTGTGTTGGCAATTTTCATTTCAATAGCCTATTAATCTCTTAAATACATTAAGCATGTCCACCCCTGCTGCCGGACTCCTGGCCCCCTTTGGTTCTCTCTCCTTCTAGCCCTGTGTTTTCACCCTAGAGCCTGAGGTTGCAGCAGAGTGACTCCTGCCAACAGGACCATAAAGAAATTCAGTTCAAATTACAGAGTTGTTTTGTAACTGCCTAAAAGACATGACAATTTTCTACGCTTAGGCTTTCTAAACTTAAGCATAAGGGCTTTTCAAACAGGTCACTCTTGGTTTTTAAAGCATTACCTGACTTACTTAACTCCTGAATCTAGGCTTAGTTTCCAGCAGCTTTACTGGAGACAGCCTCATCCATCCTAGGGCTGCTCCAGGGAGAGTGGGCCTTCTTTCTCTGCCGTGAGCCTTCTGACCACCAAAGGGATGGATAAGAGGGCAAGTAGGTGCAGATCTCTTGCCCAACGAGAAGTCCACTTAGCACGTGAAGCAAGGTGTGCAGAAGTTCAACGTGGAGATCTTTTTTTTAGGAGGATGCCTCAAAGTTTCTTTCTATAGCAGTAGTTAAGCAAAATATAGAATGATCTTATTTCTCAAAATTCCCATTACAATTTGTTTCCAGATTTTCACATCAACCATCACCCATCTTCTATCATTTTATTGGAAGAAATGCACTGACTTCCTATGTATTATAACTAATGGTTAAAATAGTCTGTAATATTTATCTAGTGTTTACTCTATGCCAGGCAACAAGCTCAGCATTTCACATGTATTAGCTCATACAATCTCCACAGAAATGAGGCAGGGTATTTATATGACATAACATAGAGCCAGGAGGCAATTTTATGTAAAACTATTATCTGTTGATGGGAGATCCTCAACACAAGTTAAACTGAAATGCTCAGTTTTTATTAGGTACCTCTGTATCACAGCGTTCAAACCCATTTTGTGGTATTCCCAGGCATTCCCCCAAAAGACTGAGCCATCCTGCTTCTGATATGACAAGAATGAAGGAAGCAGCCCCATGCGGTCAAAAAGGTCTGAATGACAACAACTAACACCTAAATTTATTTTGGCCAACCCAAATAGGCCTTACTTTAATATATTTGTTCTGACACATAAATACATATCCCAGATTTTGTCACTACATAATGACCTAGAAATTAAAAAAATAAAAACTTAAAAAGCAAAGGGGGGAAAGTAAGTGCTTCGAAAGCAGAATATGTAAAGCGGGAAAATGTAGTTAGAATGAAATTAAGAAACAGAGGCTGCCAATTTGAGAAATATAATAATTATCATGGTAAAAATATTAATAGCAAATATTTATTAAGAACTCTGGGTTTCAGTCACTGGTCTATGTGCTTTACTATCTCATTTAATCTCCAAACAACCCTCTGTGGCAAAGTGCTATTATATAACAATTTCTATTTTAAATACTGAAAAAAGGAAAATGCATTTTAGAGAGTCTAAGAATGTGTTTCGGGGCACAGAGTTAGTAAATAGTACAATGAGGATCAGAACCCAGTTATGAAAAGAAAGTGATGGGTGACTAAGTGGAGCCATATCCACCCGTAAACAGACTCTAAGGCAACTGTGTTAGCAAAACGTTCACTGGGAGTGCTTTCAGAAATAGCGCTGTTTCTGTGAAGGAAGCAGGCCCGGGCAAAGCGAGAATCTGTGTTGCGTTACAGTTTCAAGAGACCTCACCCAATTCACCAGGGATCTCTGAAGTGAGAATGGCCCTTCAAATTGCTCAGAATTGGGCACCCCACATCAATCAGTCTCTGAATGTGGGTGGCCCTACTCTGCTCCTGTTGAACCATCAGAGGAAGTAGTTTTCCTATAGTTCTCATGAACTGTTCAACTAAAAAGGAAGGAAGGAAGGAAGAAAAACAGAATGAGACAAGGTGACAAGCCAGAAACCCCTCCTTGTTTTTGTTTTTTAACCGAAGGCATTTATTTTTTTAGGATGCTTAATGCTACCTAAAGGTATATACCAGATAGTTTATATCCTAATCCTAAAACTTTAGGCAGCAGATACCATAGAAAATAAAAAGGGCACAATGCTTTATCTCTCTTCTTACTAAATGAAAACTCATATACCCACATAGACAATATTTCAAATCGCTATGAATCTCCAGTATGTGTGAGATGCTTGCTTCTTTTGGCTGGAAGCAAATAGGAACGAACTACAATAACTGAACTGTAATCCCTATTTCTTAGCCAGATGGGGCTATGTTGAGACCACTGAGAACAGCTATCCGAGGAGAGCAGTTCTTCCCATTAGAATTGTTCTCCTTCCTCCAAATTTTCGGCTCAGTGGATCATTCACATTCGTCCTATTTTAAACGAGCCGATGTAAACAGGGAAGAAAGTTCACATAAGCAAAATATGAAATTGGAAGAAAAAATGATAATTATGCTGCTCTGTACTGCTACCTCCTCTCAAAAACCAAATCTGTTCTTATAGACTGCTTCAATTAGGTAAATCTGGTTATTTGGGCAGCAAGGTCCTATTTACATCAAAGAATGGTTTGGCATGACCATCATTCATGTGTTAAGTGCTACAAAGAATAAACAGCAAGATAAGCTCATAACACAAATAACATAAAATTGTTTATTATTTTGTTCCAGTGAACATTTTCTAACTTAGAGCCTCTAAACACCCTTACTATGGGTGATGTCAAAAATGCTATTGCACAAGAAGAGATCTGTGTTTCCTTTGCCACAGACAATAAATCTTTAGTGTCTTCTCCTGATACTCATCACTCCACTTGCTCTCAAGAGGCAGTGTATGTCTCTCTTGCCTTCCCCCTCACCTAACAAGGTCACTGTTGAGCGATGATACAACTTACTGCAAAAATGTACACTCATGCACAGTAATCGCCTACTGTTATGTATCTTGTCAGTATATCACAAAACTCTAAAACAGGTTGCTTTCCAAACTTAATCTATAAATTTAATATCACAAATATAAATTTGAATAAAGCCCATCTAAAAATGGACTTCTATCCTCTCTATTCATTATTGTTATAAAATTATACTTTATCCAGAAGGCAAATATCTGAGAAATTAATTTTAGCTTCAGAGAAATTGACCTCCTTTTCCTTGAGTGATAATCTGGGAAATGAAAAATAAATAAATTGCTAGTTAACTGAATTCACTTCTGGCTTGCAAAACCAAAGCCTTTCTCAATTAATGAGAAAAACAGTGGCAAAAATGTGTAAGGTGGAAATTTTTTTAGCCTCATTAGCTTTTTTCAACCAGGGTTTCATGAGTGCCTTAAGACCTCTGGAGGCATCTATTTGTATATGGTACACTAACTTCTCACCCAAGCCTTATGCTTGCTGTATGACATCCTTGGAAGAATGAAAAACAGTCCCTTGAAATATTTCCTCTGTTCTGTGTTTCAGATAAGAAGCCACAATTGAAAAATTCTGTTTTTTTTTTTTTAAAGGTTCAGAGAGGTTATATAACTTGCTCAAGGCCAATCAGCTGGTAACTTTAAAAGCTGATATTTGAATCTGGACTTTTGACAATAAAGCTAGTGTAAATCACATAATGAATACAAGACATGCATTATTACAAACTTCAGGCATGACTTAATTTGTTTTCTTAAGCTGTCAAATTAAGATACACAGAAATTCAGAAGCACATTTTAGACTAACTCTCTTAAGTAAAATAAACCATAACAGATGCCTATGAGTAGGGTCTTAAGCAAAACAAAGATAATACAAGTCTTAAAAAAAAAAGTCACAATCTTCAATCTCTGGGACAAAGCAATTTCTAAACCCATTCAATAAACATTGTAACAATATTATAATGACTTAAAATCATGATGGAGGTCCTTTCCATTTTAGTAACTTAGTGAATCCCCTGTGTCTCCCTCAAACTAAATGAAGAAAGACAGACAAAAGAAAGAAAGAAAGAAAGAGAGGGAAGGAGGGAGGGAGGGAGGGAGGGAGGAAGGAAGGAAGGAAGGAAGGAAGGAAGGAAGGAAGGAAGGAAGGAAGGAAGGAAGGAAGGAAGGAAGGAAGAAAGAAAAAGAGGAAAGAAGAAAAAAAAGAAAAGAGCAAAGCAAAGCAAGGGAGGGAAGGTGGGAGGAAGAAAAGAAAATTGTCCTTGGAATGGTAACTCAGAGCCTTAAATTAAAACAAAGTCTTTAATATCAGCATTATAATACCCTCTGTACATGATTTATACCCTTTGGACTTAGTCATCATCTTTCCTTGAGTCCTATTTCATTCTCTGATTTCCACTTTAGATCTCCAGTATTTTTAGCAGGACAAGTAGAGACTCTACATCCTTCAGCCATGCTTTCTGTTCAGAAAATGTTATCCCTTAATGTCTTGCTATTAGTTAAAAACCAAGGAGATGAGCTTTCAATATGAATGACAAAATGAAAATGCTTCCGTTTAAGTATAAAGTGCATCTCAACATCACGGGAAGAAAGGAAAGGCAGAGGACACAGGTACCCACACACAGGGTGAAGGCACATGGGTTTGATACATTGTCACCTGATGCTTATACGTCTGGGATGACTAAGAGCTGTCTGTTAAGTAGAGGATGACAGGTAGCAATTATCTGCATGCAATACATCGTACACCAAACAAGGATGGCTGGGATACAGTGTCACATGCAGGCCATTCATGATGACAAGGGCTGGATTCAGGATCAGCTGTCACCGTCCCAGGTGGGTAACCATACTGTCATAACCCTCATCTCTATGGAGGTCCTTCCTGGCAAAGTGCAGGCTGATACAGCAGGTTAGAAAACGTAAGTAATCGCACAGGCAGAAACAGGCACATAAAATCTCTGTGCCTCGATGCCCCCAGAATTCACTTCTTGGTGGAGTATGTCTTTATCAGGCACTAACTCCAGCACACTGTAAGTATGAGGTTTGACGTCATCAAACTCTGAGTTTAAACTGTGAGCTTAAATAAGCCACTGCCTGATCTTTGTTAAATTCCTTTGTGTATAATGGAGAACCTACTTTTTACAAGGACTTAAATCAAAAACGGAATGGAACACAGCTGGCACACAGAAGGTACGGGATGAAGGTGAGTTGTCCGCTAAGCCACTGAACAAGTTGGTCAAGTCTAGATTCAAACTGCTTTCTGTTAGGGGACGTATGTCACTCTGTAATTACAAAGTTTTGCTGAAAATACATCAACTTACAAATAGTATAATCTATGCATTATGGTTCAATATTTAGAAAAATAAGGCACACAACTGATGCCTACATTTATATGCTTAGGAAGGGAACAGAATGGCTCAGAGATCAGTGCTGTCCTCTGAGTATGTGTGGCTCTAACTACGTCTACAAAACCACTAGCAAATTTCTTAAAAAATTCCCACTCGGAAAAAAAAAAATCCCACTCAATATTCATTATCTTACTCAGTATCTGTTACTTTCTTTTTTAACTAAACAGTCATCTCAAGACTCTGTTGGATCATCCATCTTAGAAACAATGGTAAAAAAATAGCCCCCAATTCGTTTATCATAGTCATACTCTTTCCCCAATCTATTTAAGACTTTGTAGTTACTATTTGTACCATTCCTTTCAACACATCAAGTATCATCATTCGCATCCTTCTGTAACACTGTTTTCAGATCCAACAGCTCACAAGAACCTAAAGACCCTCGTCTCTCAGTTACTACCCATGTTCATTTATGGAACTCTGACTGCTTTAGAAGAAAAACCAGATCTCCGGTAGCTACGTATCTCCATCTCTTAAGAGTATTAAGCTGCTGAAAAGAGCTGCAAGTTAAAAGCCTCAGAGTTTTACAAACCAAAGCTACTATTTCTTCTTTCTTCACCCTCCTTGCCCGTTCTCTCTACCTATCCACCCTCCACTGTAGATTATTCAAATTCTTCCGTTTGTATGTATTTCATGCTACCAAAAATGGCAAAGAATTGGAAAATGAGAACATTTGCCAGGCAGCAGTCAGGAAGCTATTTCTAATTAAAAAAATAAATAAAACAGGTTTTGACCTACAAGAGAGAAAATAACCAATATAGGGTAGGACAAACTGATCCTCAGACTCTTAAACACAGCCACAGTTTCAATTACCTAAGGAGTCTCTCCGGTCTCCTTATCCAGGCCTGATTTTTCTGACAAATCTAGTATTTCTAACTTCCTACTGAGCATTGCCAACTTTTTTTTTCAAGCTCAATTCCATGGCACCATCCTCAAGTGCTCTCTCTTCTTTCCATCCTCTCTGTCAAACATCTACTGCCTCTTAGTCATCGAGTCTTGTCAAGAGCCCCTTTTAACTCCTATTTCCCACTCTGATGAAATCCCATTGTTCCTTGCTCTCCTTGGGGTCCTCAGTGGGTGGACCCTGCATTAGCCCAGACTTTTGTTCTTTCTTTCAACCTATCCAGGATTATATAGAGTGTCGTCCACCAAGCTAACACTTCTTAAAAATGTTTTCATGAAGAAAACAAAATTCAATAAAATATCTTTTTCTGGTGGTGCAAAGGTTTTAAAAAACTTGAGAAACTGTGCGATAAATATTTGCTGGACACTGCGAAGTGTAAGTCAAATACACTAGACGCTTGAGAATTGGATATGACCTTGATTTATTTCCTACTATTCCCCACCCCCACCCCCATACAGCTTGGAAGTTGCTAAAGAAAATAGTTGAACTGCTGTCATGGGACAAACGAGAACTTTTGTACCTTCTCCACCTGTTACAAATCCTGCAAGGTTAATTCAAATCTTTCTTCATCTATAAACTGTCATTTTACCTCCTAATCTGAAGAACTCTTCACTGACAACTCCAATAGCTATTAATGTCTAGACCATTCATTTGGAAATTAATTAGGCAACACTTTGGCAACATCTCTTCTGCTACCGCCTTGAATTGGTTTTTATATATTTCATTATTTTATTTTCTATATGTGTATTCTTGGTCCTTTGAGTAGAGTATAATCTTATTGAGCACTGTGTATAAATATTTTGGGGTCTCAAAAATTGCTTAAAATAGTGAATGCTCACAAAGAAATGAATAATTTTATTTTTATGCCTTTCACATCTTAATTCTAGCTCATTTTTTTAAACTACCAATTGTTTGTGGAATTGCAATTATATAATTGCAACTGTATAATTGAATGGTATAGCATACCATTCTTTGCTGTAAATATATATTATGGATCATCTGTAATGCAATCATGTATGTTTTGCTAAGAATTAATGTAAAGCAAAATATTATTTTAATTCTTCAAAATACAGTATCAATAGCAGCATTATCATAGATTTCATGGCCATACAATAATAGAAAATTGGATTAGGGGGGCGCCTGGGTGGCTCAGTTGGTTAAGCGACTGCCTTCAGCTCAGGTCATGATCCTGGAGTCCTGGGATCGAGTCCCACATTGGGCTCCCTGCCCGGCAGGGAGTGTGCTTCTCCCTCTGACCCTCCCCCCTCTCATGTGCTCTCTCTCTCATTCTCTCTCTCTCAAATAAATAAATAAAATCTTAAAAAAAAAAGAAAATTGGATTAGGTATTAAAATCCATCTAGACTGTTCAGTTGGCTTTATTTTTTTTTGTTTTTATTTGTTAATTGAACTTTACTTGCTTTGCTTTGAGTTATAATTTGTGAGCTTTACTTTATCTCCTGCCTCAACTAGATCATAAATTCCCAGTAGGTAGGGACTATCTAGTAATCATTAAATTTTTTAAAGAGCCTATTGACAAGATTATAGTTCATTTTCCTCTCAGTTTAATTTTACTAAAACCCATTTTAACCAAAAATTCAAAAAAGACAAAAGTAGGAAATGTGTTTACATGCTCATGTTTTTCAACACACTGAAAAAGAAAAATTCTAGCATTAAAATTTTTAAAAATCAAATATTCACCTGTACTGTTATAGACCATATATTATAATTGTATTATAATTGTATTAATACAATTAACTATTTCTGTTTTCCCTGTTTCTTACTCCTAAAAATATTTCAAAAACAAAACAAAGCACTAAATGTTTAGAAAGGATTAGAAAACTGTTTCTTCTAAATATTGTAACTTTAGCTTTAAAATTACATGGATGGAACTAGAGGGTATCACGCTAAGTGAAATAAGTCAATCAGAGAAAGACATGTTATCATGTGATCTCACTGATATGAGGAATTCTTAATCTCAGGAAACAAACTGAGGGTTGCTGGAGTGGTGGGGGGTGGGAGGGACGGGGTGGCCGGGTGATAGACATTGGGGAGGGTATGTGCTATGGTGAGCACTGTGAATTGTGTAAGATTGTTGAATCACAGACCTGTACCTCTGAAACAAATAATACATTATATGTTAAAAAGAAGATAGTAGGAAGGGGAAAATGAAGGGGGGGGGGAATCGGAGGGGGAGACGAACCATGAGAGACGATGGACTCTGAGGAACAAACTGAGGGTTCTAGAGGGGAGAGGGGTGGGGGGATGGGTTAGCCTGGTGATGGGTATTAAAGAGGGCACATACTGCATGGAGCACTGGGTGTTATACGCAAACAATGAATCATGGAACACTACATCAAAAACTAATGATGTAATGTATGGTGATTAACATAACATAATAAAATTTTTAAAAAAAAAGTAATGGCTGGCAGCCCATTTGCCTCAATTTCCACTAACGTACCCGAGGAGAGAGACACTTGAAAAACTACTGCAGTGAAGTTTTTTTAAAGATAATTCGGGCACACCATTTTCAGCTAGATCAAAGGATAACTTTGCCCAGTGGAATCAGTTGCTCCATAGATCAAAATGAGAGCTGAAGCAAGAGAGGATGATGAGGAAAATAAACAGTAGATTTAATATAAATTTAACTGAAGTCCAAAATGATGATGCAATATTCTAAAAAGCAGGTTTTAAAAGGGATTATAAACACCAAATTACAAGACTGTGCCAACAGTTTCCTAAACTAAAAAGTATAGCTTTTCTACAGTGAATAGGAATTTTGGTATGAAGCACATTTGAAAAATGTAATTGGGAACTGTGTCATAATCTGAGCCTCCAGGTGGAACTCTTCTTTTTACTTTGATTTTATAGATGAGAAAGAATGATTTTAAAAGTTTAATATTAAGAGTAACCTGTCAAATTGACGACAGCAACATCTTTCCAAATATGTCTCCTGAGGTAAGGGAAACAACAGCCAAAATAAATCATTGGGACTACATCAAAATAAAAAGTACAGCAAAGGAAACAACCAACACAACTAAATGACAACCTACTGAATGGGAGAAGATCCTGCAAATGATATATCTTTAAAGGGTTAGTATCCAAAATATGCTTAAAGAACTTCTACAACTCAACACCAAAAAACCCCCCAAATAATCCAATTAAAAAATGGGCAGAAGACATGAACAGACATTTCTCCAAAGAAGACATACAGATGGCCAACAGACACATGGAAAGATATTCAACATCACTCATCAGGGAAATGCAAATCAAAACCACACAGATATCACCTCACACCTGTCAGAATGGTTAAAATCAAAAACACAAGAAACAAGTGTTGGCAAGGATGTGGAGAAAAAGAAACCCTTGTGCACTATTGCTGGGAATGCAAACCTGTGCAGCCACTGTGGAAGAAAGTATGGAGGTTCTGTAAAAAATTTAAAAATAGACTACCCTATGATCCCGTAATCACTCTGCCGGGTAGTTACTTAAAGAATACAAAGACACTAATTTGAAGAAATATATGCACCCCTACATTTATTGCAGCGTTATTTACAATAATTAGCCAAACTAGACAGCAGCCCAAGTGTCCATCAATAGATGAATAGATAAAGACGACGTGGTACATACAGAGAATGAAATATTATTCAGCCATAAAAAAGAATGAAATTTTGCTATTTGCAGCAACATGGATGGATCTAGAGAGTATAATACTAAGTGAAAGAAGCCAGTTAAAGAAAGACAAATACCACATGATTTTACTCATATGTGGAATTTAGAAAGAAACAAACAAACGAAGGAAAAAAGACAAACCAAGAAACAAACTCTTAACTATGGAGAACAAATTGAGGGGAGGTGGGGGGCTGGATGAAGTAGGTGAAGGGGATTAAGAGCACACTTATTGTGATGAGCACTGAGTCATGTAGAGAACTGTTGAATCACTGTATTGTACACCTGAAACTAATATAACGAAACTGGAATTAAAATTTTTAAACATATAAAAAAGAGTAACCTGTTGATTTATTTGTTACTACTTATGTTTCATTTATTTTTTTAAAGAAAATATGTTTTATAATTGTTCCTAAGCCTTGGTCCCTGCATAATAACTGTAGATGCTCAAAAATCAATCCACAAATGCTATTCTGACCCCAATATTTCCAACTGTGTGATTGATTAAAATGTTTAATATTTATGTTTTGGATATTTTATGTTTAAATAGTCACTAGTGATTCATAGGTTCCTTAAATAGTTTACTAGTGTGTTCCATTTCTATGTTGGCTGCTTCAATTTAATTTCATTGGTATAATTTTCTCAATTCAATGTATGAGCCTATAAATTACAACTAAAACACTGAATTTTAAACTGTGGTGCATTTTCTGTAAAATTGGCCAATTAAATTGGAAACATAAATTAAAGTAGAATTTAATTAGCAAACTAAATTTTCCAATAACATATTTAAAGTTCAAAGAAAGTTAATACCACTCACTCACCACCTACCTATGTGACTCTGGCAAGTGTCCTTTCTGAGCTTCAGTGTCCTTATCTATAAAATGGGAATAAATGTACTTTGCAGTGAATTGTTTTAAAAATTAGTGCAGCATACGTAAGGTCACTAGTATAGTATCTGGTACATAAGTGCTTCTCTAGAGATTATGCTGGGTTTTGTTATTAATGATGATATTAATAATGATGGTGATGTGTGCTGCCTTCCATAGAATTATATTCTTAAACAACTTTTTTAGGTAAGTCTATTCGTCAAGTGTTGACTTTCTATGCTGGCCATGACAGTTTTGGATCCTGACACTGTCCCAACATCCCTATAATTACCTGAAGTATATGTTGCATCGGGGTCTTTCCTGATTTTTTTATCTTTGCCTGTTTTAAAGTCATAGGGATAGAAGGCACAACACAGGGAACAAAGTCAATGGTATTGTAATAGCATTATATGGTGACAGATGGTAGTCACACTTGTGGTGAGCAGACATGGCATGTGGACTCATTGTTGAATCACTATACTGTACACCTGAAACTAATGTAACGTTGTGTATTAACTGTACTTCAATTAAAAAATAAGTAAATTAAGTAAATTAAAAATAAGCAATTAAAAATAATAAATAGATAGGTATAGCAAATGGAAAACAGTATGGATGTTCCTCAAAAAATTAAGAACTACCATACGATACAGCAGAAAAAAAAAAGGAAAAGAAGCTAAAGGTTGCTGTGTTTCTATGCCTTGCTTGATCTTTATTATTCCCTGTATAATTGCTGTTTCTATCCACATTGTATTCTTAAGGAAATATTTCTGATATACATTTGAAATATTAAATATCTAAGAATTTGATATTAAAATAATATTAATCCAGGTTTTTTTATTTATAAATAACACTAAAATATAATTTTATCTAACCGATCAAGAGTTAAGGTAATTCTGGGGCGCCTGGGTGGCTCAGTTGGTTAAACGTCTGCCTTGGGCTCAGGTCATGATCCCAGGGTCTCTCAGCGGGGAGCCTGCTTCTCCCTCTCCCTCTGCCTGCCGCTCTGCCTGCTTGTGCTCTCTGTCTCTCTGTCAAGTAAATAAATAAAATCTAAAAAAAAAAAGTTAAGGTAATTCTACCATAAGAATAAAATTATGATCAAACCATTAGAGATTTATGTTAAAAGAATTTAAAGGCTAGAGATCACCAAAAGTGTTGTCACCTAGTTAGGGGAAAAGACCACTTAATAAAAGTAGTGTATTTGGTTAATTTAAATCGAAAAGATTGATTTTCATTTAACATCTGTCCACTACTGATAACTCAAGTTGGAAAACCAATTTCAGAGTGACCCAATGGGAGAAGAGTTCCACATAGTTATATATATTTAATGACAGAAACACATTAGTACTTCACTGCTTATAAAAGCATTAAATTCAAAAAAAAATTGTGTTTAAATTACTTTGCAGTTGTGACACAAGGCAGCAAATTGCAACATATCAAAATGACAATAGAGATAATCCAATATCACACATTAATATCTTCTCTTTTTCTGAAAGAAGAAAAGCAGTAAAAATAGACTAGTCTTAAAAAGACAGAAAACTGGCATAAAATTTAAATATACTGCTCTCTTAAAACTGTATTCTTTCTACTTTCTTCATACGCAGTTATTTTTAATTAATTTAAAGCATAATAGCAGCAAATGGATCTAGAATCATAGTACTGTTATAGTTTTTCAAACATGTTTCAGAATACTGTGAGGAATATATGCAATTTTTTAACTTTTAAAATAACTTGTAAAATGTTTATATGTATTATTATTTTTATTTTAATTCCAGTGAAGTTAACATACAGTGTTATATTAGCTTCAAGTTGTTTATATATATATATTACTAAAATTATTGATGGGCTTACAAAACGTCTAATTACTAAAAAAGTACAAATTAGTTTAAACAGGTTTGTAAACAACAGACCAAACTTTCTACTTACATTAATTCTTTCAGTCATCAGAGTTTATTAAAGCCTCCTATCTGAGATGCCATGCACAATGTCCTAGGGATAGCCCTGTGAACATTACAGGAAAAGTCCTGCCTTCACATAGTTGGCTTGGTTGAATTAGAAAAAAAAAGACAAGATTGCTAGAATTCAAAGGTATCTTTGTAATCATTTATTTCTCTATATACACATGAGAAAACTGAGGACCAGAGAGAAGAGGCAATTTGTGCTGGGTTTCTGGCTAATCAATGACAGTATAGAGATCCAAGTCTCTGGACTCCCAGTGTAGTGATTTTACCAATACGTCACCAAGGGCTTTAGGACTTTTGTAATCCTGCTTTCTTCTCATAACTTACTTTCCTAATTTCCAGGTTCTTGCCCCAGCCTAGCTAGGGCTCTGTTATTCCTGGAATACACAGATATTCCAGACCTCTTGTGCCTTTGAACATGCTCTTCCTTCTGGAGCACAGAACTGAAGTGGAGGGGAAGGGGATGAATTACACAACTTCTAAGGTCCTTTATGATGCAAAAGATCCTTATTAACTTTCTGTGAAATCTGCCAATTCTAAATAGTATCTTTTATTTATAGATGCAGCTTATTAACCTTCTATGGAATTCATTGCCACTTCTAAATGTTATCTTCTATTTAGATGCATGCAAAATTAAACGTACATTACATATAGAAAGAGAATAATGTGCATGCATTCTGTATATAGTCCAAAACAATTTATTGATACAAACATTGATACAAAATTAATAATTTCTGTATCAAAAGAATCAGATTCAAAACTGAAATTTTTAAAAGTACTTTCCTCCCTGTATAATTGTCTTAATTCAGTCAGTTATTCTCTGAAAAGGGAGAAAAATAAAGTGTTGCACTAAAAATGACAGCATGGCAAAATGGAGGGCTCACTGAGCCAGAAATCAGAAAACCTGGATTTGAATCTAAGTTCTATTACTTTCCAGCAACATAACCTTGGGAAATTCACTAAATATCTCTGTGTCTCATATTCTTCATCTGTACTATGGGACTAACTCTCAGCACTATAAAGAACTGGATATACATAACAGAACATACCTAAGACACAGTAGGTAGCCAATGACTGTTAGCTGAATTTGAGTTCTAAATCTTTCCTATGAAAGATTTCTTCTTTCCCAAAGTTAGGAGTGCCCTCAACAAGTACAAGGCACTGCTGCCCCCATTAGACGCATAAACACCCCCTACATGCACATGCATATATACACACGAACACACATGCATTCATGTACATTGGTATCACAAGCCTGAGCTTCAGTTATCTATCCATATATCCCTAAGAAGCAAGGAAAAAGACCCCTGAAAAATCAAGAAAAATATCTGAAGCCATGAATCTCTTGTTTTGTAGCTAATAAACCTAAGTTGATATCCACCCTCTAGCAAAAAAGAAAAAAAAAAAAAGATAGGATTCCCATTGGAAAGTGTTACCTTATCCAAAAAAACCACTTGACCTCTTGACAATCCACCACACTTGCTATATCAAAATTTTTATACGATTCTTTTTCGTGACTCATAATGAAAAGACTATATACAAACACAGAAACATTGATAATGGGGCTAAGCTATACAAGAAAACACAAATTATCTCCACTCCTGTCACAAATTTCTTTGAGAACCTTTCAAGAGCTTAATTCTAATTTTATTTGATCGTGTTGCTGCCCAGCTCCAATCCTTTAGTGGCTGTCCACTAACTATAAATTAAGATCTAAACTCTTGACATATACAGATTTTTGCTTGTCTCTCCAATAATTAGTTACTATGTACAAAAATAAATAGGTGAATAGATAAATACTATTTCACTTTCATGTTTTTTTCCTATTTACATTTAAAGCTAATATAAAAAGAAGAAAACATTGCTGCAAAGAATAAACATATATGTCTCACAGCCGTATCTGTGATTTCAAATTTGTAAACAATAATATTTAAGCCACTGACTATAACTTGCTACTGAAAGCTAGTTCACAGTCATCAGAAGTCAGATACACATGTAAACACTAAATTAATTTACTGCGTTGTATATTTTCATTGCACACCTTCTTGTTTTGTATTTTGCATGGAGAACATGAGATTTAATCCTAAAACCATATTCTTAAATTTTGAGCCTTCTGTGCTTTTAAATATTTATTCTGGAAGAATTGCAAGTCATTTTTCTATAGCCAAAATACTCATAATTAATACAGTTTCCTGTGATTTTACATTGAAAAGTATCACAGAATAACAACATAGATTTAATAGTGAAGGGAGATTAACCTGACAAACATGAATGGAACAGCTAGAGAGGGAGGAAAAAAAGAGAGATTTTAAGATGTCTTAGTCATTTCAAAGGTCAGTTTCATTCCAAATGATTAATGCCTCACTATATAGTAGAGTAGGCAACCTTACAAACATATAATTTCCATTTATTATTTAAATAAATGCTTGAATCTCCTATTGCCTGCATGTGTTTCACAGGAATAATCTTTCTTCCCCGTTTTTCATTTTTTCCTCTTTCTTCCCTTCTTTTCCTCTTTCTCCTTCTGATCCTCCCTCCTACTTCAGCCCATAATCCAACATTTCCTCTTCAGTGAAGTATTTTGTATGCTGGTAACCATGAAAGTAATACTATTCACACTTACTGCTGATGCTACACCTCAGGATTTTATTTGGATTTATTGTTACTTATCTGTAATTCCTAACTGCCCTACAGTAACTGTCAAAAGGTGAAGGCCCGAATATTAACCCAGGGAAATGTTTGAAAGATGTAAATGAAAATATTTAGGTAAGTCTCTCTCTCTCTCTCCCTCTCTGGACCTCTCTCTCTCTCTCTCTCTCTCTCTCTCTCCCCCCCTCTCTGGACCTCTCTCTCTCTCACACACACACACACACACACACACATACCCTTCTCTCCCTCCTAAACCTCTTATCTCATAAAAGAGCATCTGATGCCAAAGCATGAACAGTGCATTAAGGACTTAATTTCAGTATTAACAACTCAGATTTAAAACTCTTGACAATTAATTAAGATTAATGACAGAAGTCATCCCCTTTTCCTCAATGTAACAGTTCCTCCTATCTCTTCAATTTTTCATTCCTGGGACCATTCCATGCTCATTTCAGGCTGTGAAAATCCAAGGTCCTAAAACTTGGTTCTTGTTATCTGTTGCCTTTTGTATCTGAGATTAACGAAGTAGACATTAGCAAATTTACAACCAACAGCTCAGACAGCTGCCCTACTTTAAGCAGTTAATGGAAAAGGAACTAATCTAGTTAAGAGCATAGGACTAGTTCATAAATCTGGATTCAGAGGACAGACAGAGCCATCACACCTCTTCTGGAGAGTATGAACTGAACTCACTCATCAGCCCTCTCCCTCCGTGGAGAAGAGCCAGCATTTCTATAAACTGGACCAACAAGGCCCTCAGAGCTAGCAGAAGCCATATACAGCCCTGCACAGAGATGATTATGGAAGAGACTGATGTTAATATACGATTTCACTGGGAAAAATACAGATCTCACAAGAACTCCAATCACTGAAAACTCTTCTTGGGTCAAATATGAAGCAAAGACTTAAATCTGATTTAGAAAAAAAGATGAGAACAATGCAACTGAAAACAATAAAATAATAAATTTATCTTGATAAGAATAAAAATGATAAGCCTTTATCTGTTCAAAATTCCACCTAAAAGAAAATGGTGTCATGCTTTTATAACTCAGAAAATGTTTAATAGATTTAATTATAAATTAATTATTCAAAATGATAAATCTCAGCTCCATGTAAATAACATTTTTATGTATCAGTATCCTCAGCCATATCTTTATAAGAAATAATTCAAATTTATCAAATTTCAGAACTGTTCTGATGTCTTAATTTTCTTAGTAGCTTAGTCTCAGGGGAAGAGTCATGAACCTAAAATCATAAGTCATGATAACAAAAACTTTTAAAGTGTACAAAGTCAAAGTGATGTATCTCTTAAGAATGACTAGAGTCTAATGCATATATTCCCCCATAGCTCTTTTTTTGCATTATAGTGAAATATTATGATTTGTTCGCATAAGATTTCATACACAGAATTAGGAAGCTAAAGTCTCGACCCTGCTCATTGAGTTGGGGGAACCATGAAGTCAGCTGGGCATCAACTTAGATATATCAGGTGAAGAGCAGAGAGAATAGACAGAAAAGCTATACAGTAACTACAGTTTGAAAGCCATACATAGAGATCTGTTGACAACAGGACATCCAAGAAGACTCTCAGAGATATGCAAGTAGAATTTAGGAGAGAGGAGGGAATTGTCTAAAAATGACGTTGTTAATGATGATAGCAAAGCAGTGCAAGTCCATGTGCTCTCTAGAGAACAGTGAGTTGTGAGAATAACAGGAGAAGACCAACCGTTAAACCTTAGGAATCAGCCAAAGTTAGGAGAGGGGAGAACAGAGAGAAATGAATGATGTAGAGAAAGAAATCAGAAAGTAAACACTCTTAACTCTAGATAGAGCTTTTATCTGCACACTAGATATATAAATGTGCTATTTGAATTCTCTATTGAAATATGTTTTACAGATTTACTTTGTTAGGCAAGTAAGGTGCGATTTGATATGATATATGATATGATATCAGTGTGGATAATTGCATAACCATATAATCCTTTGTGTGTATAGCCCATTCTCATTAGGATAGATCTTAATGCTATTTGAATAAAATTTACTGAATTCATAATAAACTCTTTGTTAAGATACCATTAGTGTCAGGAAATGGCTCTAATAGAAGAATTTTCTGTAAGCAGGAAACAGTGCTTGATTTAAGAAAAAAAAATGGTTTGAAATCTCTAATTTTGATCCAAAACAAAAATGTGCTTAGTAGTGGAGAAGATTCTAAAATATAGGTATAATACAAATTATTTTCAGTGTACTAACCTGCTTGCTAAGAAACATTATGGGAATCTAAAGTTTAAGAAATCAGATACATCTTTTTTTCCATATTCTTAAAGTGAAAAGAGCTCTCTAAGGAGAGAGATATGAGGTATATCAGAGAGTAAAATGGTTTTGAAATGGGAACAAGTTTGTAAAAACTATCCCAACTTCATTAATTTTAAAAGAAGAAAAAAGAAAAAAAACAAGAAATTCCTCATAACCCTTTGAAATAAGAGCTAATTTTTTAACCTAGTCATATAATGGTAAACAAGTGAATGTCTACTGGTATTCTCAAACACAATTTCTCGCAAAGTTTGAATAGTAAATCATTTTTATTCTATACCTCAAAGTTATATCAGTTTCAAATTTCTCAAGTGTTAGAGGTTGCAATTTGATTCAGTGCAGAATTAATGGAAAATATAAAGATTATGTGAAGCAATTTTAAAAAGGACTTAGAGATTAAAAGTGTGTATTATAAAAATCCTAGTGTTTTATTTTATTTAGAAATAAAAATGAAAGATATTTAGCAAAAAAAATATTTATTTCTCCTTAAAGTATATATTTATATAATGTGTTAATATAAATTCATTTTGAAGAATAAGGGAACAATAAAAGCTTCCTACTCAAGCCAATTTCCTTAACTGAGTTATGAAGCTTTCCTTAAACTAAACTTATAAATGGGGGTCTGGTAGACATGAAGGCACCACCGTAATGTACTTTGTTAAAATAATAAACTGTCTACAAAATTTAGTGCCTTTTTCCCCCTTGGACTGGTCCTTTGAGCTCTAAATTGAAAACTGAATATAATTTTGTAAATTATTAGAAATTATAAAGTAATTTACTTAAATATATTTAATTCTCTGTAAAAAAGCTATACATAAAATCCTTAAAATGGTTAAAAAAAAGTCAAAAATTATATCTGTGCTGACATTTCTGCTCCCAGTTAGATGATTTAATTGATGTCCTCAAGATGTTCTACAGCAATGTTGTATATTAAGGCTAAGAAAATAATGTAGTTAGCCCTGAACAACCAGTAATAACTCATGATATTTTTTGAAGTATTATTTTAGTGTAGCTAAATAGTAGTAGTAAAGCTCACTGATGATGAAAAAAAAGTTTATTTCTAAAATCAGCACATTAATTTGTGAAGACAGTATTTACACTAATAATTTTTGTCTCTTGACTGTCAAAAGCTGTTGATCAATTTTAATGAAGAAATCTAATGAAGAAAATCTAAACTTATAAGTTAATACATAAAATATGTATGAGGCCACTAAATGCAAATTATGCCTGGCTTGGGGGGTTAAGAAGCCATTTAAGTATCCAGATTCTACTTATACTACTTAGGTAATTCAAATTACTACATTTCACATATTCTATATTTCACTTTAGGGAACCAAACTGAGCCAACGCTTTTGTCATCCATAATTAACCTAAGAAATAGTATGAAAAAAGTACTCTATTTCATGAAATTATTATTTTCCACTGAAACAGGCATTGGTATTGATAACATACACACTGAGAAAATATGTTCTACAGGTGTATACACAGATATATTTATAGTAAACATACACATACACATATATACACATATTCAGTGGGATTGTAGTAATAATGGCATGTCCATGTGTTATTCTAGTAAAAATTTATCTTTCAAATTTATATAAACCAAAGCTATTACTTCTACTAATTTAAACAGGATATTTCAGGTATTTTAAGGATGCCCCAAAATATAAAGACAAGAGATAATCAGAATGAAAGATACTAGTGATAACACAAAGGGTAGAAAAATCTGATGGTAGTTTTTCCCAGTCAGGTCAATCATAATTAGTTTCAACGATCATATAAAATTTCAGATCTTACAAAAATAAAAGGTAAGCAATCACTTGAGTTTTAAAAAAATCTTGATATTTTTCTCTATTCTTTCAATTAAGAATTCAAAAAAGAAAAGGTCTGAAAGTACCAGGAGCATTTTGTGTACGCAAGGCCTCAATGACTCAGGCTAAAATAAAGGGTTTTTTACAGCTCCTAAAAAATCCATTGCCAAGTCCAGCTTTAGGACACAAAATATTAAGAAGGAACCTAAAAACTAAGTGTAAAAATGCAGTCATTAGCAGCATAATTCCAAGCACTGAAAACAAATATCAAATCATTTGAGTTAAGGTTTCAATCTGTTCAGAAACACCCACAAGTGGTTTACATTCTGCAAATGTGATGGGGAACTTAAAGGCAGGTTGGCACGCAATCTCTGCTACCAAAGTGCAATTTAGTCTGAAGATGATAATAGCACTGAGTACTGGGTGATTTGTAAGCATGCTGGACCTCACAGTGATCCTGGGGAGGGTTAGGATCATCGAAGAAGCTGCCTTGGAAGACAGTGAGGTCAGTGTGTTTTGAACATGAGAATTCAGCTGCAGGACAGGCAGAAAAGTGAGCATAAGCTAGAACTAGAGAAATAAACAAGAGGTGCAGCCTTAATCATTTGCCATTGAGGTCATCAGGTTTCTCTGGAGTCTTTTAAATAAACCTGTGCTATGTTCTCAGACTTTTGTTTTTCCTGTAGATTTTTTTAAAAATCAGAGGACGGACATTGGGTTCTGTCAAAATGGACTTCCCATTTTTTAAAGCAGCTACCATCAATCATTTTAAAACCTGAAAATCATATCTGCACAATTAATAAAAGTCCTCTCAACATAATAAATTTAGCTTAATTGGAAACTCACTATGCACTTCTGTTGCTTATTTCACTGCTGACTGATGAAAACTCGGCCACATTCTAGCATCTCTCCCCAGCCACTGTTCCCTGGCTACTCCCCCTCCAAAGGATACCTTTGAGTTAGCACCTTTCCTTCATCTCCTAGTAACCTTGCAAGTGTTCCCTTGGGCGAGGGAGCCTAAATTTTATTAATAATAACAGTTTACATTACCACAGACTATTATATTACCATACCCTGGAGCTTTATTTGTCAGACTAATATTTTAACCAATTCTCATTATGCCATATGAGTGTGTGCCCAATCATGAGCTTTTACAATATTCCCACTGAAAAAGTATACACATTCTGGAATTTCTTTCTGGCGGAATCTAGGTGACAGAGTGGGAAAACACCTCAAAAAGAAAAAATGCTTCCCTGAACATGCAATTCTGACTTTCGACTTAAAATTTTATGTCTAATATCCAACTCTAGGCATACTGCCTTTATAAACAGAAAATTAAAGCTAATGGAATTTTCTCAATTTTGTTTTACTAAAAATTTACATCCATCTGGAAAATAATTTCCTTTCACCTCCATGGAGTAAGTAGCCCCATGATATAAGTTTTCCAAAACAAACAGTGGATGCGCTTCACGGGTGTCACCATTACCAGGATTCTTCTCTTGCAGGGTATAAATTTACGTGGGTTTACTGGTGAGTGAGGGATTGCGGTCTGAAGGTTAACATAACCTCGATTACACAGCCAAGAAGCTCCTCGGAGATTTAATTGGTTCGTGGAACAACTCCAAACTAGTGTTGCGCTTTCTTCTTTCTTTGCCTTTTCTGCTTCTCCAACTCTCACTTTTCAAATAAAAAAGGAGCACGCATGGTAATGCATGATTTATAAATTACCTTGTTATTGCAAAAACAAAACACTGCTTTGAAAACCAAACAAACTCCTGCTGCGGACTCCAGCATGTTTGATGGAGGCCCTTCAAAAGCGTCCATGGCTTAATGGAGGTTGTTTATGTGGAGACTTCAATCTGTACCTGCTGTCCCCCGTCACTCCCTGGAAACTTGGCGGCAGATGTTGCAGCGTTAAGTTGTCTCTGAAGTGGCTTTCTGTCCTAGTCTCCCCACCGCAACGGAGTCAAACTGCATTAGATCTCTTTATTTCTGCCTAAGGCAAGTTTGGGAGCGCAGCTGTGTCCACCCCCACCCCTACCTTTGGTGTTTCAGGCCTCCAGGCAGCGAGTAGGAGACCAAAATGGCTCTGCCGCTCTCAACTACCTCCGCTGACGATCCGGCCGCTCGCTGCGGGCTGGGGAGGCGGCTGCCGCTGCTGCGAACAGATGCGGCGACAACCTGCTAGCTTACACCTGGACGCGCGGCCCTAACCTCGCGCGCCGCGCCCTGAAACATTCATGACTCGGAGGATTTGCAGCCACAATCAAAGCCTGGGCCGGGCCTGTGCGCAGCGCGCGGACCCCGCCACCTCCACAGGAGCTGGCGGCGCGCAAGGGGAGCGGGGGCCAGGGACGGAGCCGGGGATTTCTCGCGCCGCTTTGATACTCTATGCCTGAACTTCAATTACTTGATCAAGGACTTCGATTGAGCAGTGAATTCTTCTGCAAATGAGCCCGGTGCGGCCTCTGAGCCATAAAAGGAGAGCATTTGGCTTGAAATTCAGCGTGCCAGGACTCGCAGAGGAAATGTGCTTGACTCCCGGTTTAGTTCTACGTACGCTGATTTGTTTATTAAACTAAACACTCAAGAGGCAGAATCTGCAGTAAACAATTTATAAATAAATGACAAGATTGTTTCCCTAGGTAGAAAACGTGCTGTTGACTAGGCATGGGTTCTGTTATTTTGGAAACATCAGCCACAACCTGAAAACAATTGTTTTATTGTCTCTCAAGCAGCACTAAGTTTGTTTTGCCTTATTTTTTTAAGAAAGAAAATGACTATTACTCCTTTAAGATCCACAAAGGACAAAACATTCTTGCAACATTCAGTTGTCCTACGAATGTACAGAATGGTAACTCGGCTAACATATTGGAATGTTTTTTTGCTGTGTAATTCTATAATCTCTGAAAAACTACAGGTTATAGTTATGTATGTATGTGGGATGAGAAGTTTATATTGGAATTAATTAGATCAAATAAAGAATACCTGGTTGATGATGCGAAGTTGACAGAAACAGATATTCTTAATAATCTTTGCAAAACATGGAAAATGGGAGATGGGAAATAAAAAGAAGGGAAGGCAAAGAGTTCCCAAATTGTCTAAAGGAAAAAGGTTATATGCTGATAACTATAACAGACTTGACATCAATCCCCAGTCTAAAAAATAATAAATACTATAAAGTTTCACTAGCAAGAAACAGAAACAAAAGGGCAAATCATGCCAACCTTACCTAATCTACATGATTAAATAATTCTGCATCATTGGTTTGGTTAGATGAGGAAATATACTATGCATTATACCATAAATTCAGCAAATAATTTAACAAAATTCATTAAATATCCTTTTGAATACGATAGTAAATTGAGGGGTGCCTGGGTGGCTCAGTCGGTTAAGCGTCCAACTCTTTTTTTTTTTTTAAGATTTTATTTATTTATTCATGAGAGACAGAGAGAGAGACAGAGAGAGAGAGAGAGAGAGGCAGAGGGAGAAGCAGGCTCCCAAGGAGCAGGGAGCCCGATGCGGGACTCGATCCCAGGACCCCGGGATCATGACCTGAGCCGAAGGCAGACGCTTAACCATCTGAGCCACCCAGGCGCCCAAGTGTCCAACTCTTGATTTCAGCTCAGGTCATGATCTCAGGGCTGTGAGATTAAGACCTACGTTGGGCTCTGTACTGGGCATGGACCCTGCTTAAGATTCTCTCCCTCTCCGTATGCCCCTCCCCCACCAAAAAAAATCATTTAAAAAAAAGATGGTAAACTAAGATTGTACTATTCGGGTGGGTTCCTAGCTTCCATACTAATGTCAATTAACTGGATTATCAGCCTGTGGAGAAAGCTTTCATGGAGTGCCACATTGAGGCTTTAACAGTGGTTTGAAATAAGTAACAAAAACTTGCAGGTGACAAAATGCTGGAAGCAGTAAAGCTATACAAGAATAAGCATTATGAAAAAAAGACGAAGTCATACTGTGTCAGATACACATACAATCATAATATATATTTGATGGAGCATACATAGGTTTATGGTGGAAAAACTGGAGACTTAATCACACACAGTAAAGATCTACTATCTTTTATGTACAACTTTGAAATAAAAAATCTTTGAAAACTCTTAAGTTTTCTGCTGAGTTTGTCACCAAAATTTATTTGGAAGCAAACCCTGACTTGAACTTGAGACTATTAATAGTCTATGTCTACTTGCAGTTACTAATATTTCTATAGCAAAATGTCTAAATAATGTAATCGGAAGGTGCTGCATTATATAAATATATGAAGTATGGACTATATCAGATTCCTAAAATGTGAAAAATTCTGAATTTTGAAACAATTTGAACTTAAGAGTTAGAATAAAAGTCTTTGGGGCTATAATAGACAAAAGAATGGCCAAATGATCAGAACAAAAGAAATCATGGTCAAAATAATGAAAAGATTACTCTTAAACCATGGAAAAACAAATGATTTAACCTGCTAGGACACATACAGTATTCTAACACTATAATTTTTTTCTTTTTCTTTTTCTTTTTTTAAGTAGGCTTTAGCCTGGAGCCCAACACAGGGCTCCAATATAAACTTCTCATCCCACATACATACATAACTATAACCTGTATTTTTTCAAACTCATGACCCTGAGATCAAGACCTGAGACCAAGAGCCTGAGGCTTAATGGACTGAGCCATCCAGGCACCCTTCTAGCACTATAATTTTTTTAAAAATATTAAATTTATTTAGTATCTAACAAAGTGCTTGGTACATGTTAGGCACTAGATAAATATTTGTTGGATGAATGAATGAGTGTAATTCATCATTTAAAAAACCAAATATATCAATTTATCCAATCTTAAAGATTTCTTCTTTTCTATTACCAACCTATCATTCTGGTTTCAATCCCCAACCCCCAGATTATCTAGCAATCCACAAATCATTGTATTCTTGGCTGCCTCAGAGACTTTGCTCTTGATGCTTCCTCCATGGAAAAGTTCAGTCCACCTAACTCCACCTGTTGAAATTCTACTCATATTTAAAGATAGAAGGCCTATATTTTTGAAGAAGCATTTCCAAGTTCCTCCAGAGAGAGTTAACCTCTCTTCTTCTGTGCACTCAAGAGTAGTTGATACCTACTTATATTATGGCTCAAGATCACCTTTTGGAATAAATATTACTTTCCTGTATGTCTTGTTTCCTAGACAAGTTTTAGGTTTCTTAAGGGCAAAGACTACAGTCTGCACTTACCCCTCAGTATTACCTGATGTCATTACTTGTGCACATTTATAATCCAAAAATTACTGAATTAAATCAGAATTAGTAGGAACGATGAAAGACAAAACTAAATTTTAATCATGAGAGTTAAAAGAATATATCCTGTATTGGCAAGAGTGCTAGAACAACTGTCTGCCTTTGCCAGCTAATACATCTTTAGTGCTGGCACAAAACTCAACACTTTTAAAGGTGAAAATTATTGAACAAATGAACTAATGTCGAATCTGGGGGAGAGAAACCTAAGGTGATGCACAAAAACAATTTTAAAACACATAAAGTGAAAGCCTAACATATTAAAGAGTAAAGAGAATTGTTATATGTTGGTCCAGAAGCAGAACTTCAGATCATGAATTTAAACAGAGGCACAAATTTCAATAAACATAAAAACTTTCTATTAACCAGAGTGGTCTGGTAATGAAAGAGGCTCCTTCATACAACACCTGGTTATCTCTACCTATTGTCCAAGCAAAGGGTAAATGATCTGTTGGGAGAATGCTCAAACTGGATTTCCTAAATGGCTGAACTCAGATGTTTTGAAAATGACCCTCATTTCATAGAAGTAAAATTTTAAAGATTTAGATGTTTTTGTTTTATATATATAAATATATAACACTGAACATAACTTAGTTTGGCACTATAAAATATTCATTTCATTGATCATTTCATCCTTTAAAAAACAGCCTATTAAACCTGAATGAACCTAAAGTCCTCTGAAGTTGAAGTGAATAAAGTTGACTCACTTCAGATTTGGTGATCAGGATGATGATTATGTTGACACACAATGAAATGATCCTGTTATTATTACTAACAGTGTTGTGTCTGAACCAAACCTGTCCATTGTTACAAATGGAAATGTTTTCAACAATTTTTCTTACATTGATACTATAGAAAATAGTGCTAACATATTAAAGAAATCATAACAATGGAGGAATTCTCGCCAAATTTCCATAAACAAAAGACATCAAATAGGCTTCCTCAGTAGGGAAAACGTATACATATATACGTGTGTGTATATACGTATTTTTTTTAATGTGAGTGTGTGTGTGTCTCACCATCGCAGATTTCTATAATGCATTATAGTCCCCCCTTATCCACAGGCGATATGTTCCAAGACCCCCAATGGATGTGTGAAACCACAGACAGTACCAAAACCTATATACACTGTGTTTTTCCCTATACATACATACCTATGATAAAGTTTACTTTATAAATTAAATGTGGTGAGAGAGATTAGCAAAAACGCCTAAAAATAAAATAGAAAAATTACAGTGATATACTGTAATAAAAGTTATGTAAATGTGGTCTCTCTCTCAAAATACTATTGTCCTATACCTACCCTTCTTCTTGTGATGACATAAGATGATAAAATGTCTGTGTGATGAGAGGAAGTGAGATGAATGACACAGGTATTGTGACGTAGCATTAGGCTACTACTGACCTGCACATGTGTCAGAGGAGGGTTATCTGCTTCTGGGCCACAGTTGACTATGGGTAACTGAAACTGTGGATAAGGGAGGACTACCGAAAGACACTTTGATATATTTAAGAAATTGGTTTGCATCAACTGTTGAAGGCACAGAAATATATATTTATACCTGAAGAAATGGAGGCTCCGCATGGTTCCTGGGCCTCACTGCCAGTAAATGGTAGAGAAAGGTTCCAACTACTAATCCCCAGTCTGTCCTTCCCACTTGGCAAAACCTCAGAATGTGATGTCGTCCAAGTCAAAGGCCAAAGCAGTGAGTGTGCATATTAAAGTATGCGTACGAAAGACCATAATTTGTATGTATTCCTTGACAAGAGACTCGTGTTAAACCATGACTTGAAGATGTATTCTAACAACAGTGGATAATTTATGAAGCGCCCCATGTAATAGGATCTTGCACATGACAACAATTCCTTCCTTCCCCAAGTGTAGGGAGGGCTTTAAAAATTCTTTTCGATTATTATTTCACTACCTGCATCATGTTGATCCAAGCCCTCAGCTCTGTGCCAGCACACCTCCACATACAAACCTCATCGCCTTCCTGAGGCCGCATCAAGGAAACACGGTCGTACTGCCGCCGCAACAGAGCCCAGAGCGCATCAAGACGACCCTAAAGGGAAACATGATTTGTAAATTCCTAGGCAACGTTTTCGACCTCTATCCACTAAATAAATAAAGAGTTAAAACGGAGACGGTAAAGTCTGATTCCCTCCTACCATTTCTTTCCTAAACCAAGCAAACAAATAAATAACAAAAACAAAGGTTCTTGCCGCAGACTAAGAGTTAGTTGCTAGGATGGCTAATGAATGAGTGCTGCTGGGTGCACCGTGGTCCGCCTGCAGGCAGCTAAAGAAGTCATCATTTCTCCAGTTACAGTTTCCCAGTTAAATCACAGAAAATTGAAACAAGTACCTTAATTGGTGTGTACCACTTTGTCTGAGGAGGCTGGTATGTGGGTTTGGGCCGAGGTGGTCTCGGCCTGACGGGTTCCTCAACTTCTTCAGGAATCTTCACCACAGCATTTTTGGCTTTCTCTAGCCTCGCACCTTCCTCAGTAGATCCTTTATCACCCCAACGAACCTTTAAGACAAAGGGAAAATACTTGTGTCAGACATCGAGTGTCCTAGAAGAACAGCTCTTATTCAGCAGATGGTCTTTGTCCAGCCAGGAGCATGGAGAAGTCCTACAAAAGCCGAGGACATTAACAAAGATGACAAAGATAAGGCAAGAGAAGCTCTGCAAAGAAATATGAAGGCCTGTCCAGAATACACTGACTCACCAGAATTAAATGATTTCCACAAAGGAAAAAAAAAAAATTTTGTAAAAAGCATTTTAATGACCTGAGTTACTGGGTGGGGATATAGATGATTACTATTCACAGAAAGAACTACTCAAGGCTTTTTGATAAGACTTACTTAGATGTTTTTACCTTTTTACTACAATTTTAGAATAGGCTTTCAATCTCAAGTGGACCCTGTTGAGTCATTAAAATGTATCTGTATCTTTCAGTGTGAACAGTGGTACTAGAATGTTCTTTATGAGGTTGTTAAAATTGTTTTAAACACCATTAAACCTTTAGAGCTAGCTAGTTGGCTTTCTTTCCAGAGAAATGACCTTCTCTTTCAAATCAGAGTGTCTTTATCTAGATAAACTAAAACTTATGGAATCTTTAGATATAGCTAAACTGAGCTAAAAAACTAGCTAAAAAACTCTAAAACCAGGATATATCCTGGAAGTTGTGACGTCTCAATTTTAAGGGAAAAAAACAAAAAAAGATACACAGTTAACTAAACAAATAAATGTCATAACTCAGAAAAGTAATTCAGAATAAAAATGTAAGTAGATAAATGTTACATCTATTCAGAAATTACAGATTTAAGATATACAGCTCCCCAGCCTAGCCTTCACAGTTGGCATCGTTAGAGGTAAGGGTAATCATACTCTTCCTCCAAGAATCACTGACACCATTCTCAGATAAAGAACACGAAGATGGCTGACCTGGAGTTTTCTTTCTTTTTTTTTTTTTAAAGATTTTTATTTGCTTATTTGAAAGAGAAAGAGAGCACAAGCAGAGGGAGGGCAGAAGGAGAAGCAGACTCCTCGCTGAACAGGGAGCCTGACACAGGGCTCGATCCCAGGACTCTGAGATCATGACCTGAGCTGAAGTCAGATGCTTAACCAACTGAGCCACCCAGGCGCCCCTGACCTAGAGTTCTGACTCAGTGTATTTCTAGAGACTCACCTCTTAACAGCCTAGACTCTGAAGTACAGTTGCTGAGGTCTAAAGGAAATTCATTAATTAAATCCTTAGTGTTAGTTCATGAAGTAGCTGGTCCATCATCCTTATCACCATCATCACAAACAACACAATAAATAATTCTCACTCAATCTCAAAGTCTAAAATTAGGAAATATTTCATGGATTTTTCCTAAAACTCTCAAAAGCAATTATAGGCATACCTCAGAGATACTGCGGGTTTGGTTCCAGACCATGACAATAAAGCAAATAGCATAATAAATGAGGCAAATGAATGTTTTGGTTTCCCAGTGCATATAAATGTTACTGTACTGTAGACTATTAAGTGTGCAATAGCGTTAGGTCTAAAAAAACAATGTACATACCTTAATTAAAAAATACTTTACTGCTAAAAATTTCTAAGCGTCATCTGAGCTTTTAGCAAGTGGTAATCACTGATCACAGACCATCATAACAAATACAACAATAGTGAAAAAGTTTGAAATATTGCAAGAATTACCAAGATGTGACACAAAGACACAAAGTGAGCAAATGCTGTTGGAAAAATGACACTGATAGACTTGCTCAATGCAGAGTTGCCACAAACCTTCAATTTGTAAAAAACAGTATCTGTGAAGCGCAATAAAGCAGAGCGCAATAAAACAAGGTATGCCTGTAAATATATACACGTTTATATGTATACCTTTTAATATTTTAGTTTAACCGCATTGAGATAGTTAAAAAAGATTTTTAAAAAACAAGAGTAAATTGCTAAAGGGAGCTTTAGCAGAATTAATATACCTGGCTTTTTTACTATGGAGAAAAGAAACAAGGGCAAGCTTGATAGCTAAATTCTTCCAACTCTACTTGGCTTTCATAATAAACAATAAAATTCCATCATTTCCAGAGTATATTTGGATGACTAGGAGGTTGTATCATAAAGGAGCAATTTCAGAATTGAGAAAGAAACAAAAAAACAGTTTCACGCTGAATTGGCAGAAACACACATTTGAAGTCATTAGGTATTGTGGATCAGTTGTGCTAACATCTGTTATTAACATCAGCTCAGCTCCAGCTTTCTGCAAATTGCCATTACCATAGCATTTAAATATTTAATTTAAAGGAGGAGTAAGAAAAAAAAATCTACGTAAAATCCCTACCCTGGCTTAAAATAACATCAGTTACAAAGATTTGTTCTATAATTCAGATGTGCACATAATTTCTATAATTCCATTTATTTTTCCCAGGTAAAGGTATTTTTTTAAGGGAAATACTTTCCAGGTTTAAATAGGCATGTTTTAAAAATAGATTATGTTTTCTATTTTCCCTAAGTTTAAATAAGATCAGATTTGAGAGAGCTTAATGATGCTTAATTCTCGATTCAATTGTTATTGTGTATATTTAAGTACTGTCTCCCCTTTGTAATGTTCACATTTACTTTCTCATCCCCATTCCACCTCACTGATGGAATACCACACGCAACATAGCTAAAATTGTCCAAAGCTAAAACGCACCCCAATTTATTAAAAGCGGATGAGTCCTTTTCATAAATTTCCTTAAACTGAAAAGGACTGGCAATGTAATTTCACATATTAAGAATTAGTAACTCTTGAAACTTGAAATATAAGTTAGTCATGAATGTGCGTGACCTATGGCTTTCTTGACCATAAACCAATATTACTCCTTTTACCTCAGGACCACTTCAGGTGTTCATGGGTATGCTTTTCTTTAGAAAGAGATCTCAATCTTCGATGCACTGGAATATTGGACTAACAAAAATCTGGCATAACTCCTAGTGTTTTCAGCAAAAACATTATTCATTTAAGGCTCACTTACTAGCATACCCTTATCTCACTGTCATGTGGTATTTTATATGTGTAGATTTCAAAATCGAATTAAATTTATATTTTGTATATAAAGTAGTGCATGTTCATTGTCAAAGGAGTTAGGAAAAAATAGGGAAATATATAGCACAAATTGAAAATCACTCCCTCCAGAGAAAGCTACTAACATTTTGTAGTATAGCTTGTCAACCCTTTCTTCCCCTTCCATACAGTTTTTACACACACATTTTGGAATGAGGTGAAGTAAATTAAGAATAAGTTGGGACAGACCATATTTAGATGTCCATATGTAACTCCTTTATTTACAAGTTTATTTTTCATATACATAAAATTATCTAATCTACTCTTTCCCCACCCCTCCCAGCCTAAAATGACACAGCAAAGGGAAGCAGGAGGAGAATGACCTTCGTTCTGTGTCAAGCAACAAGAGCTAAGCCTAGCCATGTTCTCTTGGACTGTTTGATATTCTCAGTCATCCGCATGCGAACGCATATGCACTATCTTCTCCAAAAGACAAATTTAATAGCTTCTAGCACCTGCCTTTTCCATGGCTTATTAGCAATGAGGTACCTGTCTCAGAGGATTATTTCAGCAATAAAGCGGCATGCTTTTAGGGAAAGTGTGCATTATTTTAAGATCTAATATGATCAAGAAAGTGAGAATCACTATCAGATGACTTGAATAACCACTCTGGTAATGACAACCACGTGAAGTAGGTCTGAGCAGAATACTGAAATTTATTCTGGAAAGGGGAAACTCTCCTTGGGAATCTGAATTTTATTGAAATGTAGAAAAAAGAGAAAATTGCAACAGTTGTGAGGTTGTTAATTAGCTCACTGATTTTTGCTGGCAGTAATAGGACAAAGCCCATATGACGGGAGAAGACATGTGAAATGACTGCAGAACACATAAAAAGTCCTTCTTATCAAGAAGTAAAGTTAAAGGGTAACTAATAAGGAAGAGATGCCAGGATCTGTGTTTAATGATAAAGTCAGCCTATCAATGAGAAAATTCCTCCAACTGTTCCTTGAGGTAGGATGCTGGCCTGTCTATGCTGTGGTTAAGGGCTCAGTGCCGGCAATAAGTGCTTATTATTAATTAATCCATCATTTTGAAAACTATTTCTGTGGTGGTAAGAAGACCTCATTTCATTTTTAAGATATAATATTAAAGTTCAATTTTAATCCACACTTTGAGCCAGTCTAAAAGTTCTATAAATGATATTTAAGATTAATTATGATTGTTCATAAGTGGTAACTAAAAGCTGTAAAAAAAAAAAAATGCCTTAAATGTGCTTCCCCTAGGGGCACCTGGGTGGTTCAGTTGGTTAAGCAACTGCTTTCAGCTCAGGTCATGATCCTGGAGTCCTGGGATGGAGCCCCGCAGGCTCCCTCCTCATCAGGGAGTCTGCTTCCCCCTCTGACCCTCCCCCCTCTCGTGTTCTCTCTCTCATTCTCTCTCTCTCTCAAATAAATAAATAAAATCTTTTTAAAAAAATGTGCTTCCCCTACATCTGTGATAAGGTCATACCCATACCCCGAATATTTTAACATTTTTATCCCTAAATAGTACATAACTATTAGATCTTTTCAAAGACCAGCATTATTGCTACTTTAAGTGGCTGGCTTCTACAAAGTTGATGCTATCTGCAGTAATTTTTTCCAAAATAGTGAGAAAAACCCTAACTTTGTTTCGCCCTTTAGAGTTCAAACATCTTATCAATGCAATTCTTTGACTAATGAAGTCAATTCTTCTTGAACAGTTTTGAAATGGCCAGGATGATTCCACAGAAAAAAAAATTATCCAAAAAAGACCCAGTGTTAAATAAAACTAGATGGTATTATGAAATTCTGAAAAGCACAGTTTCCATGGCTTAATAGTTCTAGAATTACACATTCCAGATTAGCAGCTTCTATTTTTTTTTTTTAAAAGACACCAACCTCCATTCTTTTAATTCCTCCAACCCCTCGACCACCATAATAGGAAGCATCCACAGTTGGCCATTTCTTCGTAGGCAGAGGTTCTTCTTCTTCCTATGTAGAATATTACAAGTTTTTGAAAGTGGGTTTAATTAATTTCTTAAAATACTGGTTAGTCAGAACTAACACACATTTAAACATTTTTCTGAATAATGCCACTGATATGGAAGAAATGGAGTAACAATTATATATGGGGCATTTGGAGGTACTTATGCTTACATGCATAAATTTCAAGTGGAGTTCTACAGAATATAAGGACTCCTGCCCTCCCAATTTTAGGAATCTCCTTTATTTCACCAGATTACCAGAAGTTGCTCCTTAACTATGAGCAGCATCATTTGTTTTTTTTTTCAATTCCAATTGTTACTTCAAATTTAAAAAGATAAGACATTAAATGTAGGAAAGCATTTCAAAAATCATTTAAAGCATCAACATACATATTAAGTTAAACTGCAAAATTGGCACTAAAAAGATAGGCAGTTAAGAAGTTTTGAAAATGCACTACTTCCATATTTCATGTTGCTAACATAAGTTTGGCTAAAGTAATAATCATTTTGAAGAAAGGATGAACACCTTTAAACTTCCAGCTTGGATCTTCTACCTTTTATAAATAAAATAACATCAGGACTATTGATCTGTTGATAGACAAAGTAAAGTAAATCTCCGTGCACTATTAAGCCTCATGGCCAGTCTATATTTATCAGTTTTTGAGGGTCCTATTCCTCTAGCACATGAAAGAAATCCTAAGAAGATGAAAAATAACAATGAATTTTCATAAATTCAAAAGTCAATACATAGGTATCACAGTTATCCAACAGCAAGGTAATTGATCAAATTTGGGGATAATATCTAAATACAGAAAAAAATATCCACATCACTCATTAGGCACTTATTTACCTCTTTTGGTGCAGGAGGTGGTGGTGGAGGAGGATCCTTGATAACCTGTCCAAAAAAAAAAAAAAAAAAAACCAAAGGTAAAAATTTTGGTGGCATAACAAGGAGACAGCAAAGATGTGTAAAAACAACTCAATTAGTAACATATGGTAGTAGTGCCAAAGATGTCCCCAGTGAACCTTGCCTCTCAATGGGTATGCCTCTCCCTTTGAATACAGGCTCTCCTGTAACAGGCTTTTGACTAACTAGCATGAAGTAAAAGTGGTACCATGTGACTTCTGCAGCTGGTCAAAAGAAGCTTTTCCACTTCCCTCAGCATCCCTGGGACACTCACTCTGGAGGAAGCCTGCTGTCATGCCAGAAGTCTACCTTGAGACCATTGGGCCAGGAGGAGGAAGAACCCCAGGATAACCTTACAAAAAGGCTGGGTAATGAGAGGTGCCTGGCCAGCCCCCAACTATATCAGCCATCCCAGCTGAAGCACCAAACATGGCTCTCTTGGACCTGGAGGCCTGTCGAGCTTTCAGATGACTCCAGCCCAGCTGCCCCTGATTGCAATCACATGAGAGAACCCCAAAATGAAAATCTCCTAGCTGAGCCAGTCTCCACAGAACCGTGAAGACACTAAATTGTTTGAGGACACTAGGTTGTGGAGTGGTCTGTTAGACAGTGCTAGATAACAACCACATAACAATTCACAAAACTCCTTCATTCATTCATTTTATCTTTATGCCATAGATCTGCAAACATTTTCCACAAAACTATGGTATGTCCCTTCAAACAGAGCAGGAATTTACTACTGAAATCTTCCTTCTAAGACTCATTGACTTTTTCATAAATTTACAATGCACAAGTTAACTTGCTTTGCAAGAGATGATGGGGAAATTACCTTTCTCTTTCCCCACCCATTAATCTAGAAGCAAATCAACTTTTTAACCAAGATGCCTTTTCTATGAATCATTACTCAATATATTCTTTCATGAAATTGTATATGGCTGATTCTTCATGTGATAGGAATGAAGCCTGAGATCTAATCTAAATGACCTCTACCATCACTGAGGTAGATGAGGTAGACAACTTTTCACACCATCATGATATAAAATTATTGATCAGGGGCACCTGAGTGGCTCAGTCGGTTAAACATCTGACTTGACTTTGGCTCAGGTCATGATGTTAGGATTGTGAAATCGAGCCCTGCATTGGGCTCTGTGCTGGGCGTGGAACCTGCTTAAAATTCTCTCTCCCTCTTCTCCCTCTGTCCTCACCCCCAGGTTAAAAAAAAAAAAAAAGGTAAAAGAAAATCATTGACCAAGTGCCAACGGCTTCTGATAATTCAAGTACACATCCAAGTCTCTAGACTAAGAGGAAAAATTTTTTGAAAATATAACTGCTTCACTTTATAACTGCATCCCCTTTCTCCACATCCTCACCAACATCTGTTGTTTCTTGTGTTAATTTTAGCCATTCTGACTAATGTGAGGTGGTATCTCATTGTGCTTATGATTTGTATTTTCCTGATGATGAGTGATGTTGAGCATCTTTTCATGTGTCTATTAGCCCTTTGGATGTCTTCTTTGGAAAAGTGTCTATTCATGTCTTCTGCCCATCTCTTAACTGGATTATTTGTTTTTTGGGTGTTGGTTTGATAAGTTCTTTATAGGTTTTGGATACCAGCCCTTTATCCAATATGTCATTTGCAAATATATTCTCCCATTCCAGAGGCTGCCTTTTAGTTTTGTTGATTGTTTCCTTTGTTGCGCAGAAGCTTTTTATCTTCATGAAATCCTATTAGTTAATTTTTGCTTTTGTCTCCCTTGCCTTTAGAGACATATCTAGTAAGAAGTTGCTATGGCTGAAGTCAAAGAGGTTACTGCCTATTTTCTCCTCTAGGATTCTAATGGTTACCTGTCTTACATTTAGATCTTTCATCCATTTTGAATTGATTTTTGTGTAGGGTGTAAGACAGAGGTCCACTTTCATTCTTCCACATATTGCTGTCCAATTTTCCCAACACCACTTATTGAAGAGACTGTCTTTTTTCCATTGGATATTCTTTCCTGCTTTGTTGAAGATTAGTTGGCCATACAATTGTGGGTCCATTTCTGGGTTTTTTATCCTGTTCTATTGATCTATGCGTCTGTTTTTGTGCCAGCACCATACTGTCTTAATGATTACAGCTTCAAGTCAGGAATTGTGATGCCTCTGCTTTCCTTTTCTTTTTCAATATTACTTTAGCTATTCAGGGTCTTTTCTGGTTCCATACAAATTTTAGAATTGTTTGTTCTAGCTCCGTGAAAAAAGCTGGTGTTATTTTTATAGGGATTGCATTGAATATGTAGATTGCTTTGGGTAGTTTAGACATTTTAACAATGTTTATTCTTCCAATCCAAGAGCATGGAATGTTTTTCCATTTCTTTATGTCTTCTTCAATTTCTTTCATAAATGTTCTATAGTTTTCAGCATACAGATCTTTTACCTCTTTGCTTAGGTTTATTCCTAGGTATCTTACGATTTTTGGTGCAATTGCAAATGGGATCAATTCTTTGATTTCTCTGTCTGCTGCTTCATTATTGGTGTATAGAAATGCAACAGATTTCTGTACATTGATTTTTATATCTTGTAACTTTGCTGAATTCATGTATTACTGCTAGCAATTTTTTGATGGGACCTTTCAGGTTTTCTGCATAGAGTATCATGTCATCTGCAAACAGTGAAAGTTTGACCTCTTCCTTGCCAATTTGGATGCCTTTTATTTCTTTCTATTGTCTGAATGCTGAGGCTAGGACTTCTAGTATTATGTTGAATAACAGTGGTAAGAGCAGACATCCCTGTCATGTTCCTGACCTTAGTGGAAAAACTCTGTTTTTCCCCATTGAGGATAATATTAGCTGTATATGGCATTTGTATATGGCCTTTATGATGCTGAGGTATGTTCCTTCTATCCCTACTTTCTTGAGGGTTTTTATCAAGAAAGAATGCTGTATTTTGTCAAATGCTTTTTCTGCATCTATTGAGAGGATCATATGGTTTTTATCCTTTCTTTTATTAATGTGGTGTATCACACTGATTGATTTGTGGATGTTGAACCACCCCTGCAGCCCAGGAATAAATCCCACTTGATTATGGTGAATAATCATTTTAATGTACTGTTGGATTTGATTAGTTAATATCTTGAGAACTTTTGCATCATGTTCATCAGGGATATTGGTCTATAATTCTTTTTGGTGGGGTCTTTGGTTTTGGAATCAAGGTATTGCTGGCCTCATAGAATGAGTCTGGAAGTTTTCCTTCCATTTCTATTTTTTGGAACAGCTTCAGAAGAATAGGTATTAATTCTTCTTTAAATGTTTGGTAGAATTACCTGGGAAGTCCTCTGGCCCTGGGCTCTTGTTTGTTGGCAGATTTTTGATTACTGCTTCAATTTCTTTGCAGACCCATAACGGGTCTGGTCAAATTTTCTATTTCTTCCTGTTTCAGGAAGTTTATATGTTTCTAGGAATTTACCCATTTCTTCCAGATTGCCCAATTTTTTGGGATATAATTGCTCATAATATTCTCTTATAATTTGTTTGTATCTCTGCGGTATTGGTTGTGATCTCTCCTCTTTCATTCGTGATTTTATTTGGGTGCTTTCTCTTTTCTTTTTGGTAAGTCTGGCTAGGGGTTTATCAACTTTGTTAATTCTTTCAAAGAACAAGCTCCTAGTTTCATTGACCTGTTCTACTGTTTTGTTTTGGTTTTTTTCTACATCATTTATTTCTGCTCTAATTTTAATTTTTTCCCTTCTTCTTCTGGTTTTAGGCTTTATTTGCTGTTCTTTTTCCAGCTCTTTTAGGTGTAAGGTTGGGTTGTGCATTTGAGACTTTTCTTGCTTCTTGAGGTAGGCCTATACTGCTATATACTTTGCTCTTGTGACTGTCTTTGCTGCATCCCAAAGGTTTTAGACTGTCATGTTTTCACTTTCATTTGCTTCCCTTTTTTTAATTTCTTATTTTAATTAAGTTAATTAATAATTAAATATTAAATATTAATATTAAATATATAAAATTAAATTAATTAATATAATTAATTCAATTTTCTGGTTGACCCATTCATTCTTTGGTAAGATGTTCTTTAACCTCCATGTATTTGTGGTCTTCCCAAATTTTTTCTTGTGGTTGACTTCAAGTTTCATAGCATTGTCATCTGAAAATATTCATGGTATGATCTCAATATTTTTGTACTGGTTGAGACCTGATTTGTGACCCAGGACGTGATCTATTCTGGAGAATATTCCACGTGCACTCAGAAAGAATGTGTATTCTGCTGCTTTAGGATGAAATGCTCTGAATATGTCTGTTAAGTCCATCTGGTCCAGTGTGTCATTCAAAGCCATTGTTTCCTTGATCTTCTGCTTAGATGATCTGTCCATTGCTATAAGTGGGTGTTAAAGTCCCCTACTATTATTGTATTATTATCAATGAGTTTATTTGAGTTTGTTATTAATTTATTTACATATCTGGCTGCTCCCAAGTTGGGGACATAAATATTTACAATTGTTAGATCTTCTTGTTGGATAGACACCTTTATTATGATATAGTGCCCTTCTTCCTCTCTTATTACAGTCTTTGGTTTAAAATCTAGTTTGTCTAATGTAAGTATGGCTACTCCAGCTTTCTCCTGGTATCCATTAGCATACCAGAAGGTTCTCCACCCCATCACATTCAATCTGGAGGTGTCTTTGGGTCTAAAATGAGTCTCTTGTAAGCAGCTTATCAATGGGTCTTGTTTTTTTTTTTTTAATCCATTCTGATACCCTATGTTTTTTGATCAGAGGATTGAGTCCATTTACATTCAGAGTCATTATTAACACGTATGAATTTAGTGCCATTGTATTACCTGTAAAGTCACCATTCTGTAGATTACCTCTGTTCCTTTCTATTCTTTGTTGCTCTTGATCTCTCCTTCCTGCTGAAAGGGTCCCCTTTAGTATTTCTTGCAATGGATATTGTTTTTAAAAGACTGCTTATCATTTAAAGATATATACTGAAAATTTTTCAGACTAAATGATATGATTCTGATACTTCACCAAAATAATTTGGGGTGGGTAAGTGGAGGGGATTATAGATGAAATAAGATCAGTCATAAATTGAGAATCATTGAAGCTGAGCAAAAGAGACAGGAGGGAATTCATTATTTTAGACTTTCTCTTTGTACGTGTTTGAAATTTTCCATAGTGAAAGGTTTTTAAAATGTAATGCTATTGATAATGTTTAGAGAACTCTTAATTTTCTTTATGTACAATATCTTCATTGTTCAAATTTTAGTTTGGATCTAAATCTCAGATAGATACAATCTCCACAAAGATGTGACTAGACATCCAGACATTTAGTTAGACTGAACCTCTAACTCATTCAAAAATTTGAATGCTACAAATAATGCTGCTATTTCTATTCAGCGCTTTTATTTAATTCAATTTTATTTTATCAACAAACATAAAATTTCCATTCTTTCTGGTAATTTTGAAGGATAAAAACTCTGTGGATTTTTATAATTAGCCCAGAAAAAAATGCCAGTGGAGGCTTAAGATTTAAAATAATGCTGTAGCAAAATAAAATAAAGTTAAGATGATCAAGCTACAGGTACATTTCCTTTATAGAAAGGAAGCACATCATATCATTACCAAACTACACATCCAAACTCAGTCAGTAAAACCAGATCTATCAATATTTCACACTCAAAGGGATCAAAAGGGCCAACTTTTTTTCCCTGTTTCTTTCAAGTAAATTACTCCTTCTAGTTGCAGTCTCAAAATTTTCACATAATCTGTAATTTCTTCTTCAGTTCTAAATGACTTTACTAAATCATTTACCATGTCCAACAGATTTTTTTGAAATATTTCTCTCTCTCTGTCCCTCACCTTCCCACCCCAGGACTTTCCTCAGTCTTCCCAATGTATATAAGATTCCCTTCACATGCATAAATGCCTATTGGTTCCCTAGCATCTATCAGAGTTGATAATTTTATCTGGCTCCATAAAAGTGTAAATTCCACGAAGAGGAAATTTATGTCTGCTTTGTTGCTCACTGTATTCCCAGGATTTAGTAAAGTGTCTGGCACAAAATAGATTTTCTGTTTTGTAAGGAAGGAAGGACTAGAAGGAAGTTAGTAGGAGAGAAAAAGGATGGAGGTGGGAAAGGGTGAAAAAAGGAGGGAGGAAAGGACAAAGTGAGAGTGAGGAGGGAAGGAAGGAAGGAAGGAAGGAAGGAAGGAAGGAAGGAAGAAGGAAAGGAAGGAAAGAGGAAGAACAAGGGAAGAAGGAAGGATTCTTCGTATTCTATTACCACATAAAATCATAAACTCTTAATTCTCTGGACCTTAAAAATATCTAGTACAACATTTTTCAACTTCTCCAATTCACATTCAACCGAAACTTCAATATTCTGAAAACTTCTCACCAAGTTGTAGTCCAACTATGTTTGAATTCCTGTAATAAAAAGAAATTCACTACCTCACAAAGCAATTCATTCCACTGGCAAGGAATTCACATCATTTGAAAGTTTTTCCCCCCAAAGAAGCCAAAGCCTCCCTCTCTGTAGTTTCCACTCTTTGGTCCTGATCCTAGGATGTGGAAACACACACACACACACACACACACACACACACACACACACACACACACACACACACACACAACTAATCTTTCTTCCAGAAGAGAGCAGTTCCTATTTTTGAATACTAGAATAATAACCATGTATCTACTGAGCCCTACTCATCTGGAAGCTAAATATCACAACTATTCCTCATGCGATGGTCCCGAGTTATTTGGTCATCTTGGTCCTTTGTCTTAGTACATATTCATTTGATCAATATCTCCAACTGGGGTTTCCAGAACCAATAATAGCATTTTAAGTGTAGCCAAGCCATTATAAATAAATATATGGTACTCAGACCAAACAGATGCACCCCATCATTCTTTACTTCCACTTTCTGCATTTTAACTGGTAACACACTGATAACATTGATTGATTGTCGATAATTACCATAGCTTTTTTTGGCATCAATGTCTACATGCTCTACTTACTTAAATTAGACATTTATCTTGTTTTTCTATCTCTAACCCATCCCTCATTCTAACCTGTGTAAACCAGGTATATTTTCCTAACAGAAGCCTAATTGTTTCTCTGGTCAAAATAGATCAATGGGTCCAATGACCACAATTGAAATCAATGAATTACTGAGTCTTATTAGAAGATCCTTACAAATCATGCTTCTACTCTTAGTTTTGCAAATTACTTTAAAATGCTCTCTAGAGCTCTTTCACTAGAAAAAGACCAAGGTACATCCTTCATTTCACTAAGTCTGAGTACAACGTATTTGAACTCATTTTCATTTTCTTGTGAGGATTTCAAATTTACTCTGCTTATTACCTGTACATCTTGTACTAGTATGTATTTCTGAAGACATACACAGTATCCCCAATCTGGTTCTATGTTATATCCTCCTGAAAATTACTGAACATCCTCCTCCATGACTCATCCTTTTCATGTCATACTTGTCATACTCATTATCCTGCATAGCATCTAGTTTTAGCATTGATATGGGCAAATTGAGTTTTAATTTAAAATCCTCATATGACATGGGGCGCCTGGGTGGTTCAGTCAGTTAAGCATCTGATCTTGATCTCAACCCAGGTCTTGACCTCAGGGTCATGAATTCAAGCCCCACACTGGCCTCCATGCTGGGCATGGAGTCTACTTAAAAATAAGAAATAAAATATAAAATACAATAAAAATAAATAAAATTAAAATAAAATAAAACCTCATATGACCACTGCTGACAAACTGGATAACAGGATAATAAAAGGCACCTTTGCATTTTCTCCCTTTAGTAGAGACCCTTTACCTGGTATCATAAGCCACAACCTGGAAAATCAAAGCTCCTATTCAGTACATTTATATTAGCCAGTTTTTCTATTCTCATTGTTCAAATGCCTCCCTATGATGCAGTTCTTGCCCGCATATCTTATCTACAAATATCCCTTTATATGGCTCTCTAGTCCAGAAAAAGTAAAGATCCTTTTGCTTGTCCCAAATAAGATGGCCATTTCCATGTTAAGTCCCATCCCACCTTCCTACTGGTCTATCTAGAAGCTTGAAAACTTCTAAAAATAAATGTTGCTGCACAGTTGAATCATTCATGCTTCATTAACTTGGGCTTATATATTTATTTGGGAATTTTTCAATTATCTCTTAAGAGTGTAGATGTCTTAAGGGCACTAATCATTTCTCCTTCTTTATAAGTATCACCAGTGCCTAATAAAGTGCTCTGAAAATAGCAGATTCTAAAATACGATTGAAAGTGACCTGAAGGAACTAGCTGAGAATGTTCACAACGGCTCATAGCCAACCTCTTAAATTTAAAGAAAAATACTGAGGGAAAAAAATATAAATGATAAACAGATAGATACAAGTTCCCATGAAACTAAAATATTGCTCGTTTCAAAGAAAATGAAACATCAAATTTCTCTTTCAACCAATAAAATCAGAGAACTAATTAACTCAATTGCAGATGGGAAGACGTAAGACCATCCTAAGTTTCTTCATCTAGGAAATAAATTTGATTAATTTTAGGTCATTTCCAACTTGAAAATTCTGATAGAACATTAAAAAATATATATCACAATTTTTCTACCAGGTCTTTTGCTTCTATACCTTTCCATAATTAAGCAGGCCATGTATCAATATACATTTGTATTCACCTTGTTCCAGAAAAGAACATCAGGGTTTGTTTTTCCAATAATGTGTAATTAATCTTATGTCTGTCTAAATGCATGACTAATTATAAATTTAAGTTGACTTTGAAATTCTAGCAAGTACATTTTCTACATTGTTAACAATGGAATACAGCCATTAAAACTACTTAAATCAAATTTTTATCTAGTAAAATAAGGAATACAATCACCACCACAACAAACAGCTAAGGCTGAACCTTCAGAAACTGAACCAGAGCTAAGGCTCATCTCTGTGCGGTTATTACTATTAACAGTAATCACCCTTTATGGGTGCGGCTATATGTCACACACTCTATATTACTCATATTCTCCTAAGAGCCCTGTGAAGTTACTATAATTATCCCCATTTTTTTTTAAGATTTTATTTATTTATTTGACAGAGAGAAAGAGTACAAGTAGGGGGAGCAGCAGGGAGAGGGAGAAGAAGGTTCCTCGCTGAGCAGAGAGCCCAATGTGGGGCTCGATCCCAGGACGCTGGCAGACACTTAACTGACTGAGCCACCTGGGTGCCCTGCTTATCCCCATTTTAAATATAAAGAGAGGGAGACTCTAATTTCAATAACTTGCCCAAGGGTACACAAAGAGAAAATAGAATTAGGACTCAAATCCAGGACCCAGGTCCCTCTATCTCCAAACTCTGAGTTCGACTTCTTCTGCCAAATGACGTCCTTTTAAAATAAGGTTCGACTGCAAAGGGAAAGGGTGTAAAAGAAAAAGCCGAAGATGTGTTGAGTGGTTGTTAATTTCTAGAATGCATGAATGGATGGATAGATGGATTAATGGGTGGATGGATGAATAAATAGTAGGTAGGTAGGTAGGTAGGTAGATAGACTTTAATTAAAACCTTATAGTAACTATGAAAGAGGCTATCATTCCCACTTTATAGAGACATAACTTGTTAATTAATATGCCCAACATCACTGACCTAGAAATGTTGGAACAGAAAATAAAATGATTTTTATGTGATGTTTCAAAATGTTCCCTCTCACCAATCTACTACAGGGCCTCATAAATAACAAAAGAGGGTGAAAATAATCTGAAGCCATTTGGCTCAAAAGTCAAAATGGAAAAAAGTCTGTGTCCAACTGATATCCCTACATTTCAGCAAAACTAGTGCAGGAGAAAAGGAAACCTTACTGTCAGTGTAAATACATTAAAAATAACAGTCATGAGAATCCCATTCTTGTACTAAATAGTGCAAGAACACATCCATTTCAGAAAAGGATGTATTCATATGCACCATATTTTATGAGAATTTGCAGATTTTAAAAGGCATAATATTGCCTAGTTGCCAGGATTTTTTCCACTTAGCATCCTTTAGTTCTGTATTGAAGATTCTGGAAAACACTTTCACCACTTTATGAACCATATGTAGAGTTTGATTCTCCTCCAATTTTTTTTCATTTGTTATTATCATCATCAGGGAGGATTACATCTCATCTACTTAGCTGCTAGAATGAAGATTTCAGTTTGGAGGAGAGCCGATTTCTTACAAAAAAAAAAAAGTTAGCTGCTTCAGGCAACAGTCCTTTTGATCTGCTCATTAACACTTTTCAAATGTTCGAGTGATGTGGGCATTCTTTGCGCTAGAAAATGTCAGCACTGGAGCCTGCAGCCAGCTTGATGCAATCATATGTTCCAATATTCAGAAAAGAGTGAAAAGAACTGTCAACAGTGAACTGCCTTGGATTAAAAAAAAAGATACTATACAACGCCTGTAGATCAAGTAGTGTTTCAGGACTGATTCTTGCCAGTGACAAAAACAAATGCCCAACTTATCAGCAATGTCATCTAAGCGACTAAGAGCCCACAAACAATAGAGAAGTCACTCTCAGTGTTTAGAAAAGTTTGTTTGAAATAGATGCGGACCTTCCTTTCCTTCTCCCTTTTCTTTTTGATAAGATCAGAGAGCAAATGTAGTGCCTTCCCTCTGAAGTGCAAAAACACAAAGTTCTATTACATTAGTATTTGGGAAGTTTTTTTCTGAATTTCACCAAGTTAGATGCTTTCATCATCCAGATCAAAATATGGTCTGAGCTATCTCAACCTCCCTCTCCTTTCCTCCTTGACAGACTCATCAGTGATCAAAGATTACTACTTTGAACAAATAAATAACCATTGGGAGGTCTGGACAATAAATGTAATTTCAAATGCCAAATGGGGACTAGGAAGAATAGTGTGAGAGTGCATCTGGTTAAGAGTTAAGGAAAGGTGCTGCTGTTAAAGCAAATAAACTTAGACCAGGAAGAGTTCAATACCCTGTTTTGCAAATGCTGTTCTGTTGGAAAACATCACCATGGAAGCAATAAGTACTAACATCACACTCTATTTCAAGGAGGGAACCAAACATAAATCATTTTAACTAATGGTGCAAGGAAGGCATATTAAAATTTAAATTACTTCTGTTTTATTGTGCATTCCAAAAAAAATCAGGCTACTCTCAAAGTAACTCAATAAAGGCACCAAGAGCCCTCCTCAACAATAAAAAGCAAGTGCAATATAGAAGCATTATTACTATTTAGAAAGAATAGCACAGCTGTTGCTGGCTAAGAAAATGATTCCATGGAGCTACAGTCAGATATATCCTCATCATGAAAGTTCAACTTACTTATAAGCAAATTGGGCTTTAAAAAGATAACTTTTTTAAATGGTTTTTTAAATTAAGATTTATGAGATCTTTATGTAATGTCTTAAATGCACCAAGGAAAAATGAGCTTGCAGTTTTCCCTTGAGGATGGAGAACTTTGGCCAAGGACACTAGAGCAAAGTGAACATTTATCATTTCCAGCATATTCGGATATTTATCTGCAGCTGTAGAACACACTCTAATTGACAACACTCCAGAAAGCCTTTGTTTGCCACCTCATTAGCCTTACATCTGTAATTCTGCAGAGTGTCTGGTTATGCCAAATGATACAACCATAAGACTGTCATTTCTGCCATCCTGATAGTAAAACAAATCTGCCATAAACTCAGCATAACTTCTAAGCTAAACAATGATAAAAACATCCATATTTTCTAATATTTCACTCATGATTCAGGACATGATAAGTTTTTTTTAACCTCTTCTGCCCCCATTTTTAATTTAAGGAAAAAGGAAGGATGCAGCTGATGTCTTTTTTAACGAAAAGCAGCTGTAAAGGATGGATGTGAGGATTCTCAATGAGCAGGATACAGACTCTTCAACAGATGGTGAGAAATAACTTCACACAAAAATGAGAACTTTTCCCCTTACAGAATAGTTTGCAAACTCAACACACTCTATAATTCACTAATGATAGTGCCTAAAAATTTCTGCTTTGCCTGAGGGCTCTTTTACTATGATTATTACTAGAAAAAGTCTTCCAACTATCATTGGTGTAGATTTCTTTTGTCATGGAAAGCCCAGGTACACAGAGGACACTATTCTGCAACATTTTAAATGATGTTGTCTCTCTCTTTTATCCTTGAAAATACGCATTAAAATGAATTGAAAGATTTAAATTTTTTAAGTAGTCTTAGATTAAAAGCATCCTGTATGGACAGATTTTCTATTGCAGGGGTTTTTCCTTAACCTTTTTTATTCTATGCCCCTCTCCCGCAATCCCGTGAACCTACAGATCCCTTCCCAGAATAATTAAGCTAAATTAAAATACAAAGGATTTTAAGGAATCCAATTATATTGAGATATAATTATCTGATCTGTAAAAAAAAAATCCACAAAATTTGTGATAAAGAAATATAAATAATTCATTAAATAATGAGATACAATAGTAGGTCTGGGAACTACCCTAACTTTTGAAGTTATGATATTTGTAAAAGATATTTTAAAAATATCTTAAGAACTATATGTGACATAGGACATCTGTGATTACTATTGCTGACAAAGTCTCCAGAACTGCCAATACTTCTGTGGATAGCAGCCTACATTTATAAATGAAGACAATGATAAATTTCAGTTGGAAGTAAAAATAAGGATTTTTTTTTTTCCACCCAAGTTCACAATCTTCAGGTTAGAAATCCCTCTGGGGTATATAGAGAAGCAACTTGACAAGAGTTAAACTGCTTCTACTTCAGAATTTTATTACAGTTAACAATCCTTATGTACTTTCATCTCAGTTCCTATTGTATAGATGGCAAAGGCCACATTTTCTATTATAGATATATTATAAAGGATACCTTTTAAATAAAATCAGTGAAAATCATACAAAGAACTAAGATTGTACCATAAATCCTCTCATGCAAAATGCTTCTCCATAGTTGACAGAATTTTAATTAAAACTGGCAACAAGGTACCTTATTTTGAGGTGGTCTTCCAGATAAAAAGTTGTCAAGTGTTTCAATTTTAAGAATTGAAATAGTTCAAGGAGGATAAGTGTTTACTGTATAAGATGTCTGGTTTACAATGAGGAGTAAAATACACACAGTACTGACTTTAGGAAATTATTAGACTATAAAATGAGAGAAATGTTAAACAAATAATCACATAAATAATTGTTTAATTTTAATTTCCTTTAAGTATCACCAAAACAGTACCATTTTCTAACCTGACGGGGTAACTTTTTGAGGATTTTGGTTAAAATTTTAATATAAAATATTTAGAGGGGATATTTATGACTTGATACATTTCTTGTTCCTGATACCAAACTGGTACAGCAAATGAGGTCTACACCATAGTTTCAGAGACATAGTTTATTAGTTGAATGTTCAAGTTCTTTGCTTTTCCCTAACAGAGTAAAAAGGTCACTTTCTAGCTTTCAAGGGATTCAGTGGTTCAATATCTGAATATGAATGGGATGGTACTGGCCTCTTCTGGCAAATAACAAGCACCCCGAGAAAGCTATCCATGGATCCCTGTTGTCAAATGGTTCTAACAACATATATGTCTCAAATACTTTTAACAGTTAGAAGCCTATTTCTTCCAATAAGTCCTTGCCACTCTGAAACAGTAAGTAAATTCTACTCAATGTATAAAACACTATGCTCATTTATTTTATGGTTACTCAAAACGGAAAGGTAATTCTAATTTTAAAAAATGCATACTGATTTTTTAATAGCCTTGAAACCATTGCTAACATTTTGAAGAATATGTCATTGTCTTCCATTTTACAACCTCTTAGACTCCATGAACAGTTTTTCTGAGTTGATCTGAAAACATATTACATAAGAATTACCGAAATTGATAGCCCTAAGCAGTGATCCCCAACCCTGGGGAATAGCAGAATCATTTAAGAACTGTACTAGTTTCTTAATGCTGCTGTAAGGAATTACCATAATTCGATGGCTTAAACCAACAGAAACTTATTTTCTTACAGTTCTGGAAGTCAGGAGTCCAAACTGAGTCTTATAAAGCTAAAATGAGGCATTAGTAGAACTGGTTCCTTCTACAGGTTCCCGGGCTGTAGCTGTTGCTTGCCTCTCTGAGCTTCCGGTGACTGTCAGCATTCCCTGGCTAGGAGCTGCATCCTCCAATCTCTGCCCTCGAGGTCACATTGCCTTGTCCCCTTCCTTACGCTAATCTCCTTACACTCAGGAGCTTAATTTAATCACATCTCAAAGATCCTTATGTTAATCACATCTCAAAGTCCCTTTTGCCATAAAGATAACATTCACAGTTTCCAGGAATTAAGACCTGCATTTCTTTAGGGACCATTATTCAGCCTACTACAAGGGCTTTTCCAAATGGCATTAAACCCTGGAGACCCTTAACTGTCCCGCCCTTTCCCTTCAGGGAGAATCACCACCATTGGAAATCTTACCACTACTGCTCTGAGAGCTTCCCATTATTTAGGGTAGGGGAAAAAAAAAAATGAGGACCACTGTCTAAAATGTAACACTGTTATTTTTGAGTTATTGATTAGACATCTGTGAAATTTTAATCTCTGAACAATGAACAAATCATTTCGTAAGATATACATAAGGGGCATCTGGGTCGCTCAGTAGGTTAAGTGTCTGCCTTCGGCTCAGGTCATTATCCCAGGGTCCTGGGATGGAGCCCCACGTCAGGCTCCCTGCTCAGTAGAAAACCTGCTTCTCCCTCTCCTTCTGCCTGCTGCTCTCCTTACTTGTGCTCTCTCTAGCTCTCTGTCAAATAAATAAATAAAATCTTTTAAAAAAAGATATTTACATAAAACATTAAATGAATGAATAAGAATGTGTGAAAAACATTAGGGCCTCTGTTCAGGGCTTTATTTCCAGACTTTCTATCTTTATAAGAGCTCCTGAGCATAGGATTTCCAAGGAGGTGGGTGGCTGACATCATCTAAATGTGCCCGAGAACAGACATTTTAAGCTATTTCATCATTTTTCAGTTGAAAGATGGGATTTAAATGTTTACCACTAGTACTTTAAAAACACGCACACAAAACAAAATTTATACAACACCAAGCTGAAACAAATTTCCTGTTAGAAAGTAATATTACTGGTAACAATATAGTCAAAGTTAAATTGATCCCTAATAATTTAACTACTAAGACTTATTTAGCAAACTACATTCTAAGTCCAGCATTGTGCAAACATATTCTCTAAAAAGAACAAAATAAAACAAATATCCTGCCATTGCAATACAACACCCTCTGACACTTGAGATTTTTTCACAAGGCTGTGGTCCCTTTGTCCCTTTTTTTCACATCACCTCTTCATTTTTCTCTAGCTCACTTAGCTTCCATCTTCTATTCCGATCTACTTTGTTAGTGATCCTTTGCTTTGGCCATCTCTAAGGTGCATTATCTGTCACTGGCTTTCCATTTCAATTGATGGAAGCTCAGCTGGATGCAAACTTAATCCCCACCAGGACCAGACCTGGGCAGATACTGCTGTGAAGCAAGCAAAGCTTCTTTCAGGGGATTATACTGATCAAATCTCTCCAGTGGCTTCTCATCATCCCTGGTGTGAGTTCAAACTTCCTAAAAGACAGAGGAAGCCTCCTTAATGGGATTCCTGCCTAAACCCCACACCATCTTTCGCTGTTCCCTTTCACTGGCACGCTGGGTAAGCCTCAGCCTAGTGCTTCCCAAACCATGCCGGAATAACTCAATATAATTCCACACACACTTCATCTGAAATGTCCCTCATCAACTGTAAACATCTTATTCATTACTCAAAACTCAGTTTGGAGTCATCAGCCCAGTAAGGTTTGTCTGAGACAATCCCGTAACTCTGGCAAATCCCTTCCTCTTATGTTCTTACTGTACTTTACAAATGTTGCTGTTGGGGCACTTATGCCCCTCCAATTATACTTTGCCCACATTTCTGTGCTTCCATATTAAAACGTGAGTTTCCATATCATATTATAGTCATTTTTGTACCCCCCAGTTCCTAATAGAGCACTGACACAGATTGCCAAGCACTAAATACAGAATTTTGCCTCTACCCTGCTTTTAAAGCTACCTTAGAAAACATTTGCTACGATTCATTTATACCTAAGTATAAATGTAAGTTCATACTCAGGGCTAGCTGCCCTTTAATCTATAGTTCTAAATGTCAAATACAGGTAGGTGTCTCTATTAAGTAAGTTTCAGAAATTAGTAAGCATTCATAATGTTTGTAAGGATAGGAAGCCCTCCTGACATCCTGACAACACATCCTTAAAGGCATCCCTCTATGCTTTGCATAAAGAAATATACTCTGTGATTCACGACCTGCAGTCTCAGAGTTGTAAATGAACCTATTCTTACCACCTGGAGATTGAGTCCTCTCTGTAACATCCAAAATGGTGGTCAAGATCTGTACTTGAGCACATTTAGCAATGCCCCAGAGAAGCCTATTTTAGTTTTCACATCTAAAAAATCATACACTTTGACACTTTTGAGCCCTCCGATCAGTAATAAATGAAACTGCCAAGTAATGAAGGAAATCCACGTCAAAATTTAAATTAAAAAACACCAAGGAGCACGAATCATATTAGGGAACTTTTTTGCTTTTTAATTTGAGACTCAAGAATGCAAGCCACCCTAAAATAACCATATTAGGATAATCGAGATTACAACAGGAAACCGTTTGAGCATAAATTGCTACGGCAGGAAACTGATTAGTTCAGCAAAGAGACAGGATGCTTCTTGTCTCTACCGTTGTCTGAGTTAATTCTGTGCCTCCTCCATAGACCAACTGTTCTGAGATAAAGGATTATAAAGTGGACTCATGAAAGCAGACTAAAGTACAATTAATAATAAATGCAGGAGTAATGCAGACTAGTGCCTGAAGTTACGAGGAAACTGAAATGAGTCAGCAAAGGTGAGGGAGAAAAAAGGCAGTCTAGTAATATCATGTACAACACCGCTGCGATCTACAGAATATAAAGTTCTACATAATGTGCCAATAATAAAAGGAATGCTATCAAACTAAGGAGGAGGTATGCTTTGAATGACTGCTTCTTCAGGATACTCTTTTCTATGAAACCTGAACAATCCAAACTGGATTGCTTGAAATGTGCTGAACTCTACTACCCAACAGTCCACCCTGTGGAAGACAGAATAATGGCCCCCCAAAGATGTCCCTAGAACTATAAATAATTTCATTACATAGCAAAAGGGACTTTGCAGATTGAGAGATTTAAGGATCTTGAGAGGGTAGAGTATCCCGGATTATCCAGGTGGGTCCAATTTCTTTACAAGGTTCCTTAACTTTGGAGGTCCTTTCCCAGCTGCCTAGAGAGTCAGAGGGAGATGTAACTACAGAAGAATGGTCAAGGAGATGCAATGTTGCTGGCTTTGAAGATGGAGGGAGGGGTCCACAAGCCAAGGGATGTGTGTGTCCTCTGGAAGCTGGAAAAGCCAAGGGAACAGACTCCCCCACAGAGCATTAAAGACGAATGTATCTCTGCCAATACCTTTAAGCCCAGTGAGACCCATCTTGTATCTGTGATTAAATAACTGTTAGATAATAAATTTGTGTTGCTTTAAGCCACCAAATATGAAGCAATTTGTTACAGTAGCACTAGAAAGGGAATAGAAACCTGTATTCTTTCAAAGGTTTTACTCAAACATGAAAAATAACACAAACAAACCAACTGTCATAACTTCAAAACTGCCGATTTGACAGACACTCTAACATTTGCACATGACTTATCTCTAAAATATTTTTCAGAGAGGCAAACAGAGAAGGTCCTGAAATAGATTTTACAGAGGTAATGAAGGATTCAATAAGTACTGGCAAGAAAACCTGACAGATTATCAACTTCTCCCATGAACCCAACTGAAAATATCATTCAACTTACTTGAAACTCTTTTGTACTGCAGTAGAAAACCCTTTATCCTTACTACATCTCCCACTTTCCTCTTCCCTTCTCCCTCCAAACTTGATTTTGAACTGTGTTTTAGATGCAGTTTGATAATAAACATTTATTGGCATGCATGTTTTCTAGAATTTATTGTAGTAATAAAAACTATTAAAATTCAATTTGCTAACTGAAACTCTGCTGTTGTTGGACACTGGCATTGATTCACATTTCGGGCCTTACTTTACATCTCACTGCTTTACAAAAGAGTAGAGTTGCAAATCCTCCTTACTCACCACTTTGCAGCAAAGGGGCCAAAACCACCACATCAAACCAATGCCCAGTAGTAGCAGTAACACCAAAATCGCAATGATGGCTGCAGTCCCACTAGACTAGAAGATGTAGAAGACAAAAAACAAAATGGTCAGTAAAGCATAGGGTTAAATCCCAAATACATATTTTTTTAAGGAAACACCAGAAAATGATACAGAAAGCAGAACCAATGTCAAATCAGATTTTCATTTTATTCCTCTAAATTCTGTAAATTCCTTTATATTCTACTTCATACATGTTATTTTAAAACAGGCAATAATAAATATGAAATCTTCCAAAGTGCTATGAACAGTTTTAAATGATGCCCTAAAAGAATGTAAGAAAAATCACTATCTGGGGTTATACGAAAGGATCCGTATGGTCCCTATCATTTGTCTCTGGGAAAGAGTTATTTTGATCACAAGCATGATTATTTCTAGGCAAAACTTATGCAGCATTTTCCCAGACTTTTTGATGATAGAACACTATTTGCATTATATATTTAAATGATAGGGCAAGATGAATATCAAAATTCACCAAGCAAGTGAGAAACCAAGAACAATGTTTTTTTTTAAATTTTTTTAAAGATTTTATTTATTTATTTGAGAGAGAGAGAACTAGCAAGAGAGAGCACAAGCAGGGGGATGGGGAGAGGGAGAGGGAGAAGCAGACCCCCGCTGAGCAGGGAGCCTAATGTGGGGCTCAATCCTAGGATCCCGGGATCATGACCTGAGCCAAAGGCAGACATTTAATGGACTGAGCTACCCAGGTGCCCGAACAGCAATGGTTCTTGTTGGCAAATGGTACATTGCATCAATTCAAGAAAGCAACCTCATGCATTCACATGTCAGATTTCTCACTGAAGCTCAAGCACTACCCAACAAGAACCACACTAGTGTCCTCTCACTTCCTGACACCAAGCTCCTCCAGCCCTAAGGAACCTGCTCTGGGCTCTGACTCCAATCCCCTTCCTGTAACCACCACCTAGGCATCCTACATGGCTCACCTTAAGCCACTTCCCTAGGAAGCCTTCTTTGTACACTCTGGCTAGAAAATGCCCCTCTTTACTATACAATTCATAGTTCTCTATACTTTAATCTTGAGTACTTATCACAATTTATTTGTTGGTTTATTTCTGATAAACCGTGATTATTTCTTTAATTTCTCTTTTCTTTCACTATTTATTGTGAGCTCTAGAAAGTCATGGGGTTATGTCCAACCTACTTACCAATGTATACTCCATGCTTGGCATTTAAAATGATTTACTAAGAGAATGAACTCCAAAGAAATAAGACTGCAAAAGCCACAAATGCAAAGACTAGTATTTACTGAATTTTTAGTTTGGGGATAAAGTTCCTCAGGGGACAAGGTGTCTCTCCCAAATCCGACTCTCTGGTATACCCAGTAATAATGTTTTGTTTTGTTTGTGCGTTTTTCTTTCTTTCTTTCTCTCTTTTTTTCTTTTTCTTTCTTTCTTTCTTTCTTTCTTTCTTTCTTTCTTTCTTTCTTTCTTTCTTTCTTTCTTTCTTTCTTTCTTTCTTTCTTTCCTTTTTTTTTTGTTTCTTCCTTTCTTTTAAGGGAAAGAATGCAGGGAAGAAAAAACTGTAAATAAATCAATATACTCTCCAGGTGGAAATCTGGGACTTCAGGGGCAGTTTTTCAGAGACACGTTTCCTGTCATTCAAAACAAGTAAGAAGTATAAGCCCAGGGGCGCCTGGGTGGCTCAGTCGGTTAAGTGTCTGACTTCAGCTCAGGTCATGATCTCAGAGTCCCAGGCTGGAGCCCCGCATCAGGCTCCCTGCTCAGTGGGGAGACTGCTTCTACCTCTGCCCCTCCCCCTGTTCATGCTCTCTCTCTCTCTCAAATAAATAAGTAAATAAAATCTTTAAAAAAACAAAACATTAGTTTTTGAGATAATGTTCAATAATTGTTTTTAAATTAAAACAAAACAAAAACCAAAAAAAAGAAGTACAAGCCCAGAAGTCAGGGTAAGAGCCACTTTTGTCCCAACAGCTGATAGAGAGAGGGGTGGCAAGGGGTGGATCCCCCAGGATCCATCTGAGAATGGCACTGTATTAAAAGTATTAGTCTAGAGGTTTAATTTTAAGCAAGTTGTTTAATTGCTTGGAGCCTCTGTTTTCTAATCCATAAAATAAGAGAGCCATTTGTCCCCACAGCAGGAAACTCTCTGTGGAAAAGCCATTACCGTGCTTTCTCTCTTAGAAAATCACTGTGTGTATTAACATACTTAGAAAGCTCTGAGTGGCTTTGCGGTAAAGAAGTTCAACTTACCTCAGCACAGAACCATCTTTTTTCTCATAACATTTTAAATACCCTGTAAATCTAGGATTCCCTAGAATCCACATTGAGAAATGTCTGGATTGGTCAAAGCTGAGAGACTTTCGGATGTTTAAGTGACAACGGTAGTAGCATTCAGTCAGAACATTTTATAATGGAATTTAAAGTGCAATACGAGGTGCCTCTGGGCGCAGGTGGTTAAGGGTCCGACTCCCTTGGTTTCAGGCTCGGGTCATGACCTCAGGGTGGTAAGATCGAGCCCCACGTGGGGCTCGATACCCCCAATTTGACTGTTTATGCACAGAACAAATACAGCATTCCCTACCAGTCCTTTCCCACATTAGGATCTAGTCACAGCACTCATGGAAATGGCTCACCATTTGTCTGTGCTATACAGTTTTCAAAAAGGTTCTATGAACACTTGGTTTCCTCCTTTCTTAGAATTCAAACACTGTGTTCAGAAATAGGGACATGCAACTAGAGGATATCAATCTGTTAAAAATGTAGTGGTTACTTTTTTTTCTTTCTGTGGATGTGTCATTAGCCGGAAATGCAGAAAATCGTATTGACAGAATATAGATGGGCTCGCCATGATATGCAGTTAAAATTCTTGATTTTTCCTCCAAAACAATGACTCTATTAGGAATATTAATAAAATACTATGCACATCCAGATGTAAATATACATTTATTATGGCAATATTATCACATCAACTGACCCCAAAGGTTGGTTCATCTTCAATAAAATTTAAAACAAATACACACTTTCTAAAGACCTGTGGACCTAATCCTTATCATATTTTATCTAAGTGTGATGGGAAACAGGGCAGAGGAAGCAAAGAATGTCATGCAACGGGGCAGAGGAAGCAAGAATGTCATGCAACTGAACCTTGTCATAAGTGTATGAGACACAGTCCCTGGATACCCCTAGTCCCAGACATGAGCTCAGTTAACTGGATACAAATTCAGGCTTTCCCGCTTCCATTGTTTTCATTTGCCATAGCCATTATTAGAGCATGAAAGACTTCAATCTTGAAAGGGAAATCATTTCATTGTTCACATAGCTTTATAAACAAATTAAGGAAAGGTTAACCACATAGACTTCAGTCCTATGAGCAGAGAGCAGGCTGCAAACTGCAGACTTAAGAGTCAAAAGAAACTAGCCATAATTACACATCAATCTGTGTCACGGGCAGAAACTAAAAAGCCTCTCATTCTGGTTAGTATGACTCCCTTTAAATCCTAGGCAGTTAAGTAGGTGCCAAAGTTACAAAGTTGGACAAGTCTTCATGAAGTCCACAGGTTAGCTGGAGAGACAAAACCCTGAACAAATAACCATAAATGTGAGGAAGTGGGAGGGAACTAACCTGGTGGGGGGCTCTGAGGAAGTAAGAAAGTCCAGGGAAGGGCACCTGGTGGCTCAGTCGTTTGGGCATCTGCATTCGACTCAGGTCATGATCCCAGAGTCCTGGGATCGAGTCCCACGTCGGGCTCCCTGCTCAGCAGGAAGCCTGCTTCTCCCTCTCCTCCCTGCTCATGCTCTCTCTCACTATCTCTGTCCCTATTTCTGTCTCCTCAAATAAATAAAATCTTTAAAAAAGAGAGAGAAAGAAAGAAAGAAAGAAAGAAAGAAAGAAAGAAAGAAAGAAAGAAAGAAAGAAAGAAAGAAAGAAAGAAAGAAAGAAAGAAAGAGAAAGAAAGAAAGAAAGAAAGAAAGAAAGAAAGAAAGAAAGAAAGAAAGAAAGAAAGAAAGAAAGAAAGAAAGAAAGAAAGAAAGAAAGAAAGAAAGAGAAAGAAAGAAAGAAAAAGAAAGCAAGCAAGCAAGCAAGCCAGCCAGCCCAGGGAGAAAGTGAGGCAGAATTAGTGGCCTCTTGCAAGGACAAGAGAAAGACAATGGTGGCTGGAACACAGAGTTTGAGGGGACTAGCACCTGAAGAAGCTAGCGAGAAGGTCTGAAACACAAATTTCTGTAAAATGGTAGAGAGAATTGGCCATCTGTTACAACGGATTAATGTCCGTTTGTTGGATGACCTTTCAAATGGCCATTTGTTGGACTGAATCTTTCTAACCATAGTTTTGAAAAAATGGCATTCTCAGATGTCTATGAGGAGTAGGTTGTGCAAGTTAGATGAGGAGTCCAGTTTGAGACTTACCATCCAGATGATGGTTCAAGCTATGAAGCCAAAACTCTTTTAAGGGTTAACTGAGGACATACCAAAACCTTGAGCTTGACATTAGGGTATAGAAAATATATTCTGTAGTCATCCTGGACACAATAAGTTTTTGAACTTGGTCTGCATCTAATTTCCTTTTCTTCATTAAAAACAAGTTTTCTAATCAAAAACTTCACTCTGCTCCATGTAACTGAAATTCTAGCTAAGAGAATCATAGAAGTATAAAAACAAATCAGTCACTACTGTACTCGCAAAATAACCCTGAGAAAGAGGAATCACTCAAAAATTTCAAAACTCACATAACTATGGGAAAGAAGAACCACTCAAAAAATTTCAAGACTGTCATAATCTACCTAGAAAATAATTAATCACAGCAACCACAATTGAAAAAGAGAGATGCGGGAAAGGGGAAATGGGTCTCCACAATTTTTTTTTTTTCCTATGGACTTAGAGTTAGGGGAAGAAAAAATAGTCACAGAATGAGTGATGGTTTCATTTTCTGGATTCTTTTGGAAGATTCACTATTAGGAATTAGCAAACTATGTCCCAAAGGCCAAATCAGCTCATCTGTTTCATAAGACCCCTGGCAAGCTAAGATTTTTTTTTTTAACATTACTACATAGCTGAAAAAAATCAAAAGAAGAATATGTTACATAAAATTCAAATTGCAGGGTACACAGCTTTGATGAATGCAGCTACACCCATTTGTTTACATAATGTTTATAGATGCCTTTGTGCTCTAATGGCAGAGTTGAGTAGTTGTGACAGAAACTGTGTAGCCCTCAAACTCTGAAATATTTATTATCTGACCTTTACAGAAAAAACTGCCAACCCGTGTTTTATATAAATCAAATTAGGAGGTTACAAATGGCAGATTGCACAAGTGTTCAGGCCAGGGGGGAGGACAGACTTGGATTCAGTTCTCAATTCTAACATTTACTTGACTGTGAAACTGAGCAGGTAATTGAACCTCCAGAGCCTCCAGGCTCCAAGTCCCCCTTTTAGGGGCAGTGAGGGCTGCAGTCAGCCGATGTTCTTTCTCATCAAGCCAGTCACCCTGCTGAGAGCTGGGTCTACCCAACAGAAGAAGCACCTTCTAACGTGTTTGCATAAATGTGCACTAGAGATGGGAGGTGGCTCTCTGTTCCTCATCTGCAAAATTAAGGTTATAAGAATAGCCTCCTCTTGAGTTGTGTGTGTTAAATGAAGTCAGAAAGTGCTTGGCGCATGTACAGTGCCTAGCACAGTGTCTGGCACTTAATACATGCTCAGAAAACATATTCTGGATACTGTTATGTCAAAAGAGTCAGAACAGTAGTTCCAAGGGGCACAAAAAAAGATATCTTGCACTATTTTTTTTTAAGCAGAAACACATTGAGGAGATCTTCTGAGATGGATGATGAGAAATAACTGTCTAAATACAAACCCTTCTCAGGCTCTTATCTTAAATCTCTTAAATCTAATCCTCCACTTCCCCACTTTTAAACTAGGTATACAGCTACTTTCATTCATTCATTTAACAAATAATTTTGAAGCACAGGCCCTGTCTAAGGACCAGACACTGGGAGAAGGGCAATGAGCAAGACCCAGGCCTTTCTGTCAACATCTCAAAATGGCTAAGAAAAGCCCAGAAGTAAACAGGAAATTACAGCTCAGTGATGTAAGGGCCCTAGCAGAACTGAGCCCGGACGCCCTTGGAGCACCAAGAGGGGCTTCTTTATTTGTGGGATTTCCACAAGGATTAATCAGTTGCCAAAGTAATGGTGTTTTATTTTGTTTGGGTTTCAAATGCCTGTGAAAGCCAAAGGCATCATCCTATAATGAGTAATACTATGAACTGCATCTCATCGTATCTGAATATGCCTGACAGACTGAATATCACTTAATACAATGCCTGGGTATTTATCATAATATTACCCACTATCCTATTCTATTTTGAATAGAGATTTAACGCACACATCAGCAGATGCATCTCATGGCAACAGTCTTACTTTCCATATCTATAAAATGATAATGTTACTTCCACACACTAGAGGTATTTGAGTTTGAATACAAAATAATGGCTAATTCTAAGGGGAAAATGAATTATACTATGATTATTAGCAACATGATAAAGTGAATTATAGTATTTATTATCTTATAATAATTAGTGGAATAATAAAATTTACACAGAAGGCTATAAATCATCAATCTGGACTGAAGCATCAAAGTCACTGCGACCCTCTGACCTTTTCTCCTTCACCTCTCTGAAGCACTTAATGCTGCCTTCTTTTCATATTGGAATTCCATTTTCTTTTGGCTCCTTTATATGGTAAGTGTCCTGGTTTTCCCATTTCTTGAGCTATCTCTTATTCACTTCACTTATTCTATTAACCAAGATGGACTTACATTTTCCCTCAGCTTGATTAAACTTTAGACAGATTTCTTTCTGGTAATAGGTTCCTCATCTCCCTTTTTTTTTTTTTTTTTTTAGAGAATCTGCTTTAGAAAACTTCTAATTGCAAAATCTCTGCCTCTTTGAAATGTATATAAATCTCCTTTAAAGTCTCTTTCCAATTTTACAGATCCCAAGGGGAATGTCTTAACCTGAGAGCTACCCCTTTGAAATGTCATCATCAAACAAGATGGCACCCCTATCTCCCAGTCTCTGTAGAAGGGCAGGGGCCTAACGTCATGGGTGCCTAGCTCCAAGTTTTAACACCACCTCCTGTTGGGAAAATAGGAGAAAGTTTACTTTTCTTTTGGGTAAAGTCCGGTAGCATATACAGGTGACCTGCAACTCCCTCCACCCCCTTGTCTCAGCTGTCTCGAGTTCAATCTCTCTTCCCTATTGTAATATTTTTTTAAAAAGAGATTTTATTTTTTAAGTAATCTCTATATCCAACATGGGTCTTCAACCCACAATGCTGAGGTCAAGAGTAGCATGTTCAAGCCAGGTGCCCCTGTAATAGCTTTTAATAAGGTCTTCCCTACCTGTTTAACTTTGTCTGCCACAGTTTTTCTTTATCACTACATATTTCTCTCACTTCAAGGAAGAAAGGAGAGAGGGAGAGGGGGAAGGGATGAAGGAGGGAAGGAGAGACAAAAAAAGAAAGGAAGGACAGACCCAACAGATTATTACAGTTATCCTTTCCTTAATCAAAGAATATTTTATTTTTTTTAAGATTTGTCCATTTAGTTGAGAGAGAGAGTGCAAGTGCAGGGAAGAGAAGCAGAGGGAGAGTCTTAAGTTAACTCCACACTGAGCACAGAGCCGGATGTGGGGCTCAACCCCATGACCTGGAGACAACCACCTGAGCCAAAACTAAGATTGGGTCGCCCAACCAACTGGATGCCACCCCGGCGCCCCAAAGGATATTTTTAAAATTAAAATATTTTTAATTTAAATTTAAAAGAAAAATTTCAGAATAAAAGAACTCTTTCAAGTTGACTAAATCTAGCATTATGAAAAATATAATCCATTTTCTTTCCTTTTTTCATTTTAGCCCTGACTTCTCTGTACACCGGAGTAGTTTAGGAACCACAGACCTATAGGATGAACTCTAAATTCCATCTGGTTGTTTTCTTTCTTTAGGTTACCGATAATCTGGTCTAAATTTTCTATTTTCAAGCTTCCCTCCCACCATTTTCACTCCAATCAAATATATCTACTCTCAGTTTCACTTTTCTATTTATCTGTAATCTGCTTTCTCCTCCTCTCTTCTTGCCTAAATCCTGCTTTCCTTTCAGGACCCAGTTTATCCTGACTCCGCCAAGAATACAAAACCTTTCTCAAAAACAAACTGGTGATTGCCAGAGGGGAGGGATGAAATTGGTGAAAGGGATTAAGAAGTACAATCTTCCAGTTTTAATAATATATGAAACACAGGGAAGTAATGTACAGCACAAGGAACATAGTTAACAATATTGTAACAACTCTGTATAGGGACAGATGGTAACTGCTTTTGTGGTTACCATTTCAAAATGTACATAAATATCGAATCACTGTGTTGTACAACAGAAACTAATACAACTATGTCAACTATTCTCCAATTAAAAAAAAAAAAACTTTCTCTGGTACTCTTTCCCTTCTGCTTTAAGCTCGTGAAAGCCACGTTCTTTTTTCTTTTTTTATTTTCAGTAAAAATCATGTGGAATTTCATTGACTACTTCATTCTACACAACTCCCAAATGTGTATCTCCAATCCAGACCTCTCTCTAGGATCCAGACTTGTATATGCAACAACTGCTTTTATGATTTTTCCACTGTGATGGCTACATAGACACCTTTCACTCAACATTTCCAAAACAGAAGTCCTCATCTTCTTCTAAACACTGCTCTTACCTGACCACAACTCATCCTTCTAGTTGCTCAGGTGAAAAATTCAGAATTATCTTTAATGTCCTTCTCTCACACCCACATCTAATCTGTCTACACATCTCATGTCATCCACCTTTACTCAAATTTATTCGAATCCAATCACTTCTTACCATCTCCACTGCTGTCTCTTTAGTGCAGACATCCTCCCCTCTCCTAGATTACTGAAATAGCCATGGACTTGGTCTCCAGATTTCCACATTTGCACCCCCTGCAAAGTCTATTTTTACACAGTAGCCAGAATGATCTTTTCCAAGTATTAAGTCATATCATGTCACCTTCCAGTGGTTCCCCATTTCACTCAGAAGAAAAACTCAAGCCCTTAAAATGACTTGCAAAACACTACAATAACCCTGCACTCATCCTGAGACTCTTGCTCTCCCCAGCTGCCTCCACTCCAGCCAAGTGGTCCCCTTGCCTTTCTTTAAACTTGTCAGATATAGTGCCTCCTTAGGCTTTGTTCTAGCTTCTCCTGCTGCATAAAACACTATTCCCTTGGGTGGTCTTCAGGGTTCACTCCCTCACCTTCCTCAAGTCTTTATTCAAATCTCACCTTTTCAATGAAAATACTTTGATCCCTTCCTTAATATTACAACTTGCCCCTTGACTCTCTCCATCTCTGACACAACCCATGTCACTTTTTTAAAAAATCACCTTACTCTTAAACTACCTTGAGTCACAATGTGCTCTCCTGAGAACCAGAAAGACCTAGGAAGACTTCTGTAAAAGTACATGATTTGTAAATTCCAAATGAGCCATTTAACCTCAGCATCCCTGCACACCAAAATTGTGAGTGGTTATGGGATACAAAAACTTGTTTTCCTGCTTTCATGGAAGAGAGGCTAAAAAAGACGGCTAGAGGTGCAGAACAGGAGGAAGGATGGAGTAAGAATGCCATTTCAGTGAGCTAAACACTGAGAAACTATATAACCACAAAACATTTGTAATCCCAACCACATCCTGAGAGAACCAGAAAACCTGCAAATTGCAACATGAATTACAAATAAAAAGAGATAAAAAACCCTAGGTATTTTCAAATCAGAGACAGGTGTTGATAAAGAGTTATCCAAAGGATTCAATAGTGGCAAGGTCCCTATGGATATCTGTTTTCCTTGCAATGTTTTCTTACAATGAGATAGACAACGGTCTCTATACAGATAATATTGAGTTATTTTGTTTTTTGAAGGAAAGATGTCTCTCTGACTTGATCAAAATATAAAGCCATGAAACCATGAGATGTGAGAAGGTTTGTAATTTTGGTCTTTTGAAGGCAAGAATTTGGGGTGTTTTTTTTTTTGCTTTGATTAATGTCTTTTTTACAAAGATAATATACTCATAAAAATAATAGCCATGTAATCAGTCCCTTTTAGTGCTTTCTGTTTTCATGTTCAACAATGAATATCAAAACTTTCCATGAACCCCAAAAATTAACTACAAGGAAAACACTGTCTTAACAATGAACTTTACATTCTAAATGATTGCATCTTAGGTAATACAAATCAATCACCTCAATTAAAACAGATTTCCAAACTAAGATATATCAAACTATCAAAATCAAATTACTTACTCATATTAGAAAGCACCAACATTTAAAATAGACAAAATGTGAAGTCATCCTTAAAATATACTAATAATTTCAAAAACATAATCAATGTCTTAGACACAATAATTCAACCTTCATAACAGAAAAAAACATTATTCCATTTGATATTTAACGTTTCAAGGAAAATGCTTCATTTGAAAATCATTCTCGTACCTTATTTTGATTTTAAATATGACTTTTTAATTGTATAAACATCAAAAAAAATTTATACTATCTTAAAATCTCTTTTTAATGAGGCTAAAGGGAAAAAAAGGAACAATTTAAAATAAATTCTACATAGAGTTTTCCTTGTGGTAGTCTCCAGTGTCACTGTTTGCATCTTCCTTACTATAGCATGCAACAACACTGACAACCCATAATTATTTCTGGATGGAATCATTTTTAAAAAATAACTTTATGCAAACTTTTTACTTACACATTCTGTGGCTGTGACTATTAATGAGCTCGAGATGACAGATTTTCCTCCATTAAAGCTCACTGAAACATCAAGAGTTCTGAAAGAAAATGAAAAAAAAATAAACAATAATGAAAAACAAATTAAAAACCAGAGGATTGTGGGAGATTTTTATTTCCTTATATAATTCAAAACCATCAAGAAAGTCTACTTTTGATCAGTTATTCCAGCTTTTTTCTTTCTTCCTTCGGTCCAGTCCTTACTTATTAACCAGAGGCAACTTTCTTAAATGATCTAATTTGTTCCTGAAGAAGTATTAACATAAATAGGAACATTAAAAAATTCCTTAAGAGAAATGCTGAGACTGTTTTCACAAAAACCTAAAAAAAAAAAACCCTTAGATCCTATTTAGCTTATGTTACCTATCTTCAGATATTACTATCATCGTAAGATTATTAAGAATAAAAAATGGGAAATAATAAACTATTCAAAGGTAAAATATAGAGAAAGTGATAATACAAGAGAAATAAACTGAAGGAAAAAACCTAATTCAATTTACTTGTAGGTATTTGTTGTAGATGGTCCCAGGACATTAAGATATCTTGACAAAGGTAGAAGAAGAAAGGATAATTTTTCTTTCATGGCTAAGACACATCAGAGTTACAATACAGGTCTTATTTTGGAAACATGATTTCAAATTATAAGACACTAATAATTAAAATTTCATTAATTCAGATTCTAGTAATTAATTATTTGGGTTCAGTCAGCCAGGAGTTGGTAACTTTTTTTTATTTTTTGTTTTTATTTTTGAGAGAGAGAGAGAACAAGTGTGCACAAAGCTTTGGAGGAGAAGCAGAGGGAGAAGGAGAGAGAAAGAATCTTAAGCAGTCTCCATGCCCAGCACTGAGCCCAATGCGGGGCTCGATCTCACGACCCTGAGATCGTGACCTGAGCCGAAACCAAGAGTCTGGATGCTTAACCAACTTGAGCCACCAGGGCACCCCTGGTAACTTATTTATTAAATAGCTCTAACAAGAATAAAAAAAAAAAAAAGCTCTAATAAGATATCAAAAGGGCAAAAAAATGATAAGGAGATTTTTAAACATTAAGAAAACAGTCCTTTTCCAAAATAGTTTACACAGTATATTATCCTATAATAATCACTGTGCCAACATTTCAAAGCTATCCACCCATTAAAGCAGAAAGTGGTAGGTAACATTTTGGTAATCTAGCTTGTATACAGTGCCATACTCCCATTCTCATAAAACATTCTAAATCCCAAGAATTAATAGCTAAAAACTTTTAGCTATTAATGAATTACTGCATTAGTAAATTACTAATTACTCTGAATTAGTAAAATTTTGTTATATTTAGAAGATTTTTTCTCAGGGCGCCTGGGTGGCTCAGATGGTTAAGTGTCTGCCTTCGGCTCAGGTCATGATCCCAGAGTCCGGGGATCGAGTCCAACATCGGGCTCCCTGCTAAGCAGGGAGCCTGCTTCTCCCTCTGCCTCTGCCTCTCTCTCTCTCTGACTCTCATGAATAAATAAATAAAACATAAAAAAAAAGATTTCTTCCTCTATCCCTTGAATTGAAAGCCAAATACTACTAGTTACAGAGAGTTATGATAAAAGAGAAGCAATCTCAAACCAACGGTAAAATTTTCAATTATGATGCCAGAGAGGAGAGATGAGAAATATTATTTAGTCCCTGCTCTGTGCCAGATACCACCCTCAGCATTTTATGGACATTATCTCCTTTAATCCTCATAACAACCCTTAAAGTAAGTAGTAGTTTCACAGTTGTGCAGATGGGGTACATAAGGCCCAGAAATGCTAATTGCCTTGCTGAAAGTGGTAAAGCTAGGTAGGGTTCTAACTAATTTTGAAGACTTCCCATCAGACCATACAGGCTTGTTGAAATCAAAGTCCTTAATGTGTTTCTTTTCTCAATGCAATATTTAGTTTGGATTCATACAGGAACAGAGCTATTAGGAAAGATACTCCTAGCAAACTTGGAGCTGAACTCTTCTTCAAAATTCAGGAATACTCCTATTAAAAATATGTCTTGTAAATTATTCCCTTCAAAATATTTTGTTTAAAAAAAAAAAAAAGTTCAGCTATCTCCAGAAACAAATGAGAACTTAAAATGTTTACATCAACTTGTTTGAACTTTTGAACTAGTTCCTCACAGAATGCCAAGCAGCTTATTTAAGAAAGAAAACTTCAACCCAATTGCTTATTCTGCAGGAATGAGTGCCTTGTTTTGTTTTATTTTTTTTGAAGACGAAGCATAGTTGAATCCAAAAATAATCCCTCCTAGTTTCCAATTCCTCCATTTTAAAACATGTACCAGAAAGCATACCACATGGTAGGCATGGTTTTAGTTTGGGGGAAGATGATCTAATTCACAATAATATATGATTGTTGCAAGTAAATTACTGATTCAATTTAATGGGTTCAGTAGATAAGACTGAGGTTGTTTATAATGTGGTGCTTGGAATTCACCAAAAATAAAGCTGCTCTCTAATTAATGAAGGAAACATTAAAAATTTTAATGTTTTCGGACTGAGAAAAAGGAAAAAAAAAAGATTTTAATGCGTATCCAAATGGAATAAGAACAGAAGCTATATCTTACAAGAAATTCACCCTTTCCTTTAGTAGAAATACATGTTGATGAGATCTTGTAGGCAACCAAAACAACCGTGCACTATCCCCAAATCTCAGTCTAGTATAATGTGGCTAGTGTCACATAAAACTGAGCTAAGTCTCCACAGATATGGAGATGATGATTCTTTTGACATGTGGACTCAACTGAAACAATATGATCTTCCCCTTCTTGAGAGCAGAGCATGGCCCTCAACAACAGTTGACAATGATGGCATTTCTCGAGTCCCTCCTATGAGCCAGACACACCGCGCTCATCTTCTCATTTAACCTGCATGACCCACTGAGCTGGGCAGCAGCATCTTCTCCACTTTCCAAGTGAAGAAACCCAAGCTTACAAAGGTACCCTGCCCAGACACTGAACTTCTCTGACTCTCTGTAGTCAAAGTGCTTTTACTTCTACCCCATACTTCCTTAATCCTTGATAAGTACATTAGGGTCTGACATTTAAATTTCTCTCATCGGCCAGAGTGGAGTAACACTCCTCCAAGTTTTTGCTATACTCATACATTGCTCATGGTTAACTAGAATGTCATTTGCTAAATACTAAGAGAACATGAAAAAGATGCTATTAAAGTTACTTCTGCTTTTAAATGTTGTTGTTTCTTTAGAAAAACATTTTTGAAATTATTGGTACGATACTGGTACTGCCATGAATGATACCTTTGCCCAACCTTATGCTACTCCTTTGCTGGCACACAGGTTGATAAAGCCACTCTGCCCTCTAACCAAAACCTAATACCCTGACCTTTCATTACCCCAAAACTCCGATATATGTATTTAATGTTCTCTGTCATATTTCATGTCAGTTCTGTTAGTACCTATGGATTGTTCATTCCTATATAACCCCTACTTCTGGTTAGTGTATTACTAACAAGAGAACCCACACTCACAGTTACAGAGACTTTATTATGGATTAAAAAAAATATATGAAAGTCATGTTGGTTTTACATAATTCCATACAGAAGTGAGAAGTGAGGGGAGAGTTCATTTTTTAAAAAGATTTTATTTATTTATTTGTCAGAAAGAGAGAGAGCATGGGCAGGGGGGCAGAGGAAGAGGGAGAAGCAGGCTCCCCACAAGAAGCCCGATATGGGACTTGATCCCAGGACCCCGGGATCATGACCTGAGCTGAAGGCATACGCTTAACCGAATGAGCCACCCAGACGTCTGGGAGAGTTCATTTTTATTTATCCTAAGAATCAATTAAAATTATAAACAGGGAAGGATCTAGCCCAGGAGTTGAGGAATCAGGAGTCCTGGGTTTGAAGCCTAGTCACTGCACTCTCAATCTTGCATCCCTCAATCTATAAAATGCGGATAATTTTACCTATTTCAGAGTTGTCTGGGGGAGGAGAGCTTAATAAAATAATAAACATAAAATATCCAACACAGTGGCTGGAATACAGCAGGTATTCTCACATTATTGTGAGACTACTGACTATTTTTCTAACATTATTTAGAAGAACAAGGTACTTTTTTTTTTAAAGATTTAATTTATTTATTTATTTGACAAAGAGAGAGACAGCGAGAGCAGGAACACAAGCAGGGGGAGTGGGAGAGGGAGAAACAGGGCTGCCAAGCAGAGAGCCCGACGCGGGGCTCGATCCCAGGACCCTGGGATCATGACCTGACCCGAACGCAGACGCTTAACAATGGAGCCACCCAGTCGCCCCAACTAGGTACTTTTTATATAAAATCTTTTAGACCCAAGCTAAAAAATAACACAGATAATACAGAAGAATATACAACAGCAATTAAATAATTACCTAACCCTTTTTGGCTTCAAGAACTTCATTCTACTCACTGCTATATAAAAATATAGAGAGATAAACTGTTCAATACCTGCCTAGTATATAAACATCATGCAGGTTGGTGTAAAAAATTTTTCAGTGTTATTTCCTTCCCGTTACAAAACATCATCTGATTAAACCCAACATCATAGGTATGTTGGGCTGTGTGCTTACACCTCAAACCTAAAACTGCACTCTAAATTGGTTTATAAATGTTTGCCAATAAGTTCATTCGCTCACTCAATCATTCTATTATTAGTTAATTAAACAAATATTTGTAAATTGCCTACAATAGACCAAGCTGAGATGTGCTTGGTAACAGGGTTGCAATAACAAATAAAACACAGTATTAAAACGTAAATGAAAGGGAGCTACATAAACAATTACAATAGAGTGTGATATTATCTAAAACAGGTGTAAGCAGAGGGGTACTAGGGGACCCAGCTGTGGGAGACACTACGGGTTCAGCTTTGCCATGGGGACATCAACCAAGGTTTCCTGTAGGAAGTCACTCAAAGATGAATCCTAAAGAATGATCAGGAGATAATGAGGAAAAGAGATTAGAAAGCGATCCAAGAGGAAGGAGCGTTATTTGATAGGCTGGAAGGTAAGAAAGGCACAGAACAGTCAAGGAACTAAAATCATTCAATATGGCAGCAACAGAGAGTGTGAGACTGAGATTATACGGCCTGAGTAGGGAAGGATTATGAAAAACCCAGGATGCAATCTTTGAGACATTTAGACTCAGTCTTAAGAGTTTTTCAACCATGTAGAAATACTGTCATAACTGTATTTTACAAATATCCTTCTTTTTACAGGGTAGAGCATAGATTGGAAGAGTAAATTCTACAGTAGAAAGACCAATTACGAATGTCTTGGTGTATTTCAAATAAGAATCAAAGTCTAGTTGAACTGCAATAGTGGCAATAAGGGTGGTGTGAAAATGAAAATTGGGAGTTATAAAGGAGTTAGAATAAAAATGATTGGACATTAATTGGATGTACAAGGTAAGGAGGAAGTAAATCGTTAAAGATGACCAAAGTTTCTGTCTTGCTGTGAAGTGGGTTGCATAGGAAACACAGGAGAAGGAGCGAGTTTGAACAGAAGTACATAAGTTTAACCTGGGAACTTCAAGTTGAATGTGCCCATGAAAAATCCAGGTGAGTCAGCAGACATTTGGATAGTGGACTTTTGGATAGTGGGTTTAGAGCTAATAAGGAAAGATCTTGTCTGGACATGTGGAGCTCAGCATAAAGAAAAGGAAGCTTTAGAGAAGATGCATTTACGGTCAGGAATCCCACCATAGTGATAATTGAGTTAACAGACTGTAAGAAGAGGAGCCTGAGAAGAAACAGCCAGGGAAGTGAGAATATAAATCATGAAAGACAAAGGAAAAACTTCTGAGACAGGACTGGCCCACAGTGCATAATGCAGGGGTGGTCAGGGAAGAGAAGAAGGCTGAGAACTGACAAATACCAACATCCTTTTCTGTAAATTGGTTCTACATTGTTTAGAATTGCTTACAAATATCTTAATCCAATCTTTGTTCCATCCTTAGAATATTTTTTCAAAGTAGAAGGAAAGGGGTGCCTGGCTGGCTCAGTTCCTAGAGCATGTGACTCTTGATCTCAGGGTGCTGAGTTCAAGCCCCATGTTGGGCCTAGAGCTCACGTACAAAAAAAAAAAAGGTAGGATAGAAGAAACCTAAATAACTTACCATAACAAAAAGATTGCTTTAAGTGCATTTCAATGTCAAATGGTACTCAACAGTGATAAAATTAAATTCATTCCACACAAAAAAATTACTAAATAGTATTGTGATATATAATTAAGCAAATAAAATTCCGTAAGTCCTAATGGTCACAGTGAGTTTATTTAATGTTTAAAGATGTAGGAGAGTTCCAAAACAGAATAGCTCAGTGCCATATGTCAGAGCTACTCTGAACTAAGGAATTTCATACACCACGAAATATGGTTGACATTTCTATCCACAGTAGCCTATTTGCAAAGTATTCATTTACTATCGACTTAATGCATATCCAATAAAAGACTGCCATTTTATGATCCATTAACAAAGATGAAAAAAATTAAATAAAATTGTGAAAGACATTTGCCAGAAGTAATAAGTAATTTACCTCTGATTTGCACATACTGAAAATTCATCTGGCAACTACTCAAAAAGTTATTAGAACTGCGGTGACTTAAGGTATTTTGAAATCAAGTGCTACTATGAAATACTCTGCAGACCTTTTTGAAAATTACTTTTAAGTCTTCATATTTGTGAAGAGTTTAAAGATTCAACTTCTAGTGATGAGTATATATGTAAATTAGTGTTTTGTCTAAGGATATTTTCTTAAAGTGGATGAAGGATTCCTAAATAAAATAATTTTTGAGATATTTCAATATATGTGTAAACTGCTAGATTTCAGAAGGAAAAAAGCTGTATTCAGAGATGTGCTGCACATCACACCTAAAGTTGTATTGTAAGTTGTTTTCAGTATTACACTGAAAATAACCCCTTTTTAGCTGTTTTTGCATATTTTAATAAAATAATGAAAATATACTTGGAAATAATCACTCAATTTTAATGCCTTTCATCCAAAAATATCAAATGCCCTAGTAATAGCAAAAAAAAACTGATAACACTTAGAAGCAGTATATAAGAGGATTTAAATACATATTTAAGGATATCCTCTATCTCATCGTATATCTATCCCTCTTTGAACACTCCTGGTTACCAAAACACTCTCTAAATAATTGTTAGAAAGATCTTCCTTACACTGAACTGAAATGTGCTTCCCTTTACCTTCCACTCTTTCCTTCTCCTTTCCTTGGAACAATAAAGAATAAGTCAAATCTGTCTTTCACATGACAGATCTGATGTTTGAAGACAGCTGATGTGTCACACCTGAACCATATGTTTTTCAGTATTTTATATTTCACCCTATTTAACATTTCCATACTTGGCAACATCTTTTTTGGCCACCCCTCGATGTATTCGAACCAATTGCTATTCCTCTTAAAAGATAATTTCCAGAACTAAATATAATACTTAGGATGCAGATGCAAAACAGATTAGGTGAACTGATCACATTTATGGATATAATCAGAAAGCAACAGGGGTGCCTGGGTGGCTCAGTCAATTGAGCCTGCAGCTCAGGCCATGATCTCAGGGTCCTGGGATGGAGCCCCACATCAGGCTCCCTGCTCAGTGGGGAACCTGCTTCTCCCTCTCCCTCGGCCCTGCCCCCTGCTTATGCTCTCTCTCTGTCAAATAAATAAATAAAATCTTAAAGAAAGAAAGAAAGAAAGAAAGAAAGAAAGAAAGAAAGAAAGAAAGAAAGAGAAAAAAGAGAAAGGAAAGAAAGAAAGAAAAAGAAAGAAAGAGAAAAAAGAGAAAGAAAGGAAAGAAAGAAAGAAAGAAAGAAAGAAAAAGAAAGAAAGAAAGAAAGAAAGAAAGAAAGAAAGAAAGAAAGAAAGAAAGAAAGAAAGCAAGCAAGCAATACACCACATGAAAGAAAAGATAAATGGTTCTAACACTGAGGTGAGGGGTAGAGAAATAAAGAAACAGTCCTCAGCCTTACTAAGGTTTAGATTAGATTAGATCTCACTAAGATTCTGATGTTTACATTCAAAGTAAAGATATAACTAATGTCCTAGTATCCATGACAAAAATAAATAAATCAAGTCTCATTCCTCATTAGGAACAGAAGAGAGAATAAGGTGTTGTTATATCACCTGCTACTAAAATAAGGTTATTAGGGATTGTATGCACCTACATATATAGGTATGTTTTTGAAAAGAAGTGTTCAGTGAGAAGCTGTGCAAAAGGCAGAATTTGTTCAACCGAGAAAGACAAGTGGAATGAATCAATTTTATTCCAGGCAAAATAATCATATTAAAAAAATAACAACGTTGAAGAAAATAACAAGATTCTATTACCAAGTCAGGCTCTAACCCCAAGTCTGCCACACCATTCATTTGAATGATCCTTCAATATCACATGCTTAAAATTTTCCACATACACTAATGTCCCACCACTTCTTACTCAAAACACTCTGTCAAGTGTCTTCCCACACTGCCTTTTAAGAGAACTAATACTATCAGTTTCATCTGATTTAGATATTTATTTCATATTTGCCAGAAGATTCTGGCCAATGTTTTTGAAAGCACATTTAACTATACCATATGCCTCCTTAAATCATCTCTATCAAACAAGCTGTAGGATAAGGCTCTGGTTCATTCTGTTCTGTTTTTCTTTCTTCACAATGTGTTTATGTATATTTACCCAATTTGCTCTGTTCTTCTTGCCAAATTACAGGTTTGAGATCTCAACTATGGCAGAGCAGCTGTGCTATTGTTGATGTCTCACTAAACAAGGGTCAGAGGATAAGCCCATACTGCAAGGACTAGTGACACCTGCACATTGCACCATGAGGCCAATGCCCTGCAGGGGGAAGGATTCAAGGAACTTCACAGAGTCCTTCCTATTCAAACTTACGATATTTTGGTACAAATGAGCCACTGGCAGAAATAAACTCTCAAACAATCTACAGATTTTTCATGGTGAGATAATTTGTTTAATCATATGACATTTTAAAATTCAATTGTGTCCAATGAAAGAAATACAAAAGAACAACCTCATTACTACCACCTTTACATTCTTCCTGTTTAAGTAATAGAATCCATCCATCCCAGAGGCGCCTGGGTGGCTCAGTGGGTTAAGCGGCTGCCTTCAGCTCAGGTGATGATCCCAGGGTCCTCTGATCAAGCCCACGTTGGGCTCCCACTTCAGTTGGGGGGGTTCTGCTTCTCCCTCTCTCTCTGCCACTCCCCTCCCCCGTCCCTCCCCCGCCCATGCGCGCGCTCTCTCTCTCTCTCTTCTCCACTCTTTCTCCTGCTCTCTCTCAAATAAATAAATAAAATTCTAAAAAAAAAAAAAAAAGAATCCATCCATCTCAATCTGGAAATCTTTATCAAATAAAGAAATTTGATTAAACAGAGATGTCTCTCAAAGAAAGTACTTCAAAGACCCATTTCAAGAATGCTAACCAATGATACACGTGGATAAGATTTGCCCAGATAGCTTTAACCTTTGTTTACTTCACAAGATCAATTTCCAAATGCAAACCTATGGTCCTAGCTCCACTGCTATATTCTTTGTCCCCATCTCCCCAAATAAAGCAACTTCACATTAACCCTCTTACAAATTAAAATTCACGAGCCTTCAGGTGTCTAAAAGATTAATCCTCAAACCAAATGGAATTCAGGAAGTCACATAAAGATGAGAAAGGAACTGATAGAGCAGGCTAATGAGATAAGGCACGTGTCCACAGATACAGCTCTGAGACTATGCATCTGGCTTTGAGGCTGTCTATGTAGAGTTACCGCACTGGGGTGTTGTTAATTATTTAAGTGAGAGAACAGGGGGACCATCACCACATCTGTCACCCTCACATAGGAAAAATCTTCATTCATTGTTGGGCCAGATGTGTTTATTTGAAACATAGACTAACTAGCTACTTTATGGGTTTGAATCCTTAGCCAAAAGCTAATTAGGCAAACATATTAAGCATCAGTCACCTTACAAGGCTAAACTGTTTCCATTGTGTTGATTTTAATCCAATCTCGTAAGAGAGCTCATCACCTACAAAAGTATCTGAAGAAAAGTCAAGGCAAAGGAAAGGTCCAAATTACTTGCAACATACTTAGAAGAAGAATAATGATGTCCCCAAATGCCCAACACATTAACAAATAAAACCTCATGCTTTGCCTCAGTGGTATCATGTACTTGAAAGGAAGGAAGGAAGGAAGGAAGGAAGGAAGGAAGGAAGGAAGGAAGGAAGGAAGGAAGGAAGGAAGGAAAGAAGTTAGGAAGGAAGGAAGGAAGGAGAAAGAAAGAAAGAAAGAAAGAAAGAGAGAGAGAGAGAGAGAGAAAGAAAGAAGAAAGAAAGAAAGAAAGAAAGAAAGAAAGAAAGAAAGAAAGAAAGAAAGAAAAAGAAAAGAAAGAAGAAAGAAAGAAAGAAAGAAAAAGAAAAGAAAGAAAGAGAAAGAAAGAAAGAAAGAAAGAAAGAAAGAAAGAAAGAAAGAAAGAAAGAAAGAAAGAAAAAGAAAAAGAAGAAACCAAAAATAATTATTTTAGACAGATCTCTTTCCCACCAAATTCTCAGTTTGCTTATAGGTGAAATATTAATGTCAAAAGCCAAACAAATGATGACTTCTCATGTCTCATATTTATTATGTTCTACATGATTTTTTAAAATGATGTCCCCTGGGTATTTAGCCAATCTACAAATCACTGAAGAATATCAGCAGTTTCTACAGTAGTCTCTTCAAAATGAGAGTGCCGAAAGGCAAAGTCTAGAGAAAACAAATTTAGTGTCTGGGATAGAACAGGCATACTGCATTTTATAACTACTCTGGAGAAGAAAGTAAACTGTCTTCCTTAACCACTCACTGCTATTAAAAAGCCAAGATAGTTTTCTGTTCTCTTAAATGGCATGTCCCCCCAATATGATTCTGGCCATTTCTCGCCTACCTGATATAAGCCCCTGCCCCACCCCCCCAGGAATCAAAGGTATTCTTTTTGCTTTTTAGATAACTAGTAATTCAAAATACTTGAGAAACACGCACACACCCTCTCATCTAACAAACATTTATGAATCTGTTGTGTGTCAAGCATTGTGTTAGGTGTTACAGGCAGAGCAAGAAACAGAACAACAATTTATCCTAGCAGGAAAGGAGACACAAGAACAAACGAATAAATGCATGGGAGAAAAAAATTAACCATGAAAGACAAGGGAAGAGGGAGTGCCAAACTTAAGAGGGGGAAGACTGTATTGATTAAATAGGGTGACCAGGAAGCATTTCCCAAGAAGGTGATATTTGAACAAGACTTGAAGAAGGTGCGAGTGAATGAGGAGAAGGGCATTTCAAGCAGAGGGAACAATGAGTGGAAAAGTGTCAATGTGGTTAAAGAACAGCAGAAAGACCAGTGTGACCATAACAGAAGGGGCAAAGGAAGATGGAGAGAGGGGGCCAGATCCTATAGAACCTCGTAGAACATTGCAATATTTAGATTTTTCACACTGAGTGGAAAATATCAAGGATTTTAAGTGGAGGGGTGACATAAATGACCTGTCTTAACAGGATCACTCCTGCCGAGGACAGAAGCAGAAAAACCAGGAGAAGCTAATGAACCTTGTATATTTTATATTCCTCTGCCCTATATGCGAGATCAATATAAAGTAATCCTGTATCTTATGTAGTATTCTAAACATATTGTATCCCCTACTGTTGGGCTAAGGAATATCTGAACTGTCTCCAATCATTTCCTTCATAATAGAGAGGGTTAAAAAAAATCACAAATGGAAAAACTAAATTACTAGTGAAATTATCTGTGTTGAGGTGATTTAAATAAAAGCTCTTCTTCCAAACTAAATATCCCTTATTTTAACCAGCCATCATTATGGTTTATTGCCATACCAAAGATCATGAGAAAATAGACGTTAACAGGACCTGGATACAAATTAAAGCACGAATATTTTCTAGTCCAAGGTATGCCTTATTGAGCCATCTTCCTTCTGCTCTTTAATACTGATATTTAAATACCATAGGAATTAATCAAAATCTCACTTTGGAACTCGTGTGTGTGTATATGTGTGTATGTGCATGTGTAAATGTAATACTCTAAAGTTCAAAATAATGCTTGTAGCTCTGATTATTTAAAGGGCTCTAGCAATAGTTCTCATACCCATCCAGATAAATATTTATAGGGCCTTTTAATCAATATTTAAGAAAAAAGATAAAGCAGATGTTAGCATTTTCAACCTACTAAGAGTATATTATGTATAGTTATAGTACTAACCAGAGTGGTTTGCCTAGAACTTACTATCTCGTGTTCACTCTGTACGTCAAAAAAAAAAGTCAGTAAAATAATTAATGTATATTTGTCATCATTTCCTAATAATTTGTAGCTAACATGTTTTTAAAATGTTTTTAATGAAGTACTTACTCTCCAACTTTATTCAGGGCAGGTGCAGGACAAAGCATAGAATTAAGGTCCACACTTACTGGATTAACACCTAGAAAATAAAACGCCACTGAATTAATACAGAGCTTTACGTATCTCACACGGTTTCATTAATACTATGAGAAACATAACAGCAATCAGGGGTCAACGGTGAAACATTAGTTATATTAGCACGAAAAACTAAATAGATTCTCATCTAAAAAGAGAAGGAAAAGAAAACGAAAAAATAGAGATCATAAGCCTCACTGATATACAGTTTTGGTAAATTATAAGTCATGGTTTTTTATTAGACTAAATTCACAAACATTTGTAGATATTATAAAATTATCATCTTTTCCATCTCCATTTTTCAAATATCTTAGGCTCTGAAGGATAAATGATATATATTTTAAAAGCAGAATTTAAAAACAATAGAGAAAAGATGAATATCCAAGGAAGAATGAATTTATTTCAAGGTTTAATAAGAGAGTCGTATCTTACAATAAATAAATAAATTTCATAAAACTAAATGCTTAAATTGTCCTAATAATTTTAATAACATATGGGGGAAAAAATCTGGCCTATAAATATTCAGGAAAGTTACATAATCAAATGGATAATCCCAGAATGTGAGGGATGAAAATACAATCTGACTCCACTTATTTCTTTAGTGATTTACTTTAATAAACTTAATCTTACGTACCAAAGGAAAAAATATGTTTTTACTATAATCGAATATGTACTCAAAGGGAGTCACGTAAAGCTAACCCTTAGATTCAGATGAATAAAAATAAAATTATTCTGTCCTCTTCAATTGTGGAATCTACTGTGAAGATTTTGGTACAAATTTCATTGTCTTGCCTTACCAAAATGATGATCCTAACAGGAAAGGGAGGAATTAATTATGACATTTACCATGTTGAGGTCCTCACCACGTTAATTCAACAAACACACACTGAACAGTTGGTGTGTACATAGCCAAAGCTGTGCCACTGGAGTGTTTAGTACCATCAGAAAAACAGCAAAACTGGACATGAACTTCTCAAAAAATAATTCTACCAGAGTTCACAGAGTTATAGCTTCTGCCTTACAGATTAAAATTTTAGAAGCCAATATAATCATCGATGAGGAAAAAATGTCTTAAAAGAGACCCAAAATGCTCAGAACATTAAGATCTATTGAAGGAGTTTTTTGCAGAATGAAGATAAAAACATTATATTCATCTGCTGTTTTGAAAGCCACATTAGGGAAAATAAAACCTAACTGCATAAATATGATAATTAGCAACAAACAGGGCTAAGCAGGCATTGAAGATCAAAATATGTGAAGTACCTAAAAATATAAAATACATAAAATATCCACAAGACAAAAAGGCTTTGTCCAGGAGCTGATTGGAAAATTATTGGGAAACTAGATAAAGAAAACGAGTGAGAATAAAATAAGGCAATAAGCAGTAGAATAGTCCAAGAGAGTTAGATTTTCAGGCAAGAGAGATAATAAATAAATCTGGAGAAAGAGGCAGTTAAATCCAGCAGATGATGTTGTCCACACAGAGTGCAGTCAGGAAAACTGGTTCAACTGTCAGCTCTGCCCTTTACTGGCTGTGTCACCACAGGCAAATTATTTTACTCTTTCAGCCATTAGACCACTATCTGTAAAATGAGGCTTCTTAGGATAGGGTTTGGTATTTCTTAAGTTATAAACAAGGTTGTAATCATTAAATAACAAAAATAATTATTACTGTTTGTACTATCACTGGACTTCATTTCTTTCTCCTGTGATTAAAAAATATAGCATGGTTGATTTCAGTTGGAAAGAAGAGAAAACACTTGATGTTTATACGCTATGCAGATATTCAAGCAACAATGAGATTATGGGGAACCTACTCTTTGTGTATGTTTCATTCACAGTGTAGGTACAAAGAACACTCCCATCCCGACTGCCCAAGTTGAATCCTCTTCCAGACAAAACAATCTGAAATTCATCTAGAAGAAGAAAAATAAACATTTTAATCCCTGCTTTACAAAAGAAAGACATAACTTGAAAGCGTCAAGGTGCACAGAATGAATTTCTTCATAGTATTCAGCCCACTAGTAACAATGAAGACATTGCTTTATTTCCGACTCTCTTTCTCGGACCCTTTAGTGAAATTCAGGGAAGATAGCATTTATTGCCACATAGGAAGGCACTATTTTATTTTTTAAGCAAAGTGTTTTCTAATAGTAACCAAGATATTAGAATTGAAACCTAACAGTTATTCCCTCACACCACAGAAACTTCCCCTCACTCCATTTTCTCTGTCCCCAGAGAAGGAAGGAAGGAAGGAAGGAAGAAAGGAAGGAAGGAAGGAGGGAGGGAGGGAGAGAGGGAGGGAGGGAAGGAAGGAAGGAAGGAAGGAAGGAAGGAAGGAAGGAAGGAAGGAAGGAAGGAAGGAAGGAAGGAAGAAAAGAGAGAGAGGAAGGAAGGAAGGAAGGAAGGAAGGAAGGAAGGAAGGAAGGAAGGAAGGAAGGAAGGAAGAAAGAAAGAAAGAAAGAAAGAAAGAAAGAAAGAAAGAAAGAAAGAAAGAAAGAAAGAAAGAAAGAAAGAAAATTTCCCCAAATTCTATCCTCAGGAAAATATCAGCGGGAAAGAAGCTTCTTTGTTTTTCTCTACTCTCAGGTATTAAGGTATGGGAATGTAAAGAAAAGTATTTATTCACATTCTTTGTTTCTTAGAACTGTCATATGTTGTATTTTCTTTAATCTCTGACACCTCATACAGAGTTCTTTAATGGTTTCTTGACATTACTAATCCCGGTTTCATTCTCTCTTGCACACAAACTTATAACTCACCAGAGGTCATGCATTTTGGACTATTAACAATCTATGGCCAGTCACTAAAGAAAGTTTATTCAAATTATTGCTCGGGACTCTATATAAGAGGAGCAGTCACTAAATGCTAGAGAGTAAAATACAATACTAGGAAAACAGGGTAACTGATCAAGTTATCTTGAATGGCATTTAACTGTTTGCTGTTTAGCTATAAGATGGTATATTAACTATTATGGTATTATTAACTATATTAACAGTGATTAACTCTCAGTCTTCTCAGACAATCTCCTATCTACCATAATCTAACATGTATATAGTAATTTATTGAGGAAGAAAATATTGCTATGCCACTCGTCATTAAGTATATTATAAAAGGAATTTCACTTATAAAGTGCGGGTAAAACATAAAATGTGACTCAGTGAAAAGCACATGGCTTTAGAGTCGGACAGACAGGAGTCAAACAGGACAATTCCTAAAGCAAGTACTGAACCGCTCAGCCTCAGTTTCGTCATCTGTGAACCAGGAATTATAAAACTGTCAAACAGTGTTGTTATGAAGATTAGGTAAAATCATAAAGGCAAAGGGATGCTCTGGGATGTTCAAATGCACTATTCCTCTTAAACATCTCAATGACCATTAAATAGGAAGTCTACAAGATACAGAGCTTAAGACCATCTCCAGTGGTTGAGAGGCTCTGTGGGAAATTACACAGCACATTTCCTCTTCCACTAGACCCAATATTCTTCCTTTTCTAGATTAAAATGAACTCCAGGTCAGCCTTGAAGAAGAAACAGAATAGGCCAGAGAGTATCACGTTCTCCTTGGGTAAGGATTGCTTGGAAGTGCTAAAACCTGAGTTTGTTCTTAGGGCCAGCTAATGAAGCCACCTGCTTCTTCCCTGCCATCCGCCCATCCATCACTTCCATACGTGCCCTGAGCTGGTGGGAACTGTACCTTGGCCAGGTCATCAAGGCACAGAGCTCAAAGTCCACAAATACATGACTGTTTGTATAATCAGAAAAAAGAAAGAATCTCATATTTTATTTTACTTGTCATAGGAAAGGTCTCAAACATGAACTAAATATACAGAAAATTCTAAAAGCCTGTCACACAATATGTTCATTATTTAAAATAACACTCCAATCTTAAAAAATTTGAATTTAAAATAGAAATATTTCAAGGAATTATTTAAAAATTCTTACAGAAAAGGATGCCAAAAAAGTTAATTTTGTTATTCTCTTTCCAACATGAGTTTCAAATCATATAATCTAACGAGGGGGAAAAAAATACAATTTCTTACTGGGTATTTTTAAATTCTAACCACTTACCCCCCACACAGACACTTGAAGGCCGCAATTCCAGGATTTCAGTGCATGACCGATCTAGTATCTAAAAAGGAAAAAAGAAGACCAAGATAGAGAACTAAATTCTAACATGTAAAGTGAATTATAAGATTGCTAATAATCTTAAGGTCTTCTCCTTAACTTCAATAGATGGCAGAGAAAACCTATTAACTATCATATATACAGCTATCAAGCTCTTAGAAAATTTCTGTGCTGTTCTTCAGTATATATTCCAAGACTGTATTCTGTAGGAATCCTTATTTGATTAGAGTAAATACAGATAAGCACAGATAAAGTGGATGTTAACCTCAGCGTCTGGTAGCCGTGAACACAAAGACAACTAAACTTTCTCCGTAGCCATAAAAATCTAAGCTGACTTTTGCTATTAGGCAAAAACAAGAGAGCAAATCAGAACTCCTGCTCAATTATGCTAATTCAGTATGTTTTTATTAAGAGGTTCAATACAAGATTAATAAATAAACACTTCTTTATTTGACTGTGGCGTTTCTATTCGATGTCTCAGCCTCAATTCCCACAGATGCTAATCCCCTTTATATGCACCAAACGTTACACTTGCAGAACACAGGCTCCTTGTATGAGCCAAATATTATCCTCAAAAACACAGACTCTGCACTCCAGCGTTCCCAGAGCACAGGAACAGAATGACTCTTCTTAGCTTGTTCCGAGAAACAGAAACCACCATACAAGGCACAAGGCTACAAGTGAAAAACAACAATGATGAAATAAGCTGCTCCTAAAGGACACAACAATCCCGTCTTTATTTTTAGAACTGCTCTGCACTACATTATCAAATTCAGACAAATTCCAGATGATCTTTGGACGACATTCCTTTCTTGACAGAGTTGAAGACAGATGATATACAGTGGGCTCTAGCATCTCCTGCTCATAACTGGAACAGGAAGGAAGGAAACAGAAACGCTTTCCGTGCTTTCTTTAATAACAGTAGAAGGATAAATTGTCAGACTCTAAAACCCAGCTGGGAATGTTTGTTGCTGAATATGCCTCACTGAGAAGGGGAATCATTTGTACTTTTTAAGATCACTTCCCAGCGAATCCACTTTTCACAAAGCAATTGAAGCTTTAGTGATTGGGAAACAAATATAGTAAAATTTTATGTCTGAGAAATTCTGGATGAGGTCTATTTAAACTCAGAAATGACCAGAGATTGATTCCATAGTCACCCAAAGACCTTTCAGTGCCCAAAGACCTCCTCTTAGTCTGCTTTTTCATCTCCTATAATCAATACTCACTCCTCGGGAGTATGTACTGTTGTTCAATTAAGAATTGGGGAAAGAACTGCGGACCATTGTCATTGTGTGTCACCTCTTGGAGGGGTAGTATCTCAAATCAGTAACATCCTTAAATATTTTAACACTATACAGGTAACAAGGCTCTGAAGGGAACAGAACAGAAATGTTTTGCTAAAGGAATATGGAGCTAAAAAGGTTCCAACTAACAAAAATGGAGCATTATAGCTTTGGCTTTGGCCGATTTGAGATAAAAGGAGAACAGTGAGCCATGCAAATGGAAGGGTCAAAGGAAAACACAAAGCCTCCACACCTATTTTACTTGCCAGCAAGTCTGAAGGAATTTATTTTAAAACAGGTCCCATTAAGAAGGCTCCTATGAAGGAACATCTTTCAGTTCACAATTTCTTTATTAGTTATTTTAGGCACACCTCTAGCGGCATTACTGAGAAATGTTTCAAGCATCAGGAAAAATTATGAGAGGTTTAAAGATTGAATCCGTTGGAAATTGCAACCATTTTTTAAAGATTCATTAGAATAAGGTACATGAAGAAATTACAAGATTTTCCAAAGGCCATGTCAAAGAAGATGCAACCCAGAATGACCTGTGTGAATTTCTAAAATTGTACTGGTTTTCTCTCTCCTACCATAATTAAATCAGATCTCAAAATATTTAAGACACATGTGTGTATCTTGTCTTCCTCTTTTAATTTGACGTAATCCATTGAATAGTTTTAAAATGATAGTTTGAGGGGTGCCTGGGTGGCTCAGTGGGTTAAGCGTTCCACTCATGATTTTAGCTCAGGTCATGATCTTAGGGTGGTGAGATCGAGCCCCGCATTGGGCTCCTTGCTGGACGTGGAGCCTGCTTGAGATTCTCTCGCCCTCTGCCACTCTCTCCTGCCTAATCTCCCTCTCTAAATATAAATAAATAAATAAATAAATAAATAAATAAATAAATAATAAAAATCAAAAAATAATATGATAGTTCCAACAGCAAGATCAAATGATCAGTTCTTACGGTGTTGTCCTGAAGGACTATTGTTGCTATACATTTCCGAAGCCAGACCCTGTTTATCCCCTGTAGGGTATTTTGATTTTAAAGAAAAGGTTCAAGATCATTTAGAAATTTATTTTCTATTCAAGTCTGAGATTAAAGAAATCAAGTTATGTTAAGCAGAAACTAAGAATAGCTGAAGATTGGTTACATATTGCAGTAAATTGTATAATATACATTGATACCTCAGAATACACTTACATTAGTTTAATATTTGTACTTATTTTAATAAAATGAATTTTATAGAAATGATATTACTGAATGGAAAAGTGACTCGGGGAACACATTCATTGAAAGGCAAGCAGTTTAGACCATGAGTCATAAAAGTGGCATCACCATCTGAAGGAATCCAGTTGAATTCCCCACAGGACATTACCTGCCCTTTTCTAAAGTTTGTTGTGATTTTTTTTTTTTAATTTCTTTGGACCTTATGTTAAATTAGTTGGGTATATGAATCACCTCCTCTATTAAAAGACAAACTCTTTTAAAACAGGTCCCATTAAGAAGGCTCCTATGAAGGAACATCTTTCAGTTCACAATTTCTTTATTAGTTATTTTAGGCACACCTCTAGCGGCATTACTGAGAAATGTTTCCATTTCTGTGAGTATAAAAGGAGGATATTATACTGTACAATCCTCTTGGGACCAGCACATGGTTCTGTACACACAGTACAACCAATAAATGTTTAGGGAATATAGATTGCATGAATTAATGAGAATATTAAAAATATCTACCTAGTAAGCAAGTCACAATCATATTATGACTAAAATAAGGCAGAATAAAGTTAATTTATGTGCAAAGCATCTAGCCCTCCAATAAACTGTGAATGCCAGAAATCCAGAAACCCATAATGTGAAACGAAGTTCACCCAAATGAAAAACAATCAAAGAGAGGGAAAGAGAATGTGGTGGGAAAAGAAGAGAGAAAAGAAAGTGTGTGCATTTTTAAAAAATAAAATTTGTCCTAAATTTGGTTTTTCCATCTAGAGTTTACCATCTAGAGTCCCTATATTAAGAAAATAACTAGAAGTCAAAATAATTCAATGTTTGTATGCAGATAGTTTCCATCATTAAATTTTTTAAACAATCAGTTCCATAAACATGAAACAGTTTATAATCTATCTCAGTACAAGCAATTGCACACAAGTTCAAATGTTCAAGATATCAAAATAGGTCTATTATATTAAAATTGTCATCACTAAATGACAACTGAAAGAGAGGACAAATATTTTAAACACTCTCATTAATTTTTACTAAATTAAATACTGTTACTGATTGATTGAACATTGGATCAGGTGTCCCATCTACGATAATTGACATATTATCTTTCATACTCTGCACTTCCATCATTGTACAACAGAGCATCTTGTAAGGATGTTTCTTCAAATATGTGTTGCCATCTGTCTTCATTATATCTCAATAGAAACAGAAAATAGTTTCCACTAAAGGTCAGCCTTGGTTGACATCAGAGAGAGCTAATAGCACCATAGACCAAATTTAAAGACAAGCCAAATGCTATTAATAAAACCAGGGCACTTTAAGTCATGCACACACTAGATGCAAAATTGCATCATTTGAGATTCTGAAGTCCATTTATATATATATATATAAATTGGCAAAGAATTTGATGCTTACCATGGGAAAAAAGTATACTACTAAAGCATCTGTTTACTCACAAGCATCAGTTCACTCAAAAAGTAATATTAGTGTTAAGGAATAATTACAAATGAAAATAACAGGTACATTATTACTTACTCCCTACTTTTAAGTCCCCAAATATTAATATGGATAACAAAAGCCAAATTTACTAAAAGTCAAACTTCCTAAATTTAGTACAAATATCAGAAGTCAAAAATTCAAAAGAATTTCTAACAATGGTAGTAATAATTATCATTTCTTGGGAACTTATTATGTTCCAGGAACTATGCTAAGCACTTTACCTGAATTTCTTCAGTTAGTCCTCTCAAGTCTTATGAATACATACTATTTTTATCCCCACTTTACAGATGAGAAAACTGAGGTTTTAGAGAGGTCTTTTTAATTTTAGTTTTTGAAATAAGAACGATTACTTTTTAAGTAGCAGAGTCAGATCTCCTCAAGTTTGATTGACTCTAAAGCCTGTTCTACCCAGTGCACTCTGCTACCCTCCAGGCTTGTGATAGACAGTCTACCACATTACAAAATCTAGTATCTAACAAACTACTGAAAATTTATCTGCCTGTTTTGCCTGGATTCCTTTTATACTATCAAAACATTCTAAAATCTATCTTATTTCTTATCTTCAAGAGTATGTCACTAAGCTTTCACCTACATTTGTTGGGGTTTTATAGATTTGTTTTAAAATTCCCAATCCCGGGATGCCTGGGTGGCTCAGTCGGTTAAAGCGGCTGCCTTCGGCTCAGGTCATGATCCCAGGGTCCTGGGATCGAGTCCCGCATCGGGCTCCCTGCTCGGCGGGGAGCCTGCTTCTCCCTCTCCCGCTCCCCCTGCTTGTGCTCGCTTGCTCTCTCTCTCTCTCTGACAAATAAATAAATAAAATCTTCAAAAAAATAAAAATAAAAAAAATAAAAAATAAAATAAAATTCCCAATCCCAAGGCACCTGAGTGGCTCAGTCGGTTAAGCGTCCGACTCTTGATCTCAGCTCAGGTCTTGGTCTCAGGGTAGTGAGTTCAAGCCCTGCACTGGGCTCCACACTGGCTATGGAGCCTACTTCAAAAAAAAAAAAAAAATTCCCAATTCCACTGATTTGAATAAGTCAACGTTTTAGATCTTCTTATGAATTAGTAACATACAGAATATGCAAATGATTAGGGCCCTCTCTCTTTTGATTAATTTTTCCTCGATTGTCTTATTTTAGTATTGCTTTCTATCTCAGATTTGTTTTGTACAGATAAAACACTTGTACTTTTCACTTCTCAGAATAACCCAGAACCTACAAGACAAGAGAGGCTATACTACAACAACAAGAGGTCCTAACTCTGGTCTGGGGGTACAGCAAGCACTTGGAAAAAGAAAATCAAACTGGCTTAGAAAAACTAATTTGTTATCTGAACACATTTTCTTTCATAAAAGCAATGATGTCAATGGCATTTAAGGGCATTTAGGTTTCATACATTTCTGGAACTTGCCTGAATCCTAGGAACAGAAAGGATATTCAGAACCAGGAGGCAGAAGGTTGGGGTTTTTTTTGTTTCATTTTCTTTTGTTTTTCTCCATTTTTTTGGACATGGAACAGACTTTAGGTGAATTTTTGATACAGAATGAGTTAGTCTTTCTCTCTCCCTCGCTCATTGTCTCAGCTAGGTTGCTAGACACACACAGACACATTCTAAACACAATCATTATCCAGGTTTTCTATTACCCAAAATATTCCATTTCAATGTGGTTGTTCTCATCTTATGACCTCATTCATACCAATGTATGAATGCAAATATATGAAATGATGACCCCCCAAACAACCTAGATAAGGTTATACCCTGAAGAGAAATTTTTTAAACCAGGAAAATTCTTATACATGGAAATTCTGACAGCATAACCATTTAATAAAGCAAGAAATGCAAGCAGAATGAGGGAAAATGTTTTCTAAAATGGGATGCCTAGGGGCGCCTGGGTAGCTCAGTCGGTTAGGCATCTGCCTTCGGCTCAGGTCTTGATCCCAGGGTCCTGGGATCGAGCCCCGCATCGGGCTCCCTGCTCAGCGGGAAGCCTGCTTCTCCCTCTCCCACTCCCCCTGCTTGTATTCCCTCTCTCGCTATCTCTCTCTGTCAAATAGATAAATAAAATCTTTAAAAAAAATTTTTTTAAATGGGATGCCCACATTGGAAAATGAGGTCTGCTTATATGTCTGCCTGATGGAGGTCTGTTCCCCTGCAGTTCTTTTCTTGGTTTCTTTCCCTCTTAGGAATGTTTGTGAACCACAGACTCTTTAAAAACTTTTTAACCTACAGCTGCACCCACAGGGCACAGGTTGGGTAGGAGATGAAGGTGTGAACTCCAGGAGAGAGAGGTCTAGGCAGAGCAGCTGTTGGTATACACAAGACCATCTGCAAGACTTGTGTTTATAAGCCAGTACAAATCTATAATAGAAAAGAAGTTAAAATACATAGAATTCTAAATTCTAGTACTTTGTATAAAAATTCTACACTCCAACATGTTGCCCCAAACTGTGAATTAAATGCCTAAAGATGGTTTTATATATTTAATCTCTATAATCACAGTCACTATCCTTTCTCATGAACAAAACATTCTGTCCTATTTAAAATGTATTTGTCTTGGGGCGCCTAGGTGCCTCAGTCAGTGAAGCCTCGGACTCCTGCTTTTGGCTCAAGTCATGATCTTAGTGTCGTGGGATAGAGCCCTAACCCGAGCCCTGCATACAGCTCTGTGCTCAGCACTAAGTATGCTTGGGGTTCTCTCCCTTTCCCTCTCTCTACCCCTCTGCTCCTCTCCCACGCACATGTGCACACACACTTTCTCTCTCTCAAATAAAAATATAAATAACCTTAAAAAAAAATGAAAAATAACATGTATTTGTCCTGACTGCTACCTTTTAAACATATGATAAAGCCTGCCCTGTATTATGATAATAAAGTAAAACCCAAATATTGCCCGTTTTCCAAGTTGTTTGGGATAAAACTGCAAGTGGAACGACAGCATTCACTCATACAAATTATAATTATTTTCTATTGTTTCCCATCCAATTTTAATTCATTATTTGTGCAATTCTGATCACCCAAATACTCTCATTAGTTCAGTGTACACTGCAAATACTAATTTCATGGCATTTCTCTATTTGCCAAGGGAGAGGGATAGAATAAGATAAGGTTATTTTTGCCTCCCTCTAGGTTAGTTTTCGGTTAGCAGTAAGACCAGATGCAGCCTTAGGACCTGACCTTGTGCTTTCTGGCCTCTCTCAGTATAGACGTTTGGCAGAAGATCAAAATAGAGCCCATTGTGCTGTCCCTTCTCTGCAGAGGGACTTGAACGAAGTATCAGAATGGTGCTTCATTCCGACTACTCCAGGAATGTTCCAAATTAATTGGGATTGAGCCTACATCTAGTGTCATGTGGTCAGATTGCAGGATTTCACTCTAGGCCAAATTTACTTACAAAGTAACAAGCAGCAGACATGCACTCTGGAGCCTGAATTGGCAGTTTGTAGGAGTGGAGGCGAGAACAACTGCTAAATCAGACACAACTCTTAAGAATCCTATTCTTACACTCCTATGCTTACAAAGCATTTATCTTGCTTCCCTATAAGGTTACACTCAGGGTGCCTGGGTGGCTCAGACGGTTAAGCGTCTGCCTTCGGCTCAGGTCATGATCCCAGGGTCCTGGGATCGAGTCCTGCATCGGCTCCCTGCTCCGTGGGAGCCTGCTTCTCCCTCTGCTCCTCTCTCTCACTCTTTCTCTCTCATGAATAAATAAATAAAAATCCTTAAAAAAATAAATAAATAAAGTTACAATCACATCTTTATAACTACTGAATAATAATCAGGTAAAATGGCAGTATTATCAAGCAGAAATAACCAGATAGCACCATATTTGATTTCTTCTCTCTGAGATATTTTAAGATGTATATGAAACCATATATTGATTTAAGATCTTGTAAGTTCCTCAGCATGTTTACATAATGCACACATGTTATAATAACAGATATGGAACATGGAAGAAGTAGTAGAAGCCATATTATGGCCTGAATGTCGATAGTTGTGGCCTTTTTCTTCTGGCATTTAAGATAAAATGGGATTAATTAGTAGAAAACTGTTGAGATAGAGCCAACATAAAAATTTAACATGGGATGAGTTAAGATGGGGGAATGAAGGCAGCATATGACTTAGGACATGCAGCGTCTTTGAAGTTGATGTTGAACGTTGGAGACATATCTAGGTTTTATGGTTTGAAGATCAAGCAATCAGTTTAAAAAAAAGAAATTTCCCACAACTAATATAAACCAAAACAGATTTTAAAATCTGTACTTTTTCCAATTTCTAAATGGCAATAGGAATGTTATTATATTTGGAAAATAGAATAGAGCCCATTCCAGAAGAAACTAGGTAAACACTTTTTTAATGAATGATAATACCATATATTCAAACCCGATCTAATATAAAAAGTAGATAACACAATATATTAAAAATAGCAGCTGCTCAATTAATGTTTATTGAATTAATTGAAAAGTAAATGTAAAACTTTCTAATAAAAAGCATGAGCATTTTGACTATAAGACAAATAAATGAGGTAACAATGAACAGTTAAGCATATAAAAAATACAGCTTAATTAGGCGCTACCTGAATTAATCAAATCACATCTTCAGTCACACACAGTGAAGAGAAAGCTTATTTTGCATAGTATAAACTTTCGTAATCAATGGCACCGATAAGGCAATGAGCCAAATGGAAAAAAAAACTTAAGAAACAATAAAAACAACACGAAAAGATACATGAACTTAATATATGTATGTATCTTTATTTTTTTTTAAGATTTTTATTTATTTATTTGAGAGAGAGAGAATGAGAGATAGAGAGCACGAGAGGAAAGAGGGTCAGAGGGAGAAGCAGACTCCCTGCTGAGCAGGGAGCCCGATGTGGGACTCGATCCCGGGACTCCAGGATCATGACCTGAGCCGAAGGCAGTCGCTTAACCAACTGAGCCACCCAGGCGCCCCCATATGTATCTTTAAAAAAGAGGTTAATTCTAGATAGGCTATGTGAAAAGAGAAAAAAAAATTAAATCCCATTGACTGGTTTCCTTTGTGACCTCATTTGTAAAAGCCAATTCTAAATATTAAAGATTTTTTCCCAAAAATAGATTATTTCATTACAATTAAATCCAATATGCTACCTAGACATCAATAACATTTTCTTCAACTTTATTAAAAATTAAAAATATTCATTGTAGCAATAAATTTCTAACACCAACTTTGGGTACATAACGTCATCTACAACAGAACATTATAGATAATTTACAAGCACCCTAGGTATGTCCTTAACAGAAACTGCTAATTTCCATGACATACAACATGTCAGAAAATATCAGTAAGGTTAATAATAAATCTAAAAAAGCAAGTTTTTTTCCTTATTCATTGAGCAGCTTTAAGCACTACAGGAGTTCTTCCTAATATGAAGGATTCCAAGTTTATATCTCATAAGGAAAAATCACTGAACAGCATTATTCCCAAGGTCCCAACAAAATGAGGCCTTAGTAATTAGCCATACGTATGCATAAAATAAGCAGCTAAAACAATTGTAAGGATGTTTTCACAATCTTCTCTTGTTTGCTTTTTAGCTTTCAGTATTCAGATGATCTTTATTTTCTCTCTGGCTGCCAAACATCCCTATCAAATGTATTTTTCTTTAAGAGGTAATATGTCAATGAAAAACAATTATAATTTGTAATCATGGGGCACCAGCGGGCTCGGTCCACCAAGCATGCGACGCTTGATCTCAGCGTTGAGGGTTCGAGCCCCACGCCGGGTATAGAGATTACTTTAAAATAATAAAATCTTCTTAAAAAATTATTTGTAAGCACATGTTTTGGATGAGTTCATTTTTTAAAAAAAAGCTTGGAGCTTCAAAATACGAGTTGCTCAATACAGTGCGCTCTACACTGGCCCATTGCTAAAAATGGATTCTCTCTTCCTTAGCAAGTAAGCGAGTTGTATAAGCACAAGTGACAAACTTTTAAACAAACTTTTACTCTAAGAAATCTAAGGAAGAATGTGAGTTATAATCATTGCCTTTTACTCTTCTCAGCTCCGAACATAACAGATAAATAGTTCTGATTATACTGTTGGTGAAAATGCCCCCATGTTACAAATCGCGACACAAAAACCCCAAATGACGTTTAAGCTCCTCTGCATCTCACAATTGAATTTTCATAACAAATCATATTAGCAGGTCTTCCTTTCTCACTACAACATAGAAATCTGCAAAAAAATGGATTGTGATTTGAAACAAAAGCTTATCTGCCTCCACCTTTTTTTTCTTTTGTTTTTTCGGTCAGCACAAACTCAGAATAAGCATTTAATGCTTTCTTAAAGGATGAATAGACTTCCCATAAAAATCACATTGAAATTATGGATAAAGTTATAACAAATATACTATTTGTTTAAGAATCTAAAGAAATTGAATCCCAACACGTTTCTCCCTCTGATACATGTAGTATTTCATATTAGTCCTATTTACCCACTCTCTTGTTTTGTTAACTGAAATATGAAATCTATCTGCTAAGCATTCTAAGTCTTTGCTCTGTTTGAGTTTTCAAAATCCAGAGGGGCAAATAAAATATTTCCTTATGCCGCAAGAATAGAAAAACAAAGCCTTACCAGCTCTCCTATGAGCTTTACAATCAAACACCTATGCCTGAAAACGGTGAACTTAGAAAAGTCAAAGGTGCCATGTCCATATTTGTAACCCAACACCAGAAAAGCGTCTTAAACACAGTATTCAAAAAATGCTTCCAAATAAATTGGGAATTATTATATTTGGGGAAAAATGAGATATAACTGAGAAATAATGCATTTATCCATTATAATTTATACTGGTGGTACATTTAAGCTATAAATCTTAACCATTTTATCCTCCTATTCAATGTCCTTCTACTTGATTGAATTTGCTTTCAAGAACAGATGAGCCTCTAAAGGTCATCTTTTTTTTTTTTAAAGATTTATTTATTTATTTGAGAGAGCGAGAATGAGAGAGAGAGAGTACATGAGAGGGGGTAGGGTCAGAGGGAGAAGCAGGCTCCCTGCTCAGCAAGGAGCCTGATGTGGGACTCGATCCCAGGACTCCGGGATCATGACCTGAGCCGAAGGCAGACGCTTAACCGACTGAGCCACCCAGGCGCCCTAAAGGTCATCTTTTGGAGCCCAAACAGACTGGTGTTAAGGAAATAAACATTTGGCACTTCATTTGGGCTATATAACCCAATGGTACCAGTTTAGTTTTTTCACAAAATATCACAAAGCTGTATATATTAAAAGTAGATTTGATTTTCCTAAACTACAGTCCCAAAGAAAGAAAAAGAATAATATTATTAAGTAAAATTATCATGCAAATGCAAACAGAGCATTGGAATATGGACATCAAGTTAAGATTATAAAATTTCAGTACATAAAATGAATAACTTAAGGGCGCCTGGGTGGCTCAGTTGGTTAAGCCACTGCCTTCGGCTCAGGTCATGATCCTGGAGTCCCGGGATCGAGTCCCGCATCGAGCTCCCTGCTCGGCGGGGAGTCTGCTTCTCCCTCTGACCCTCTCCCCTCTCATGTGCTCTCTCTCTCTCTCATTCTTTCTCTCAAATAAATAAATAAAATCTTTAAAAAAAATGAATAACTTAAAACAAATGTTCAATTTGTATTTTTTAGTTTATTGGAATTTGGAAGGAAGGAAGCACCTTGTTAGAATATATGGCAAAAATATTTTAAAGGTATTTGAATATAATGGACTGCAATAGCTATTGAATTGTTTTCCTACCAAGAACACTTTTTCACCCTTAACGTGTATATGAACAGTATTCCCTTGGTATTGAGGAAATTGTTCTCCACTCCATGTGGTCTTTAGTGAGGCTATGGATCATGATGTCTTCTCCCTCTCCGCCTTGCTGCCCACCTCTTGTCACCGGGTAGACATATTACTCTGGCTGGTCTAAGTATGTGACAGGAATGAGCACTTGACTCAGAGTCCTTGTCTAGGACAGAATATACTGATGCCCCAAAATGACAGCTCGCTCTTTCCAAAGCTAACTGGTCCCAAAGCCTGAAATCTTTGGCATCTGATACTCATTTGAACAAGGAAAGAATGAGACAAACAAAATCATAGGTAAAATTGACGAAGAGAGGTCGTAAGAACATGAGTTGATTCTCTGGATCTAATTGCACTTGAGGCAATTTCCTCCCTCTGGACGACCCAGTTATATAAGACAGTAACCTCTTTTTCCTCTTAAGCTAGTATGAACTTGGTTTTTGTAGCCATAGTCATAATACAGAAGAATATCAATAAGAAATGAAATCAAAGTTATATGGAATCATAAGTCAATTCAAAGTAAAGTATTCGGGGCGCCTGGGTGGATCAGTCATTAAGCGTCTGTGTTTGGCTCAGGTCATGATCTCAGGGTCCTGGGATGGAGCCCCGCATTGGGCTCCCTGCTGTGCGGGAAGCCTGCTTCTCCCTCTCCCACTCCCTCTGCTTGTGTTCCTGCTCTCGCTGTGTCTCTCTTTCTCTGTCAAATAAATAAATAAAATCTTGAAAAAAAAAAGTAAAGTATTCTCTGGTAAAAAAAAAAAAAAGTTTTTTTTAATGCTTAAATACACCATAACCATATTATAAAAACATGAAAATATGTTCAAAAAGCACAGATTTTATTTATTCATTCATTGATAAATATGAATTAAGCAATTAACTACCTACCCAATGCTATATATTAGACCCTGGGCCAAAAAAAGGAGGAGAAGGAACTCCTCCGTGGAATGCTACCATCCACGGCCTTCCTATCAGCCCAAACTTCCTACCACTGATGTGAACGATATTATCATGAGACACTTCATCTACATTCAGTACTAAAGATCCTTGGATAAACAGAAGCCCAGAAGAAGCTGATTTATAGTGAGCATCACATTATAGCCAGTCTTTTTTTAAAGAGTCCCAGAAACTGATTTCCAATTTCGAGCAAGTTCTACCAGTTTGGGTTTTTTCCTGTGAATATATCTTTATAGTTAGCTCAGACTTTAGATTTTTTTTTTTAACAAACCATGATTTTATAAATAGAGATTTCCACAACTAAGCAGTCAACATTCATAGCAGAACGTGCTAAAATCACTTAAGCTGAGGTCTTATCAGATAGTTCATTAGGTACCTCTTCTATGAAAATTATTTGCCTATAAAGAAAATGATTTTGCAGTGTCTTCTCATTTCATTAAAACATAATGGAGGCAGCTTTCTTAGAAACTTTTCAAAAACAACACCACCACTGCTACCAACAACAATAGACATCACTGATAAAAACAATTTGGTGCCAAGTTCAGATGAAGCTTACATTTTCAGCACTTTGAATGAGGTTATTTTTGAAATGTATATTGTACTTTGTTCCCTTTATGAATAATCTAGTTCAGTTTTATTTAAATTTCCTACACGTATGAGTTATCATTCCCTTCTTATTTATATTTATGCTCCTCTACTTCCCCATTAGGTATTTAAGAACTCTGGCATTAGCTGCCATCACCTAGGATATAGTGTTCTTAATTCTTTTGGATCTGGGTTATTTATAAAATCAGTTTCACAACTGATTCATCTCTTCTGCTTAATACATTCTGAGGTACTCCATCAAAAAATAATTGTGGAAATAATTGCAAAGAGTATAACATCCCAAGGTCTTGTTTTTAGGGGGAAAAAAAGGGAGGGAGGTTTTTCACAGAGTACTTTTATTTTTATTCTTTCCATGTTATTCACCAATCTGTGGTTTTGTTTTATTTTGAATGCTACCATCCATGGCACTACCTAATGAAACGCTGCACCACATGGTGCTCACATGTCAGTCTGACTAGTTCAACTAAAATTTCATTTTCAAAGAAAAGCCTTGCAACCACCTTTCCAAGAAACCAAAAATAATTGTTTAACATTCTAAGATATTACAGATAATCTAAAGTGGAAAATATAAGAATTATATCCCTGTTTTTATGGGCAACTGGAAGGGAGAAAACACAAAAGGAGGAACAATGAGTCAACTCTGAAGTTTTCTGACTTGCACATTTCCCTGGACCTCCACATCCCTAAGGGACATGCCCCATGGGGATTCCCCAGGTCCAATTCAACTTCTCCCTCTGCCCTTCTGCCTGATTCCACCATGTCCTCTAGCACTCCAGCCCCTCTGTAAAAAGAGCCTTCACCCTCCCTGCTTCCCATTATTCAGAGTAGTCGGGGGCAAAATGCCCAAGTTACAGCTGACTCCCCTCTCCGTCCTTTTCAACCAATATCCAGGGTTCTCTCAGGTTCTATTAACTTTGTAAGGTCTCTCGAATTCACCTTCTTATTTCCAGTTTCACTGCCATCCCAATAATAACAACAGCAACAAATATTTTCCAGAGCCGTCAGAGCCTGGCTCAGCAAGAGAAAAGCTGTTCCCTCGAGGTTCTGCCCCACCCTATTCCTGACATGATTCTGACCAGGGCATGTTTTCCTTATGGTCCTTGACCTACTTTTACTGGGACAGACCTAGAATCTCAGTACCTAAAATACACCCTAAGTAACTATGGTCCATTGAAGATGTTGTTTCCCCTTCAACAACTAGGTTTCTACTCTGAATCACTAAACAGCTCTACAAGTTCCCCAACAAGAACTGTAGCTCTTTTCTAAACGCAAAGTCCCAAAATTCTACATAGTGTTTGTCCTGAGAGTCTTTCCCAGTTGCTGGCTGGGCCCGAGTCCCAAGGCCTAAGGATTTGGAACTATTTGATTTTGCTTAGCTACACCATCTAGAAGTCCCTGTAGATTTGATCCTCTCACATATCAAGGCCATACCCTTTTAGACCTAAGTCATTATTTAGAAGTCCAGCCATCTCTCTCAGTGGACTGCCCTGCAGAAAGATCAATAACCCCATCCTACACGCTCCCAACTTCTGACATTCTTAGCTTTCTACCAAATGTTCGAAAGCCCCACCCTTCTGAGTTAGACCATTCCTAATCATTATCTCATTTAATTCACAAAACAACCCAAAGAAATAGAATTGTCCCCATTTGACTTGATGAGAATTTTAAAATCAGAGAGATTACATGATAGAAAGTACACAACGTCACATAGCTAGGCAGTGGCGGAGTTGGAACTCACACTCCGGTCTTCCTATTCCCAATTTCATACTGTCTTCACTATATTAGGTTTCCTTTTACCATGTCTCTCACAAGGACTCTTGCAAGAGACTTATAACACACCTTTCTGTCTTCCAAATTATCCTATACATTACCATAAGGATATTCTTCCTAAACGTTCTCAGCCAACATGAAAACCTCATCCTTAAGTTGCTCTTCCATCATTCTCCAATTACTTATGAAATAAGTGCCACTTCCCCATTCAAACATTTGAGAGTTTCCATAATCTGGATCCAGCCTGCCTGTCAACGTTTATCCCTCATTACTCCTCCATAATCCAAGCCAGGCCACATTCCCTCCTGTGCCTCAGCCACTCAGCCCAGGCTCTTTCTGAAGTTCTATATCCCTTGTTTCTAATTTACTCCAACTGTCAGAGCACAGTTCAAATTCCACCACCAAAAGTCTCCCAGGACTTCATATATCCAAACTTATCCTATCCTTCTGTTAACTTTATTCTAGCCATATTGGCATCTTAACGCAAACTGCAAGATAGGATTCCTCTCTATCAGCCAGAGTGACTCACCAAACTTTCCCGCCTCCTCCTTAACCCCACATTCTGTAATTCTTGCAGAGACCACCATATTCATAACCTCAAGTCATCATTATTTTCAAGCTCCTTTAGAACAGAGAATTTGTCTTTTTTATGTCCCCTCTTCCAAGCTTAACACAGTGCCCTAAGCATGGTTAGAACTCAATAAATGAGTGGATGAAAGAATAAATCAGATAATGGGGGGAATGGAGGTGAAAAAGAGGAAAAGTTTTCACCAGCATCTACTTGAGCGAATAATGAATTTTAAACTTTCATATTCCTAATTAAGGTTGGAGATTAAACCAATATTCTGAAAACTATTAGATATCATGTTTGCCTGGATAGAAATCTAAAATTTTGAAATGATTTATTTCATTCCAAATAAAAACAAAACGTGAAAAAGATTTTCTGAATCAAATAAATTTTAGAGAAGGTATTAAATTGTTAACATGCAAAATGTTCATAACAAAGGCCTTCTCCAGTCACTCACTTTTGAAGTTATAAGAGAAAGAACCACTACAGCGTGCCTTTTCTCTCTCTCTTTTTTTAACCACAATGAAGGAAGGCTCCAAAATGAAACTCCTATCCTTGCTGATTAAGAAGTTGATTCTGAACAAACTATGCCTTAACAAAATGTGATTTACAGCAAGGGGACCAGACCATCTAGGTCACTGGATTTGGGTGGGCCAGGGAGGGAGGACAAAGAAAACAAGAAAATCAGCTTACATTTTTTTCTCAATTAAAGATTAACTCCAAAGAAATTAATTCATTGACAGTAAGGCCAGGTATATGAATAACTTCCAGAAAAAAAAAAAAAATTATCTCTCAATTTAGCAAATATCTTGCCTTCAAAGTACCAGACACCTGAAAGACTTAAATTTTCTGACTATTTACATTTGCTTAGTTTTGCACAAATCCATTCCACAGTATAATTTTTTTCATCCACTAGTTTGGTAAATCATAAAGAATAAAGGGATAGTCTCTTCTCTCTGCCCTTACCCTGAAATAGATACAGTATATTTGTTTTAAATACCAAATATAATTTTTTGAAGATAAGATGGTACTTTGTAAGTATAAAGTGCAATTCAAATTTAAGGCAGAATTATAGCTTTTGTATATTACCTGAGATGGAGCAATCTCTGCCTTGAAGGGACGTAAAGTGCTTGAATTGTCTTAAACTTCTACAAAGTGAGCAAAATCCCAAGCTATCATCATGTCGATAAAAATCTCAACCATTAGTTAGACCAACTTTGGTTGTAATGACTCTATTTGTCTGTCAACTCTGACATGTGACTACCACTCTGGTTTCCCCAGAGGCTGGCTTCCCTAAGGATAATTTACTCCTTTTTTTCACAAAATAGCTTAAGTTTAACTATATTAGAATGAACACTATACCCATCAGCCCCCACCAGATGAAACTCAAGAGGCTTTGCTTGCAATTTGTGGCTAAAATAACACAAATCTTTCTAACTGTTTGCCAACTCTTTCAACATAACTTACTCAAGCTAAAGTCCATGAAGAACTTCAGGCCAGAAAGACTGTAGTTAGAAATTCCACTCTAAAGTTTCCCTAATACAAATAAAATAGATGGAACTTAACAAATAAATATAACAAAACAACTTTATCTCCTCTGGTAGTCAACTACCAATTCTTTGAAGGAGAAATACGCAGTCACAGCCTACAGAGAGTTTTAAAAACCAATTAGTCACCGAGGATTTTGAATCGAACCTTTTATACAGAGGGGAAAAAAAAAAAAAATTCCAAAGGGAGTAACCCAGAGACGTCTTCTCTCCTTCCCTCTATAATTGTAAAAATAACTGCAAATTCCCCAGCATAAATTTAAAATACAATCCACTGTTTTGTTTATTTACAGGATCAAATTATCCTCTCTTTTGCATTGTCCATCCATTTTCCTGTATTTTAAAACAAATCACAGTTACAGAGTATTTACCTTGAATCCAAATATAAATCCACATAAATATTCATATAAATATGAATCCAAATATTTCCTTTTTTTATCTCGCAATTTTTTCTAAATACTAAACATAATTAAACTCTTAAAATAATAAAACACTGTTCCTGTATTTACATTCGGCCTGTCCACTAGATGTACTGATATGTAATAGAACCAAATCATTTTTTTTTCCTTTGAAAAGTTCCATGAATTAGGGGGAAAAAACCTATAGGCTACTTAAAAATAAAATCAATCGATCTCACTTGGTTTCTGAAAAACATGATCTTTAAAGAGAAATTTTAAATGCCAGAACCAAATGTCCGAAGACCCTGAGACTTATCTTTTTTTTCCCTTCAGTAAATACCTAAAGATGAAAGGAAAAGCTTTGACTTAGAGAATATATATTATTCACTTCCATCATAGGATGGTGTTTACCAAAATATCATAAATACTTAATAGCAACTGTTCCAAGTGCTTCTAGCAAAAGGCAGTAAAATGAAACATAAACCTCAGCTGTGAAACCTAAGAGTTTTGCTTTGCATTTCATCATCCCACTTCCCCTTACCCTCTTTAGGGGACCCCCGATTCTAACAATCACCAGAGACAGTGCAACTGAATTCCAAACAGAAATATTATGAGCTCCAGTGAAACGATTAATCATTAAAAGGGAAAGAACGACGGCAGTCAGATACTCAGCCGCTGGTGCACGGTGCCTGGCTGATAGCTAAGAAACACCATGTTTGGAGGAGGGAGACATCACATTTTCCAATTCAAATTTTTACTTTATCTTCTGGAAAGCCTATAAAACTTCCAAGATATCAAGAGAATGAGGAACTCCATGCTCACAGGGTGGAAGTGTCTAAGACTATTCATGAAGATCTTAAACTTGGAATCTCAAACCCAAGCTCACAGAGTTCAATTTATAAGCATTAATACCAACAATTAACACCAACAAAATCCAGATCTTTAGAATTAATGCCTTGTTCTCAATACCAAACAAACTTCCTTCTTAATCTCTTTCTTCAAGATAACGACCACCTGAATGGATATCAAGATTACGTCTTACGTTGTAAAATGTACCTAAAACCATAAGCCTTTCTTACTCCCAGAAAAATACTCACAGAATTAATTATTCCTTTAAGAGCTTGAAATCCACCTTTGACAGGGAAAACTTGATCCTTGGAATCAGCAATTCTTTCCAGCTTTCGAAAAATGAGGAACATTTAATTAACGGGTAGTTGAGACATACATTTTATACACTTCATTATGTTTCAGTTATGTTCATCTGAAAAATTACACCAGAGGATCAATTCACCAGTGTAGCCTGTCAGGAATTGAAGGAGATGGCGCTAGTGTTACTCGAAATGTAGTGCAATGAAATGAAACAGCCACAGGCCCTTCACATCGGCCTCAAGTTTGAATCTCAAAACAGTGCAGAGTTCTACTAGCTGTAAATGTCAAGACATAGGAATCTTAGTCACGTTCAACCAGAGATTTAAATGTAAAATCATCTGGTGAGCCAAAAAAAAAAAAAAAAAAAATTAATATATAAACCTTCAAAACTTAATGAAAAAATTGGGGTTTTGGAATGAAAATTATTAAAGATTTCCCAAATCCCTGCACTCCTAAGAGTCAAGGTTTCAAACTCAAACACCTAAATAAGACTGTCATAATAATCTTGTCAGTTGAGTTCAAGGAGGAGTATTCATAATATTTTAATCCAAATGTGTGTTGTATAATATTAGTTCCTCCAAACCAAATGAATATTCAAGAAATTCTAGAGTTTCATTTTCAGTAATGAAACCTATCAAAATCAGACATTATTGATGCAGAGTTCAAAATCATTTTATAGAAAATCTTTAGCAACCAATTAGTGTCACAGTAAATCATCAGTGAAAAGAATTTGATGAACTATTCTTAAAACAATTATGTAATTTAGATTAAGGTTTGCAGATCTGCTGCACTCACTTGAGCTTGTTCAAAGTCAAGGACACCAACACAATAAACTCTAGCCCCAAATGACCTGGATATCTTTGCCTATGGAAAGAAAGAGAGAGAGAGAGATGGGGGGGCGGGGAGGGAGGGGTTCGCATTATTCAAATATCAGGCTATACATACAGAGACACACAGCAAAGTACACTGGGGTATAAAGAACAGTTTCAGCTCAATACTCACCTCTTTCTCTGCATATGATGGCACCAGACCGTCCAACTTACCATCTGTCAGAGCAATTATGATACTGGAGGTTTTTAAGCTTCCTGCTTTCTGAATTTGTTCATTTGCCTGAAAATATAGAATAATTATCCAACTAACAATTTAATCTTAACTTTTAACCAGCATGTTCCATCAGGCTGAATTTATGAGTCTGACAAAACCAAATTATTATAGACTGGCTTTTAAAACAGGATATTTTGTGTTAACTATTTTATTTGAAATATGTATAGATTCACATTATAGAGTAGTGACTATTGGGTTTAAAGGATATAAATTTTAAGCTTTGATTGACTAGTATGAAAATAAACACCGGGAAAATAAAAAATTCCTTAAAAAGCAAAATGCTATCCAAATTTTTCTTATCACCACGGTAAATCAGTCTCATCCTCAGAACAACTAAAAGCATTTAAAAAAAATTTTTTTAAAGATAAACATGTAATGGGGTCTTTGAGTTTTACTAGAAAGTTATAGTTTATTGCATTAAAGAATAAGAAAACATTCTCTCCCATACTTATAAATGTGAAAGAACTTACCAGCTTTAGTCCTTCATGGATGTATGTCTCTCCTACTGGACTAACATGTTTTAAATCCTCCAAGCCTTTACTGATTTTGCTTCTGAAAAATATTATAAAATTAAACAAAAGAAAAATGAGCAAAGATCAAAATAAGCACTTATCAAAAAACATGGCAGTATTACAATTAAGGTTTCTTCAGTAAGAGGAAAGAATATGGGCATCTTTGAGGACAGATAACTTCTCATACTTTTTGCTATTTTAATAAGTATTTAATAGCATTTGTATTTTAACTACAAAAAATAAAAGTACTGACAATGTGAAATAACTTGAGAAATCTAGGTATATTCTAGGCATTTTTGAGCTGAGAACAGATAATTTCTATCATATTTGTTTGACTAAAAGCTAAGGAGTAAAACATTTTCCTTCATCCAAAACAAACAAGGATTGTGTAGGTCAGCTTAAGTGAAAAAGCATTTCTGAAGCGCTTACCCACTTCCCTGCAAGTTGGAAATTTCCTTTGTTATCTGCAGATTTCTGAGGCACATTACTTAACCCTTACTTACAGAAATTCACAGTTTCTACTTTAGTTTCCCAGAGTCCTATGTCTCAGAATCTAGTCACTCTTGTAGCATCTTATCACCCATCCAGACACCAGCTCATTCTCTTGAATACTGTAGGTACTTAGTACATATTTGATGAACAAATGAAAGAATAAATGGTTGGATGGGTGGATGGATGGATGGCAATGGGTTCTTGAAAGAGGCAACAGGAATGAAAAAGATGAAAAACTAGAATAATCTTTTATCATCATAACTATTTAGTGTCCCAATGCAGTATGTCTAAATGAAGTATGAATACATTGTTAAAAGCTATTTTGTGTGTGTTAAGTAAGAGAAGACTCATTTTTCAGGGTTTTTTAATATAGGTTCCAAAGACCCCTTGAGAAATAAAGAAACCATAAGAATCATAAGAGATCAATAACAACAATGTAGCAAAAACAATCCAAAATAAACTCAAAATTTCGTTTTAAATTTTTTAATTTAAAGGATCAGAAGAGAGATCTTAATATATTGCTTTCAGAATTTTAGTTTTTAAAAAGAAGCAAGAAAAATACCTTTTTTTTTTTTGTGAGAGAGAGAGCACATCCCAGCAAGGGGAGAGGCAAAGAGAGAGAGTGAGAGAGAGAGAGGATTTCAAGCAGGCTCCACACTCAGTGCATAAGGAGCCCAACATGGGGCTCGATCCAATGACCCTGTGATCATGACCCCAGCCAAAATCAAGAGTCAGACACTTGACCGACTGAGCCACCCAGGTGCCCCAAGAAAAAAGACCTTTCTACATAAAAAAAGTCTTGCAATGGTGAACTGAAGTATAATGGTTTAAATAAAACATAAAGAGCACCCACACTATTAAGAATGAGAGGTGAAAGATTAATTATAAAAAGTATATTATCTGAATATCAAGGAACTTACTGGAATCATACATAAAAGGATATATATATATACATATCATACACTATTAAAATAAAATTGTATACATATAATACATTTCATACACTATTAAAACGTATGTCAAAAATAGTGAAAAAAATTTTTTATCATACTGCAATGTTGTATTTCAAATATTTGTAATAAAGGAGTCACTCACCAGAACTACACTCATGTTTTAAAAGTAACTTACTGATTATATGCTGATATTGTAAGAAAATTATTATCAGACAAGTTTTCCATCTCAAGGAGTTTTCCAAAAATGTAAGTTTCAAAGTATGATCCTAATCTTCCTCCTTCCTGATTCAGTCATCTCTACCAATCCACATTATCTCTTTTAATACTTGGTTTAAAATCAGCCTATTGTGAATCTATCTTTAACTTCATTACACTCTTTTTTTCTAAGGTACCCCAAATACATCCATGATCAACTTCTACTACAATGAATAATTTTGTCTCTCAAAAACTTTCTACTTTAAAATAATGTAATTAATTTCATTTAACTTAATTTAATGTTTTCACTTCTCAACTAGACTGGAAGTTCACAGTGGACTATCACCGGGTCTACCACTTATAATGTATCCTCCTACTCTGCATGTATTACTTATTATAATGCCTTTTACAAAGTAAGGGTTCAATAAATTTTTCAATCTACCATAGGGAAAAGATTCATAATTTCACAGATGATGGAGCAAATTACCTACATTATAAGCTTGTTTTATCTAAATATTTATGTTTAGTATCTACAGACACAACTTGAAACTGATTCTGTTTGAATGCAGACAAAAACCAAATATTTGGTGCTTCCGAGAAATGAGTGGCAGCGTGTCCTCGAGCATTAATGTTTGCTGCCAAAAGGGAAATGAGAAAAAGACAACTGAAATTCAAGTTTACACAAACAGATTTTGCATGGTAAAAACTGCCTTCTCCATTCAGTTCAGATTCACCTCACCATTGAATTCCTTCTAAGAACCAGACAACACCAGCAGAGGACTCTAAGCTACAAGAACTTGCCCAATGTGGAATTTGGAATTTTTTTGGAAGGTAGGACTCAGCTGGCTTATTTCATTGGAAGAAGAAGAGTACCCCTGGCTTTTCTATCCATAACCATACGTGACACCCTAATATTCTAAGTAGCACTGAATTCCATCATTACTTTTGCAGCTGCAACGTCATTGGAGCGAAGTGTTTCTTGCCAACAGTCAATAACATCAACCAACGCACATGAGCCCTGGTCTTATCTCCTTCCAATGGAACTACACAGTTTGTCAGCCTCCACCAACCAGTGTCATTTTAGGGGAAACTTAAGCCAAACAAGACGGGCAGATCTCAGGCCTTCGAAAGATGCCAAGCAACTAAAAATAAGTTCTAAATTTGTCTATTAGTAAACAGCTAATTGGGGGGGATGCAAAATGTCATAGGTTAAAAAGAGAACTCATGCATCTAAATTATGACTCTAAGAAAGCTCTAAAAAAAATAGGTGGGGGATGATAAAAACAAAAGAAAAAATGCACATGTTAGAAAGCTCAAATTCAACACATCTTAGATCAACCTCACCAAGTTTGGTTTTCACGTTAGGTCTCCGGCTACAGGAATAGTAATAATGAAACTACTTTGGTATTTGTTGTGAAGCTGCAGTCAAGGATGCTGCAACCATAACACATAATGTCCCCTCTAAGGTCTCGTGGCAGAAGGTTCTCGTCATCCCTGAGTAATCACTATACACTTCCTCCTTTCTGCTAAGTACAACTATGTCAACTGTTTCTTGCCCTAACTTTTGGGAAGCCCACCGTAAATTTCTTACTCATTCACAAAATTCTGCTAAGTTCCTATGGTTGTCATATTGCTACATCCTCTTTTCCAAGATCTTAACTTTTCTTTTTATATGCTATTGTCTTTCTGCAATGTTATTATGTTCAGTGCAGCCCAATACTTTTTGGAAAGAGGCAGAATTGAAACAAATTAAATGGGATATTAAACCTCTGATTTTTTTGTTGAGAATCAGTGGGCTAAAATCTATAATCAACTCTTTCTTTTTTATTTCATAATTATATTGATTGGAGAGAAAGAGAGGGACAGACAGAGAGGCAAAAACACACTGACTCATTTCTTTTATCTCTAAAGTAACACTGTCCACTCTGTTAGTATCTTTCCAATTTCTCTGCTGAGTAGGGGAAGGAAGAGATAAGAGGGAAGGGAAAGGATATGATGGAAGGGAAGGAAACATAGCAATTACATTGCCACACACTGCACCACATCAATGGCTTTTCTCCATCCATAGAACACTCTGGATTTTGGAAGGTGTTCATGATGTCATAAATAAAATAAATATCTATTATAAATAGTGGCATAATCAAATGATTGGCAGAGAATTCTGACTTGCCCAACGAACACAGTTAAGGCACAATTTTTTATTTGAAGTACCTTCTACTTGTGACTAAGGATATTATGTTTACACAGTACATTTGTACAGTACTTGAGCTTTCCGATGGACATCTTAACTTTACAGATTTCAAAATCTTTCCAGATTTCACTCAATCTACGTGCACCTGCTAAGCGCCTACCACAAGTGAACACTGAGTCTGTATAGTGATAATGAGAAGGGCTCCCATGTAGTCCATACACATCTCTACAGATGCACCTTAGTGCTCCACCATGGCTGAATACTGGAATCACCGAAGGGCTTTTTTTTTAAAAAATCCCTTCTGGGCTCTAACTGAAGAGATTCTAATTTACTTGTGGTTTGGGGTAAGTTCAGGGTTATTTTTTAGAAATTCCCCAGAGTATTCTAATGCGCAGCCAGAATTAAGAACTTCTGATCTAATATCTTTTTTTTTTAAGATTTTATTTATTTATCTGAGAAAGAGCAAGAGAGAGAGAGCACAAGAAGGGGGAAGGTCAGAGGGAGAAGCAGACTCCGCACTGAGGGGGGAGCCTGCCAGGGAACTCTGTCCCAGGACTCCGGGATCATGACCTGAGCTGAAGGCAGACGCTTAACAAACCAAGCCACTCAGGCACCCACCTCTGATCTAATCTAATTTAGAAACCTTTCCATGTTATTGCAATGCTCTTTTCCTTAACTATTTTGCCAGTCAGTCCTCTACTGAAAGGGTTTGGGGGTGAGTAGGATAATCTTTTAAACTATAAAATACAGTTTCTCGGATGGTACAGCTTAGAGCCAGAGAGAACTTAGATGAATTCCAAGTCCTATCTTGTTTCTTCATCTGTAATGATGGGACGAAAATATCTACCCCATGGAGCCATTGTGAGGATTCAATGGCACATAAGAAGTACTGAGTAAGTTATAGGTACTACTGTTGTTAATTTGATATTAGTAATTTCCCATGTTAGTAGGATTTTGTTCACCCAGGTTACTTTCTCCTTGATTCCAAGGAGAGCTCCTTCAGCAAACTGAGAGTTGAAACATTTTGATACAGACACCAGAAAGGAGAAGGGAAAAGAAAAAAGAAGGAAGGAAAGAAGGTGTTATATTGAACTTTGGTGGGAGAAGGTTCTGGAAAGAAGTCAAATGGGAAGCTATGTAATGAGGGTGGAAGACTTATGGATTGGAGTAAATCAGAAGTGAACTGAAGGTCTGGTTCTACAACTAATAAACTGCATACACCAGCAGTTTACTGTCCTGGAGCTCAGTTTCCATCTCCATAAAATGTAAATAATAATGCCTGCCCGGTTGGGTTTTCATTCATTCCTTTTATAGACATTTATTGGGTCCCCACTATGATATTTATAATATAATGTTATTTGGCAGCTTTGAGCATTCAGAAGGTAGCAGGTGCCTGGACAGAGAGGGTAGTAGGAGAGACAGGAGAAAGAAAGAGAGAAGTGCCCCAAACAAACTCTCCTCCTCATAGTTTCTCCTTTCCACTGCCATGTTGCTCTTCTTGAAAACCTATCATATCCTAACGCATATAAAATGTCTGGTACAAAGTGAGTGCTGCACCGTTATTAGTTATGATTCTTTTATCCCATCATGAGTCAGGGACCGAGTGAGGTTATCCACCAACCAACCCTCAATTCTTTCTTTATGTCACTCTGCATCACTGAATGCAACATACAGGTCAAGCAATGGGACCTTGGCCTCAATTCCCAGCCCAAACGCCTCCTAGTTTTGCAACTCTGGGTAAGTTATATAGCCTCTCTGGCCCTCCATTCCTCCCATCTGAAAAATGGGGGTGATGACGGTACTTACGTAGTGGAGTTTAATCAAAATTAAAGGTACTATCACATGTAGAACACTTCGTATACTGCATAGCCCATAGTATTCAATTATCAATAACCAACTGTTAATATCTATTCACTGTACTCTATCCTTTTATCCATAGAAGAAAACTTAAGTACAAATTATCAGCTTTGTTAGTCACAGTTTATAAGCCTCATTTGGGAACTATCCCTTTAATCATCCCTCACAAAACACACAACTTTAAAACTTTATATTAAATCACACAAACAACAAATCATATCCATAAGTGTGTACTATTGTTCTTGAATAAATAGTTGAATACCAACAACCTCAAAACATACTTCTTTTATAGCTCAAAATTTTAAGATATTTTTAAAAATTTGCAGTCATTGCTAGTTAAGAAAACTTCTATCCTCACATTGTACTAGAAAGTATTTCTACCTATTGTTAATTCTTAAGTCCTCGATAGTTGAAATTTAATAATACTATTTAAAATCACGGAGATAAAGGAAAATGTGCCAATCTATTCTAACATGACTCAAGAAGGACATAATGGTAATATTAAAAATATAAAAGTAAAAGAGAATGTATTAATGTTAATAAACAAATAGTTTTCATTTATGGAAAAGAATAAAAGGAATTAAAGGAAGAGGTTAATAAAAAATAATAAAAGTAAAGGACACTTCGCATTCAAAATTTACTGAGATGGATTATGGGTCACACTAGAGTCTAAAGACTAGAGCCCAAATTACCAATCTGTTATTTTGGTTATATACAAGGGTTATATTTTTCCTCTAAGCTGACATGTTTATATCAAAAGAGATTTATCTTAGAGTTTCATTATTACTTTTCATAAAATCTATAGTAGGTGATCTCCAATACGACCTCTGTCAATTCCTTCCCACTCTCTATATGCCCATTCTCCCATCAAGAGATGGCATTTATCTGCCCCGCCCCCGCCTTGAATCTGGCCTAGTCCTGCTATTGCTTGGCAATAGGATAAGGTAGAAGTGATGTTCTTGGACATCTGAGTCCAATCCTTTAAAAAATGGGGACTTTGTTCCCTTCATCTTGTAACACTTGCTCTTGGAAAGCTCTCTCTTGGAACCCAGTCATCATACCGTGAGAAGCTATGCCACATGAGGAGGTCACATGGAGGAGAACCAAGTTATTCCACTAAACAGCTCTAGCTGAGCTCCAGAATCAACAACCAGCCTCTATGACTACAGCATCAGATAACATCACATGGGGCAGAGAAACCTCCCAGCCAAGCCGTCAGTCCACAGAATTGTGAATGGTAATAAAATTGCTGTTGTTTAAGCCACTAAGTTTTGCGGTGTTTTGTCATGAATCAAAACTTGCTTATTGTTTATTTAACATGTCACTCTAAGGCCAACATGTGCCAATGTCTCTGTGGTCCAGAGCCCAGACCAATGAATCCAAGGTAGCCGTCCTAGATTCATAAATAGCTGCTTACAAAATGCTCTGCACAATCTGGGTTCTGTGAAAAAATTCTCTCCTGCTTAGTCTGCGCTTACCAAAGTGTGGTACATGGCTCACACCTGAACTCTGTACTGGCTGCGTTTGGTCTATTTTTTTACCCGACTTCCTCATTCAGTGCCTTACTAAGTCATGAGAAATTGACCTCTGCGTTTTACCACTTGGGTGTGCCAGGTCTATCTCCCAGGTATGAGTAACCATGTATTTCATTTTCTAGAATATAAAGCAGATGTGGGACTTCACTGAAATAACTATTAGCATATCCATGACTAGACTCTGAACTGCTGTCTTGCCCAGACCTCTCAGGATTAGCACGATGTGTGGCCCAAACGGACTTTTCACCAGGAGTAATCACTTCTCTAATATGATTAACAACAACAACAAAAAAACTACATTCACTTCCTCTCACCACATCACTGGTTTATAAGAGAACAGAACAGGTTTAGAGGAAGAACTCATCTTTGAATTATGACAAATTCTGACTAATTGTGAAAAGTGGAGAAGGGGGAACACAGCAAGTCTGAGGCAATGCAGTGGTTAAAGGCTCATGCTCAGGAGTCAGACCTTGGCGTGAACCCTGGCTCGAACTACTTAGCTGTGTCACTTCGAGCAAATTCATTTGACCTCTCTAAACTACTCTTAGAATCCTGGCACCTGAGGATGAAAATGATTGCGGTAGTATACACTGATAACCTCCAAATCCCATTTCAACCTTAGACTCCTTCCCACATCAATTAAGCCTTCTCATGTGTCATAGGCATTTAATCATCCCAACATTGCGATATGGTAGGAATGATTAGCTCCTTCTAGTGGGCAAGAGAACTGGCCAGCAGGAAGTGAAATTACTTGCCCAAGGTCACACAACGAGTATATAGCTTCCATGTCTACCTGACTTGAGGTCCACTCCTGGTGTTTTCATTTCAACAAGGAACCTTCAGGATCCCCCGAGATAGCAATTGGATATGTTATTCCTGAATGCTTTCTACTTCCAACTCCTAAATTCCATTCTGACTCCAAGAGAGCTATCTCTGGCTAAAGAAGGCAATAACATTTTTTTTTTAATTTGAGCATTTGTTGTTTTCTGTTTTTTTTTTTTTTTTACAAATAATAGTGTTGAAATAAAATTGAATCGCTAAGGTGTATGGAAATTAAAAAATGAAGGTTCTCCCCACCCTGAATCTCACTGCTAAGAAAGTATTGTTGTCAGCAGTTTCTTGCATATCTTCCAGACTTTTTTCCATGCATTTATGATAACACACACACAAACACACACACACACACCATAAAAATGGTTAAAGATTTTTTTGTTTTTATTTTAGAAAAAGAAAATCATACTTAACAGTGTTCTGCCACCTGCTTTTCTCAATTAATGTATCTTAGATATACTTTCATGTTAATATACATGGATTTTCCAATTCTTTTCATGACTACATAGCATCCCATTCTATATATTTTTTTAAAATTACATCAATTGAAACACATTTAGATTGAATACAGTTTTCACTATTATGGACAACACTGCAGTGTCCAACTTTACACTTACCTATCTTTGCACACTGTTGCTAGGATTTCAGTGGAATACAATCCTAAAAAGTAGAATGGCTGATAGGAACCTTCTACTTTTACAGATACTACCAAATTTCTGCGCAAAATTAATGAACCAATTTATGTTACCAATTCTTATGAAGGACTGTTTTATCACAAGTAAATTTTTAATTCAGATTTTAAGGAATAAGAATAAATCTTTTCAAATAATAGAAATGTATATATTATCCAAACTTAATCAAATGACTTCTCTCTTTAATTTCCTATGAGTTTGCCTAAGGAATATTTTTTCCTAAGTAATTGATTATTGTGCTCAGGTTAAACAATTATATGACTTTTCAATTTGGGAAAAAATACATTAAGAAGAGTGTTGGAAAAGTTTATAACTGATCCACAAGAGTAGGAAAGAAACTTAGCAAATCTACGTCATCATTTATCATTTCTCAAAGAGATGATATATGATAGTAGTTAATAACTCAGGTTCTATAGTGACCAATTCAACCATTCACCCAGCGAGTATTTGTTGAGCATCTACTGTGTGCCAGGTTCTGTTCTGGTATCAAATATGTGGGTGAACAAGACAAAGAAGACTCCTCTGCTCTCATGCAATTTATTTTAGGGTGATAGAGATAAAAATAAATTACTTAACAGAATAATTTCAAAAAGTGATAACCAAATAGACTATCATGACCGATCTCTGCGGAGGAGGGCCAGGGTGCCTGTAGACTTGATGGCCAGGCTAAGGGTCTCAGAGGAGAGGACACATGGGATGATGCCTAAAGAATAAGAATGAGCTAGCCAGGGGAAGTTCTGGGGCAGAGAAAGGGCAAAATTCCTAATGTGGGAAGAAGCCTGGCCTGGTCAGGGAATGGAAAGACCAGTGGGCTAAACTGTGGCACACAATGTTGTAGGAAAGGATTGGGTAAGGCAATCAGGTAGGGCTTTTAGGCCATTAGGAGACATAGGCTTTCTATTCTAGGCCATTAGAACTGTCATAAGCACCAGAGGGGCATACTCTATACTTTAAAAGACCATTCTGGCTAATATACCCTCACCACGTATTAACTGTATGTCCTTGGATAAGCTACATTACCTTCCTTAGCTTCCATTTCCTCATTTGTAACGTTAAGATAATAACAGTATGTATTACATGTATTAATATGAGGATGAAATGAGGTAATGAATGGAAAGCATTTTGCACACTGCCTAGCACATAATAACTGTTCACTAAATGTTTTTAACTAAATCACTTTTACATCATTAAGATCACATTGAATAGAAGTGAGCATAATTCACTATTCCCAATTATGTAGCATAATAACTAAAAATATCCTTTAAAATTACTCTTGATTCAAATTCTCTAATATTGAGGCCAGATTTGTCCATATTGAATCAACATGGCACTTTTATCTGACCCTATACTACAGCCCTGAGCATTTAAGTGTATGTGCACACTCCTTACTCTCACACACACTAGATTATCCATCTTTGTGTTGCCCCCAGAGCCCATAACACTCAATACATCACCTATAAGGTAGGCAAGCAAGCAGGTAGGTAGATAAGCGGATGAATGAGCTAACAGAGGATAAAATAACACAGAGGATAAAAATCATGGGGGCAAGAGAAGAGAGTGTTTCAAACTGAAACACTTAAAAGAGTAAAGTTTTTATATTATGAGTATATAAAATGTATAACTGATCATATCTTGCCAAGTCCATGTACTTACAGAGCATTGGACACCATGTTGAAATTCTATAAGAAGACACTGCTCTATTGTAAGGACTTAACTGCCTTCCCATCTTCTTCATCTCTACTGAAAATATTTAGCAACACTCTGAGAAACAGGAAAGAAGTACTTCTCATAATAACCAAAGGAATGAAGAATTATGAACAACAGAACCAAAATTGTGAAACCTGCTGTGTGTCTCATTTAGTCAGGTCTCTCTGTGATGTGACCTAGGACATCAGGAAAGTTTATAGGTAGAATTCCAATGTCTAGGCTTTGAAACAAAGATCCACCGTAGTTGTGGAAGCATTTTTTCAGTAATTTTGTATCTAAATATGTGAACTGTTTCTACACACTTGAGAGCAGGTAATGGATGAAAAGTGACCCTATACCCAAATACCCAGGACAAAGAAGTTTGAGAAGTTACTGATTTAATAAAATAAAATTAGTAAAAGAACAACTAGGAGCAGAAAATAATACCCTTTAATGGAGACTGTTCTGTGATATAAAAAGTACTTTTCTCTGCATTGTCTTATTTTGATCTTTACAACAACTCTCTAAGAAAGCACAGAAGAGTATCAATGATAAAGATTTAAAAGAGAAAGAAAGAAAACATGGCCAATTATGTCTGCAGTTTACACACATAAAAGTTGACACACTGAGCAGATGATTTGCCCCACATCTCTCAATCAGTAAGTGGCACAGCCATAATTCTAACCTAGGCCTTCTTAGTATACTTTCTGCCACCCTACACTAATTCAGCATGCCACAAATAGTGCAATTCGTTAAAACAGAATGCAGCTCTATGTAAAAAGAGACAGAGGAGTGAACTGTATATAAGTTGTAAGTAGCATTATCACTTCTCCTTGAATATTATAAATCCTTTCAAGCAGGACAATTATCCCTATTTGTAAGCATCATTCCTCACTAATCATTAAAATACTACATATTCCCTAGATCCAAATAATAATAAAAGTAGTAACAAGTAATAGCGATGACAGAGCTTTCATCTCTTGAATACGTACGCACCAGACTCTGTCCTGCATTCTCCACATTCACTGACTTCATTCTCACAACAACCCTTTGAGACAGATATTGTTATCACCATCATCATTGTCATCATTACAGAAATGGACAAAACTGAGACATAAAGAGGTTAAGTATCTTGCCCATGACCATTTGGCTAGTAAATTGGTTCAGTGACTCTTAACTGCAACATGCTTATATCTATGCTACCTCTTCAAATAGAAGCTTCTTTATCCCAGTCCTCTCCTCTTTTAGATTTAACCAATGATAAAGGAAGAATCTCTCATTTAGATTAACATTTTAAACCCTTTCCATGCATTTCTAAATAATACCAATTTTGTTGACCAATCACGACATTTCATCTTCAAAGTGCCTAACAGAGAACCTGGCACAGCATACGCAGGTGACAATTACTGAGAGTCTACTCTGTGTCTGGTGTCATGCTAAGTGCTTTTCCCTGCATAAGCACCCTGTAAATGTTAACGCCGTTCTTTCTTTCTTCTAACGAACAGACTCCATTAGGAGACCTACCTGGATCTTTGAAAATTAAGCTGGGCAATGAACAAAATTTCTTTTCATGGAAACAGAGCTATTGTATGTGGGTTATAAAAGGGACTACTATTGCTCTCTTGATGACACAGAGAGGCACACAAGAAAGTATGGAAGGAAAGTATCAGTGAGAAGACGGAGGTCATAAGCTGGACTCCTCATCTACAGACGTAGTTCCTCTCCAGAAAAAAGTAAACTTAAAGCACAAATAAATTAGAAGTTTATCTATCTATCTATATATACACACACACATACTTTTCCAAATTAACTCTGCAAAGTATAAATAAGTTCTCTCCCTGAGTCCCTTTAAATATTATGTTTCCTTAACCAGAGTTTAAATAAAAAGTTGAAACAAACAAAATACATAAATAAATATTATATTTTCTCAACATTTTTAAAGAAAAAATAATTTATAAAAAAACTATATTCAAGTATAACTTTGTGGAAATCCACATACTATGCAAAACAAAATACACCAGCCTCCCTTACTAAAATGACAACTAAGGCAGAGATCTGGGTTTCACTGTACATTCCAGAGCCAACAAGAATGATATCGATTTTCAGATTATCTGCTCTTTTATATTACTCATACCTCCTTTCTCCTCTATTAGTGAACAGAGCTGAACTGTGTCTGTGCATTTGCTTGATTCCACTGGGAGGCCTGAATCACCACTTGGAAATATCAATCATTCCTTCAAGATTAGTCTCTACTAAAAGCCTACAGTGAAATGATAATGCACTAACCTGTCTCCAGTTAATGGCAAAATAATGGTTGCTTGAGAAGAAAACACAATGAAAGATAATCTCATTTGAGGGCTGCAAAATAAGAAAAGAGGCAGTTAAAACATTTTTAAAAGAAATACTGATACAATACAGATACACAGCTATGGAGTCTCAGTTAAAATCAGACTCTGATGGTCCAGGCTTCTTTTTAAATGGAACTCCCTAAATAGATACACTAACTCTGCTTAACATTACCGCATAAGCCATCTTGGATTTAGTCAGTGCTTCTCAGCACTCAGACAATCCTCCATGACCCATAAGGCCATTTAGGGAAGAGACTACCTAGAAAGATGAATTCTAGGCTAATGTAAAATCCTTTCGTAGAAAATACTTCTTCCTTTACCTATTTTCCCCGTTCTACCTCATCTCCTTAAAGGAGGCCGGACTCTTCTGAGCGATTGTCATTAGCAATATTTAGGGCTGGAGAGCAGTCAGTTTGATTTAATTACCACAATTATGATATGAGACAAAAGTGATCCAGAAGTAAGAGTATCATGGACAATGTGAAAGAGACTAACAAATCAGTTTTGATTAGACATTTCCAATTGTCCTAGTCTCAAACATCATACTTCCCACTGGCAACACCTGCCCCAGTCGGCTACATCTTTTAAGCATTAGGCATTTATCTCACATAATGGTTTTTGTCTCCAAGACACTCTACGCCACCACGACTAAGATCTGAAACTGAAAACAGGAAACTAAGATCTATAAACTGAAGATCGGAATGATCTCAAAGGCTTATCCATATTTGAAGATATTCTCTCCAGTAGTCAGTCTTTATTCGCTTTCTACAATGTATTATGAGTTAGTAACTAAGCAACTAAATTTGAGCCAGAGAACTGTGTATCATAGAATTCCAACTTGCAAACCAGACCAAATCAATAAAAGCCCCACTTCTTCAAAATGTGTATTGAAATGATCTATACTTGCGATCAAAATCTATGTGATGCTCTCTGCACACTCTCGGATTAAATCAGAAAATTTATAAACAACTGTCCCTACTGCGTTTAACATTTAAAGATAGAGGGCCTTATTCATTTTTCTTTCCTAGACAGTTTTACTTCAGACCTTGTCCAGAAATGAGAGTGTTATACTTGGCTTCTTAAGCAAGAGACTGATGATTGAACATGGACAAGCATACATTTTTATAGGGATAAGTTTACTGCTGCCAATAACTGAAAGCAAGGATTGCCTAGGCCTCTACAGATTGTTTGAAGTTACTTGCAACATGACTTTCAAAATGTTTTGATCATCCAAGCCTGTTTTACAGAAAACATTTGGGCTAACAAGACTGAAAGAAGCAATATTTAATGATACGGTTCCTTTTTGTGTCCTTTCCATTATCTTGATAAACTTGCATTTGCTCATTGCATTTTTTTCTTTAAAAAAAAAAAAAGAAGAAGAAAAAGAAGAAAAAAAAAAGGCTCAAAAGCCTGGTGTTCTGGGGTTATTTTTAAATAGAGATGCCACTAATTCCTAGTTACCTCTAAATAAGAGAGTAAGCTGGATTTCACAGCAGTTATGCTTTTTATAGGAGAAAAAAACCAGTCTTTCCTAGTAAGGCTTATTGCATATATAGAACAGTTAAATTTTAAACCAGCCACACACCCACACATTGGGTAAACACAAGTCATCTCTTTAAACACACACAAGTGCCTTTTCTGGTAGTGGGTTATTAACACATGTTCATTTGAAGTTTATCAACACTTTTTTTTTTTAATGGGACCTTTACAATGCTAAGAATTGTGTGGAAAGAAAATACATTATGGATACTATTAGCGTAAAATTTGTTTTATGTGATAAATTATGAGAAAGCGCAACTAAAATTCAAAACAGATGAAAATTCAGAAAGGAAAAGACATTTGTAATAGTATTTGAAGATGCTTCCCAAGGGCCTGAGCCAAGTTTCTGGGATCCAGATGAAATAAGCCCTGAACAACTGAAGAGCTGTCCTAATAACTACATGTGTGTGTAATAATGGTCTTGAGGCACTTAAAAATCAACATTTCATGAGAGGCTTTCCCTGCGAAAGGTTTCAAAAAAGGAACATCTTACACTTCAGTCTACTTCCCTCCACCTCAAACTCCCCTGCCTGGAAAAGTAAAGTGGGAGAAATACCTCACAAATCTCTCTGTAAGTTGCTGGACAAAATTATAAATTTCAATCCAATTATTTGCCACACTCCCAGACCTGTAAAATGAAATTGAACTGATGAGAAACAAACAAAACATTTACGTGGGGGGTAACCCGGCCTTTACTTCAAGCAAAGTAACAGTATTGGCAGCTGAAACAGGCGCTAAAAGAATCAGGGAAACCAACCCATCTTCGGGGACCACCTGCCCAATTGTTTGGAGTAGGATCCCGCCTCTTCAAAATAAACACAACCTTCCTTCACAGGAAATGCAAACCACCTTGAGTACGTTGACCCTAGGGTTTCCCTGGCTACAACGAAAGCGCTGTGATCAGGATCTGACCCGGCAAACTTTAGCCAGTTGAGGGGGTGAAGCCAGAGGGGTCCGAGAAACAGGCCCGTCTGGGTTCCGGGGATGCAGACGGCTACCCCAAACAGACACTCTCCCATTTCCCAAGAGGCCCCAGGACTGGCAAACAGTGACCACCCCACCTCCCCAGAGAGCCCAGCAGCTCGGGGCTCCTCCGATCACCACCCAGCCAGCACAGATAAGAAAGCGCTTGCCCTTCGGATGATAGCACAAAGTACCCGTCGTCGGCTTTCTAGCACCCCTCCCTAGGGCGCACACGTATCTCCATGTCCCCAGCCACAGCTCATCCAATGCCACCCACCGGAAGACCCTGGACCTCCCTCCGGCACTCACTTGTCCAGGACGAAGTAGAGATCAAAGGCTCCTCCGCAGGAGCGCTGCTCCTGGGCACTCACCGGCCCCCCAGGACCGCTGAGCACCAGCAGCCACAGCCCGGGGACCAGCCAGCTCCCGGGACTGCGGGCCCGAGAGAGCCCCGCCACCATCCTGCGGCCAGGGGCCTGCGGCTGCCTCCTGCTCGCAGCCCCCTCGGCTCGACTCAGTGGGGACGCTAAAGTGGTCGGAGTTACCAGGGACGCACCCCGGGGTGGGGGACAGCGAGCTGCTGGGGCGCCGGCGCCCGGGGCAGCAGGACCCACTAACTGACAGAGGGAGGGAAAAGGAAGGGAGGGAGGTCCTAGGAGGACAAAGGGAGACACTGCAACCGCCGCAGCTGCCGCCGGAACTCTTGACGAATCCCAGTGGAAGAGCGATCCAGTCCTCCCCCTCCGGATTCCGGAGAGTTCCTGCAGACAATGAGGGCCCACGGCGACAGCGCTCAAGAGAAGTTCCCCCTCGGCTTCAGGCCGAACCTCTAGCACCGGCCGCGGAACCGGAGCGGCAGTCCCATTCCGCCCGGAGCGCTGAAGTCCCGCGGCTGCAGTGCGCGCCGGGGCAGGCGCCCCCGAGACGCGGGGACGCCGCACAAACTTGGAGTGGAGATCCCCGTCCGCCGGTTTCCTTATCCAGTGGCCCACAACTCGCCTCGGCGCTCCAAACTTTCTTCCTAGGTCTCGGCTCTGGCGCAGTGCAACCGGGCGGTCCCCTTTAGGGGTGGAGGCTGAGCGGGCCCTGGGGTTAGTGGCTCCAGAGAAGCCGCTTCAATCAAGGCCAAGAGCAAGATCTGGCTAGGTCTCTCTATGTGTCAGTGTGCGTCTGAGGGCGGGGCCTGATCTGAAGCCACACACGCACACTTGTGGGTTCGTGCTGAGTGGAACAAGAGTAACGCTTGCCAGATTTCTGAAGGGGAAAAGGAGTTTAGAACAACAAATGTCCTCTAAAACTAAACATACCCATGTAGCCTGCAGGCCTGGCCTATTTCAGCCGCTTTGTGGAAAGGCACTCTGTGGTTGAGACCCGGGACTAGCAATTCCCAGGGAGGCGGTGGCCTCCCCACTCCGCCCCACTCCCACTACCGCAAGCGCTCGCGCGGCTGTACTTGCCTCGGGACTAAGTACGACAACTTCCTCTTTGTTTATAAACCTACTTTGAAGCATCGTTTCACAGAGCCAAAACGGGGCGGGGGAGGGGGAGGGGGAGGGTGGAGTCCAGGCCCTTGGCAGACTCTTTAGGACTGGAAAGTTGTACCTCAAAATATTCCATCCAACTGTCATCTACCGAAAATTCCAGATAATTAAAAATTTCATCTAGCTATAAGCTAGGCCCTCCTTTCCAAACTTGTGCTGGAGTTGGAGTTTGAGTGCATTCACTTTCTCTGCTTACTCATTCTGCGTTCTGCCTCTCCTGCCCATCACCTGTGACTTCGGCCTTCCCCCTGTTGAACTGGCTTTCAGAACTTGCAATCTCACTGACGGGAATATGACGTGTCCCCTCTTCCTTTATATTTTATCTAAGTCGATGCTTTATGAGAAAAAGTTCATATAGTGCTGAATCACATATTGATGCCTTTTACCATCTCTTCTGTTTGTTGTCGTGTGTATTTAACTTTTCATTTACATTATCTTCCGTGTACAACCAAATCTGTAAGCTCTTTGGGAATAGAAACCAGTCACTTTAACAAAGATTTACTGAGTACCAATTATCTATTAGGCACCGTTCAGAACAAGATGACAAGCCCCGGCTTTCATGAAGCTTGCAGCCTGGTTGAGGAGGAAAAACAGACCAAGATAATAAGTAAATACCCATATTAGCGGTGGTTTGCAGAGAGTTAAAATATGGTAATATGATAGAGAATGACTGACTAGGTGACTAACAAAAGGCAACCAGCTATTCCAAGAACCAAAAGAGGAAACATTCCTAGCTTTTGCAGCTCACCATAGGGATTGGCTTAGCACATTTAAGAAAAAGGAAAGAAAAGCAGAACGGCTAGAACTTTGTGGGTAAGATGAAGTAAGAAAGGCAGGCAGGGGCCAGATTATGTGTTGCTTTGTAGACTGTGACAAACAATTCAGATATTTTATATTAAGTGTGATGGGAGTCCATTAGAGGGTTTTAACCCATGCAGTGGGATACAGGATAAAGTATTACGATCTCTGCTTTTCAAAGATCATTCTATCTGATATGACACAATGGATTTGGAAGCAGCAAGAATGAAAGCAAGGAGACCAGTCAGGAGGCTATTATAGTATCGGGGCACAATAAAATGGTACCTTGGACCATCATCACCCCTATAGCAGCTAAACTGAGGGATATGAATGGATGAAAGCTTTAATAAACTCAGACAGACCCCCAGTTTGGAAATATCTGCCATTGGTGATGGAAATTCCAGTACCATCCGCTTCTTACCTCATGGGGTAGAGAGGGTACTGATAGGACAAGTGGTTGGCTGACAGAATGGAAGATAACATACTTTTGTTAGAAATTTCAAATAATTGAGCTCTAGAAGAGAGTCTAAGGAAAGGGAATGACTATATTCAAAGCATCCTAAATCTGTCCTCTTTGGCTTCATCTTTTCTTGAGTTTCCGAAATTTTTATTCCTCTGTAGTCATCGGTTCTCCGGGGATGTGCTATACCTCCTCTTCTTTCACATTCGGGCCCCACTGTGGATACACTAATCACTTTGCCTTCCCACAACGAAGCTGAAACAGGCTGACATCTTCAGCAAACTTGTATCAGCAGCCTGTTAAAGTTTCTTGTCAAGGTTTTTATTATTTACTGTTGGTTATAACTGGTCTCCATTTTCAACTTTACTTTTAATCAAGACAGAATCAAGGATAACATATACCTTAGCAATTAATACCATATCAGTACATGACTGAATAAAATCTGGGGGGAATCTGTCAGAAAGTAATAACAACTGGTTTAAAAGGGGGACAGAAGATGAAGAAATAGGAGGCAGGAGGCTCACTACATACTCTAGCCTCATGATGAAGTATTCTAATCTCACATTTATTGGCTTTCTTTTCGCCTAGCTTCTTTTTGTTGTTGTTGTTTCAAGTATTTATTTAAATTCTAGTTAGTTAACATATAGTGTAATATAGGTTTCAGGAGTAGAATTTAGTGATTCATCACTTACATGTAACACCCAGTGCTCATCACAACAATTGCCCTCCTTAATGCCCTTCAGCCAATTATCCCCATCCCCCCCACCCATCTCCCTCCATCAACCCCCAGTTTGTTCTCTATAGTTAAGAGTCTCTTATGGTTTGCCTCACTCTCTTTTTTCTTTCCCCCTTCCCCTATGTTCATCTGTTTTGTTTCCTAAATTCTAAATATGAGTGAAATCATATGGTATTTGTCTTTCTCTGACTGACTTATTTCTCTTAGTCTAACATACCCTTGTTCCATCCATGTCCTTGCAAATGGCAAGATTTCATTCCTTTTGATGGCTGAGTAATATTCCATTTTATATATTATATATATGTATATGTGTGTGTGTGTACACACACACCACATCTTCTTTTTCCATTCATCAGTCGATGGACATTTGGGCCCCAAATCCACAATTTGGCTACTTTGATAATGCTGCTATAAACATCGGGATGCATGTGCCCTTTTGAATCAGTATTTTTGCATCCTTTGGGTAAATACCTAGTAGTGTAATTGCTGGGTTGTAGGATAGTTCTATTTTTAACTTTTTGAGGAACCTCCATACTGTTTTCCCAAGTGGCTGCACCAGTTTGCATTCCCACCTCCCTTGGCTTCTTGATTCATTGCCTGCTCATCTTCTCAGACCCCACAAACTGATCCAAGAACCTATCATGTCCTAGGCCTAAACTAAAGCAAAATATCTTGAACTTAAAACTTGTTCTTCCTCAAAATTCCCAGGCCCCCCTGGTGTCTTCCTACTCGGTTCTTCTGTCCTGACTACAAGACCAGCCAAGCTGATTGACGTACTAAAGCATATTACATTCTTTTGTTTGTTTGTCTGGGTAATTGACTGAGCCCAGTTCTGGAAATTTGCTCATGGAAGATCTATTATGAAGCAGGGAAGTGGCCTCACCTTGCAGAGACAAATAATCAAATCTCTTTTACCTAGCAAAAATTAGGGGAAGTCATTAATTATGGAGACAACCAACTGTCCAGGTTTGCCCCAGACTGAGGGGTATCCAGGGAGACAGGGCTTTCAGCGCTAAAACTGGAGCAGTCCCTGGGATGGTCCATGGCGAAGGAGGCTGTTGGCCATCCTATTCCCAAGTAATAGTGAGGAACAGGGAAAGCAAGAGCAGGTTTGGGAATTTCACCAAGGCATAAGAAGGAACAGTGTTGACAGTACCCCTTTCTGTTCCCCTGTCTCAGGTGAGAGGCCTTGGGCATTGTGTCAGCTGGACACTAGCCAGGTAAGGTTTCAAACTGACTTTTGCACCTCAGCAGACATGCTGGAACCCTGTGTAACTTTCGATTGTAAATCAAGAGTGGGGTAGGGAATGCAGATGTCTGAGCAGAGAGAGAGAAGTTAGAGTGAATTAGAGAAACAAATCTAAAATGCTTTTCTTTTATCAAATCATCTGGACTTCTGCTGAAGTATTTTGCTTCACAATCCATGCAAGCCTCTATTCTTTGAAAATGACTCTTTGTACCAAACCAAACTTCTAATTCAGTATTAGAATTGATCACTGTTACATAAAATATGCTAATAAATCCAAAAACATTTTAAACTCCGTTTCATGCAGTTCGAATTGCTTGAAATTGACACCTGATAACTAAAAGTGTTCACTCTCATTGTCTACCTCTTTTACCTGCAGAGCTCCTATGGAAGTCATATTAGATTTTATTATTTTCTAATTTTTTTTTAATTTACTGACTTTCATTCAACTAATGTTTCTTGATATCTACCATGTATCTATTGCTGTTCTAAGCACAAATCTTATTCCCTGCTCTCAGGAGTTCACTTTTCCAATATCCTATCACCAAGTTACTTCTAACTCCTCCCTCCCCCACAAACAACTAACAGAAGGGGCAAAAAGGCGGTGACAATAAACAGAAAAATAAAATAAACATATCCTTTATGTGTTAAAATCACATTATCTATATTGTTTTCAGTAAATATCTTTGTATGACATCCACAATGACAAATATGACTCTCCTGGAAGTTAAGTACCACACTGGAAGTGATTCATATCCACATTACATGTGGAGTGATTCATTATATGATATCTACAGTGATTCAGAGGAAGAAAATAAATCTTCATACCAATAGGTGACAAAGCTTATTTAACTTGTATTGAGTACAGTCATTACACTAGATTTCCCTAGTACCTGAACTAGTTCCTGAGAATGGAGGAACCGCTTTTGGGAAGTGTGATTGCTACTAAATTAACATCTCTACGCATGACAACAGGGTCTGCATTTGGGATTAAATGTGTTTTAAATCCAGTTTCCCAGAAACAGACCTGAGACTCTGGGATTTGCATGCAGGAGGTATACTGGAGCATGCTCCCTCAGAAGAAAAACCTGGAGGGCAAGGGAAGCGGGTAGGAATGGTCAGAGGGAAAGCTGAACCATGGCACAGTTGCAAAGGAAGCCTCAGCCAACCCCAACAGTAGCTCTGGAGCTGGGATGGTCCTTTCAGTGGTCCTGAATTGAGTGAGGCAATAGGGCCAGTGTTTTGTGTCCCCTCAGGGACCAGTCATTAAATGTGGGCTGCCCCTACAGAGGAAGCATACCCTTGGGCAAAGCAACTTCCTTTGGCTTAGGGCAATTAAGAAGAAGGAACTGGGCTGGGAGCTGTCAGCAGCCCAGATCCTGGCTGTGGGGAATGAGGGCCTCTGTCCCTGAGGAGGAATCCAGGTGTTGCAGCGACAGCATCCAGAACATCCACAAAAAGCCAAGCTACCTGGCAGCTGGGTTGATAAAAGTCTTCTCTCACGTGCAATGTCAGACCTTCACAAACTAGGTCAGGCTCAGACCGGTGTCCTGGAATGAAAGTCATGTAACTGCCTCCCTTCTTCTCCAGATCAGTTTCTCAACGCTCAGTGGAATTTTTCTAGTAGTACTCCATCTTCCCACATCCAAACGCTTCAGCGTGATTCATTTTCCCAAGTGTAAAGTCAATCACAATAATCGCCTACCTAACAACTGCCAATGAGAGATCATTTCCTAACGATTTAAGGCCCTCCACCATAGCAGCACAGATCAGCTCTATATCCGCACCTCAAACAAGACCCCCATGTATTCTATGCTCCAGAGAAACCATGATAGTCACTGTGTCCTCACATACACCACTATACCTTTGAGTCCTACCTCATTTGTACCCCCCTTTCCCTGACACCATGTTCCAGGTGTCAAATTCTATCTCTTCTTTCCACTCCCTTACAGAACATTCAGGCCAAAAGCCATTAGATGGGTGCAAGCAAATGGTGTCAGGGTGGACAGGAGCTATAGTAGTCCAGAGCAGGGTGTCAGAGGCCAAGCCGATTGAGGACCATCCCTCTGATGCAGGGAGGGGCCACCTGGCATGGGGTATTGGAGCCCAAGAAGGGTGAGAGAAATGTCCACATGGGACGAAGTGGCCGAACATGAGGAGTCAAAGAATGGCCCAGGTGAGGAGGGGGTGTGTGTGTGTGTGTGTGTGTGTGTGTGTGTGTGTGTGTGTGTGTGTAGAGGTGGCCCAGACCACTCTGAGGTTTCTGAGCCTAAGTGAAGGAAGAAGAACTTCTGTACAAGGGATGCTCATCGGGGAGTAGCTGGAGCCCAAGCATGGATTTCTGTGCATGGGTGTCACCCCGGTTCAGGATGTCCAAGCATGAACAGGGAGAGGAGAGAGTCTACACTGGAGAAAAGCTGTCCAGAATGTTGGAGCATGAGTGGAGCAGGAAGGCAGCTGGCGGCAGAGTGCAGGGTATAAGAACCAGCCGTGTGAAGAGGAATTCGGCACAAGGCTGTCAGCCTGGTGTGGGGCTGAACCCAAGCAAGAGTGAAGGAGGGCTTTCGAACAGGGAGCAGCCCGGTGGGGGGTACTGAAACCCAAGTAATATATGGAGGACTTTTTTGCAAGGGTCACCCCGCCCCCATAGGGTATCAGAGCCCAGATGCGTGTAGGAAGTGCTCAGGCAATGAAACAGCCAGGTTCAGAGTGTCAGAGTCAGAACTGTAGGATGAAGGAATCAGTGCTGGGGGGCAGGGAGCAATGGTGACAAGAAAGTAATTACATACAAAAGGGTTGACAAATTCAGTAAATAGAGAAAAGGGACGGTACATTTTTCACCATCAGATAAGGGAGTTATAAAGAAGAAATTGGGAAAATAGTTATTCTCATGAGTCCTTGAGGCATCTTGACACAACTTGATTCATATTCCAAGTTTCAAATTGGAGTCATTTTGCTGTTTATCAGCCTCCCATCTAGGGGAGAGGTGAGAATCAAAGAAAACAGAGGATTGAAATGGAGGACACCATGAATGCACTCACTCAACACTGATCCAACTCCCCTCTAAACAGTCCTTCCGCATTCTAGCAAAAGCTTAAAATGGGCATTTCCCAAACTGCCCTGCAGGCAGGTTCGTCATGGTTTAGAATCCACCTGCATATGCTCATGCCAGACTTTTAATCAGAATTGAGTTACAAGAGGAGAGAGGCAGGGCATGGAGTATCCCTTTGGCTGGTGCAGGTCATAACAGAGGTTGTGCCCAGGAGGCAGCATCTGGGGCTCATGCGGTGGTTCCCCGGCTCACCTCCTCCCTGATCTCCACAGAGCTGGGCAGGCAGCTTCCTTGTAGCCCAGTGCTGGGGTGTTGCTCCTGAATGCTTGGTCTTCACTCTCCTTCAACAATCCAAATGACTCTATGAGCTACTTATATTCCTTAATAAGTCCCTTTCATTTAAAGTAGCTACATCAGATTCTGTTTTCAAAGACACCTACAATTTCTCACATTCTATAATCTCTATGAACCTTAAGTTAGTCATTTTGCTGCCATTTATAATTACAGTAAAAGGTTATAAATGGAAGAAAAGAGATAAGAAATTGTGAATGTTTAAATTATCCATTGCACTTATTTGATATCATTCCTCTCCTTGATATCATTCCTCAGACTCTGGAGGAAAAAGGGAAATTAGATTTTAAAAAGAAGAAGAAGATCCAATCTACTTCTTTGAGAATCTTGCAAGACAAGTACAAATCTTTTTAGCTACTTACGGACACAGAAGTAGGAATTTTAAATAAATTCAAAGAACGGGAGTCACTGTAGATAGAAACAGACAACTCAGAAGGGAGATGAAACAAGTTACAGCTAGGAATGATTAAAATTGCAAAGGACATAAGTAATCTTTCAATCTGCTTCTCCCAGATTACTTTAAACAAACAAGTTGCATGTTTACTCCTACTTTTAAGAGGGTACAATGTAGAATAGCTTAGAAGAGTTTAAATTATCTTTGTAATAGTTATTTTATGATGTTATAATAATATAAAACTTAGAAAATAACAATAGAAACAAATGCGGATAACAATTTATAGTTTTAAGATGCTTCTATCGACTTTGTCTTTTTGATCAACATTGCCGGTTTTCAACCAGCTGGTTTTGACGCCGGGTGCATTAAAAATTAACAGTAGTCAGTCTTAATTCTTCCATATCTATCACCTTCCTCAAAAGAAACAAACAAATAAGGAAAGGATGATCCTGGGAGTTACACCTAAGGACAATGTCTAAAGGGCGACGTTCTTAGCTAATCCATTCAGCCCAGAGAATTCAAGTTTGTCCTTGTTTTCTTGCCTGCAATCCATCATGGAAGAGGGGCATCCTATACTTTTGTCTCCACCATTTTCATAAAGCAAAAAAAATTTTTTAGAAAGGCTCTTTTAAGCTAAGCACTAATTTAAAGATTTTGTAGGCAACATGGAAAAGAAAACTTTTTTTTTTTTTTGCTTGTTTCAAACTTTTTTATATAACATTTAAACAGTCATAGTGTTTCTGCTCCAAGATATTTAAGCTTTGGTATAAACTATTTTTTTAGATAAAAAAGTTTGAAATGTAATTTTGCTATTTGGAGTGCCTACCATAAGTACTACAATTAAAAAGATTTTTCATAGTTTTGAGTCCTTGTGTTTCTCATGGAAACCGCTTGATTAGTGCATATCCAACTTTATTTTAACAGCACATATGGCACATAGATTATCTATCCCAGTTTTCTTGGGAAGTTCTTTGAAAGGAGCAGTAGGAAAGTTGTCAATCCCCAAATGGCCAATGGGTTTCATATGTAGCAAATTTGGCTAGCAAAAATACCAACTTAAGTTCAATAACACTGGACGGCAAGTGTCTGAGGATATTTTTTAAAGGTAACTAAACCAGAGGTTTGCTTTTGGCCCTGATCTTTCTACAGAGTGAATACTTCTTCATTAAATAAAGGGAGCTTCAACTGAAGAAATCCATTTTTACAGAGTTTTAAAATTTATTAATCATATAATTATTTAATGCCTACTCTCTGCAAAGCACCGATCCTTAGGATACCCAGAGCCTATTAAGAGAGATACTCTAGTTATATCTTTTACTTATTGAGCTAAGATACTTAAACAAATCAACATGGGAAACAAAGGCATAAGAAAAATTATCAAATTTCCTTACTACCTACAGCCCACTGACAAGTCCTTGAAACAGGCAGAGGGACATTCCTCTAGGAACTCAGCTGCCTGGATGTTAATACTTTGCTAAGGGCAAAAGGCAATTTTAACCTGACCCCCCAGGATCCTGTAAGTCTACTTGAACATATAAAAATTCTTTTGGAAACTTCCTTTATCTCTACCCTCCCCCCATGATACGTGGTGGCAATCATCCCCCAAGCATATGACCCACTGATATACATCTGAAGGGTCTCATGATTAAGGTTTTATTAACAGTAACAAATGACCTTTTCCCAACCTTGCTTCCAAAATTCCTTAGAAACTCACGCTGTCCCTAACCCCCTCCCAGCCTGAAAGTACAGAAGCAGCCACTCGTCATGAGCCCACTGCAGCTCTTTCTGCCAAGGGTCCTGTCCCTGGGCTTTCATAAAACCAACTTTTTGCACCAAAGACGTCTCAAAAATTCTTTCTTGGTCATTGGCTTCAAACCCTAACATCTTTCCTACATCACAAATAACCATGATATCAATATTAAAATGATGTGATGGAGTGTAATGGGAATTTCAAAGAATGAGAAATTACTCTTAGCCAGAGCGATCAGGATTCATAAAGGAAAGAGTATTTAAACTACATCTTGAAAGATGGGTAGCACTTTTAAGATTAATACAGATGAAGGGAAGAAAACTGTAGGAAGAAAAGGCATAACCAGCTTCTACTGAGGGTGGGGGGTGGTAGAAGGATGACATCAATTATCGAGATGAGTAGAAGAGTAAGCATATTTTAAAAAATAAGCACAACTTTTTGACTCCCTTCTTTATCTGTCTCATGGTAGTACTTGTATCAGAGTATTAGCATTGTGTTTTAATCATGCATTTTATTATGCTTTCTCTGGAGTACTGCCATCATACTCTTTTTTTTTACTTTAAATTTTTTATTGTTATGTTAATCACCATACATTACATCATTATTTTTTGATGTAGCGTTCAATGATTCATTGTTTGTGCATAACACCCAGTGCTCCACGCAGAATGTGCCCTCTTTAATACCCATCACCAGGCTAACCCATCCCCCCTCCCCCCTCCCCTCTAGAACCCTCAGTTTGTTTTTCAGAGTGCATAGTCTCTCATGGTTCATCTCCCCCTCCGATTTACTCCCCTTCATTCTTCCCCTCCTGCTATCTTCTTCTTCTATTTTTTTTTTCTTAACATACATTGCATTATATGTTTCAGAGGTACAGATCTGTGATTCAACAGTCTTGCACAATTCACAGCGCTCACCATAGCACATAACCTCCCCAATGTCTATCACCCAGCCACCCCGTCCCTCCCACCCCCCACCACTCCAGCAACCCTCAGTTTGTTTCCTGAGATTAAGAATTCCTCATATCAGTGAGGTTATATGATACATGTCTTTCTCTGATTGACTTATTTCACTCAGCATAACACCCTCCAGTTCCATCCACATCATTGCAAATGGCAAGATCTCATTCCTTTTTATGGCTGCATAATATTCCATTGTGTATATATACCACATCTTCTTTATCCATTCATCTGTCGATGGACATCTTGGCTCTTTCCACAGTTTGGCTATTGTGGACATTGCTGCTATAAACACTGGGGTGCACGTACCCCTTCGGATCCCTACATTCGTATCTTTGGGGTAAATACCCAGTAGTGCAATTACTGGATTGTATGGTAGCTCTATTTTCAACTTTTTGAGGAACCTCCATACTGTTTTCCAGAGTGGTTGCACCAGCTTGCATTCCCACCAACAGTATGGAACTGGCACAAAAACAGACACATAGATCAATGGAACAGAATCGAGAGCCCAGTAATGGACCCTCAACTCTATGGTCAACTAATCTTTGACAAAGCAGGAAAGAATGTCCAATGGAAAAAAGACAGTTTCTTCAACAAATGGTATTGGGAAAATTGGACAGCCACATGCAGAAGAATGAAACTGGACCATTTCCTTACACCACACACAAAAATAGACTCAAAATGTTTGAAAGACCTAAATGTGAGACAGGAGTCCATCAAAATCCTAAAGGAGAACACAGGCAGCAACCTCTTCGACCTCAGCCACAGCAACTTCTTCCTAGAAACATCACCAAAGGTAAGGGAAGCAAGCGCAAAAATGAACTATTGGGATTTCATCAAGATAAAAGCTTTTGCACAGCAAAAGAAATAGTTCTCAAAACCAAAGACAACCGACAGAATGGGAGAAAATATTTGCAAATGACATATCAGATAAAGGGCTATTATCCAAAATCTACAAAGAACTTCTCAAACTCAACACCTAAAGAACAAATAATCCAATCAAGAAATGGGCAGAAGACATGAACAGACATTTTTCCAAAGAAGACATCCAAATGGACAACAGACACATGAAAAAGTGCTCAACATCACTTGGCATCAGGGAAATCCAAATCAAAACCTCAATGAGATACCACCTCACACCAGTCAGAATGGCTAAAATGAACAAATCAGGACATGTCATCCATCATACTCTTAACAAATAGTATGACTACATATTATTTTAAAGTTGATATAAAGGCATTTTGTATAGGAAATGTGCTTGGAGAAATGTGCTTCTGTGCCCCACCCCAAGGGAACAGAAGTATAGAATAATGAATGTATGGAGCACCTAAAGAACACAGAAACTTAATTTCAGTTGAGCACTCAGTGCATGACAGGATAGAGTAGAAAGCAAAGCAAAGTTGGATAAAGTCTAATATGTAGAGTACTTTAGGTCAATCCTACCCACCATCTATTTTTATAAATAAAGTGTGGGTTTTGTTTTTTCTTGTTTAAGTAGGCTCCACACCAATGTGAGACTTGAACTCATGACCCTGAGATCAAGAATCAGATTCTCTACCAACTGAGCCACCCAGGTTCCCCTAAATAAAGTTTTATTGGACCCAGCCATGGCCATTTGTTTACTCACTGTCTGTGGCTACTTTTATGCTACAATAGCAAAGTCAAGTAACTGAGACAGAAACCATATGGCCCAGACGCCTAAAGTATTTACTATCTGGCCTTTAATAAAAAAGGTTACCAAACTCTACCTTAAATAAAAACATTTTAGTGTATGTACTCTGTGTATAGAAAAAATGAAGACAATAAATTTAAACATCAGAGAGGTTTGAACAGAGCTATGCTTTTGGAAGAATGCTCAGGTTGCTATGGCTAAGACAAGTTAGAGGGGAAAGACCTTGAAGAGCCAAGAGCCCTTAAAACTATTTTCAAAATAGATAAAATTTAGTATTATTTTATTGCTTCCTACTTGTCTTCAATGAAATACTACAGCCTAGATTCATTCAAAACTGTGAATTTAACAGTAAAATTGGAAGAAAAACACTCTTAAGAGTGGAAAGGTAAGAATTTCTGTGCCTCAGAAAAATACATGTAGTCTGGAGGTAAGATGTGCCTGGAAAAACGCTGGGAGCCTGAGCAGCTATGCATGGACCGGATGGGAAGGCGCAGAGGAAAGAACATGTGGTTGGAATAGGGTCCCAGGATGCCTTAACAGTAAAGAGTAAGCCTGCCATTTCTAAACCAGTCTTGAATTCAGTCCACGAAGGTCATCCCAAGAAAGAAGTAAATTTGGTTATAGTAACAGATACCAATGTGAACCAGGTAAAGACAAAAGGAAACACTGTTAAGCTATAAAATGTGGCACTTATGGATGGGACTACAGTCTAACCTGGAAGGTCCGGGTCCCAATTTCAAATTCTCTGGCAAGAAGATTTTGCTGTATTGATTTAGCTTGGATCAGGTGTCCACCCCAGATTGCAGCTCAAGTTCAGAGGCATGAACGTGTGACATGGCCGCCAGGGTGCCATCCCAGATGGTGAGAGGACATTCCTAGAGATGGGATGTTAGGAAGATACTTCAAAAGGTGTCCTCCACAAGTAGCATAACTCCTCTATTGTAGAGAGTCATCAAGGAAGTGAGATTCACTTTGCTTTTTCTGCTTTCAGCCACGTTTTTCAGGATACCTCAGTTCCACAGAGTGCAATATCTGTATTGTATATACCAATCTATCCTATCTCCTCTCTCACATCAGACAAAGGAAAGGCTGAAAATGGCTTTTATAAATTAATTTTTAAACAATTATAGTCAACATTTTGACTGATAATCCAACGAACTACTAAAGAGAAATAAAATGCAGTGCATGGTTCAACCAACAAGCTTCTGTTTTTGAAACTCTGACCTTGACAAATTTGCATTTTAAAGGCATTCATAAATGATTTCCTTTCTGTGGCACAAATACTGAATATAAACCAAGGGAGTAGAGTATGCACAGACATCAATATGTAAGAGATATTGCTGATAAATTCATTGAACCTTGAGGTGATTAGTTTAAAACTCATTGAATTTCTAGTCTTTGAATTAATGCCTTTTTTGTTCATACATGATATAGTATAAGAAGAATCATGTGGCAGTCAAAAAAAATAAGCTAACACAGTTGATATCTTCACCATTCCTCATATTCTTGACACTTGTAACAAAATGGTTTTCCACCCTGAATTGACAGTCCAAACAGAGGGACTTCACATAGAATTTTAAACTGCATTCGTGTTAGATGCTATCACAACACAATACCAAACTCATGAGATCAAACAAATAATTTCTCTTTTCCCCGATGCAGACTTAAGAAGTTATCATCCCTTTTAACTAGTAATTTTTCTTACAAGAGTACCTTGTAGGAAGTAAAGTGCATTGACATTCTTCATACATTACTATATGCTGGGATTTAAACTGAAAGCTAGTTCCATAGGGAAACAAGGAGAAAAAAAAAAAAGTGTTTTTAAGTCTCCTTCTGTGGCTTACTAAGAAAGTTAATAGTGCAGACTAAAAATGTATATGTGAATATGAAATAAATTTTTGAAGAAATATGACAAAATATTTGCAGTCACCGCTTTGCTAAAAGCTACAAGCTATTCCATTTCCAGCATGTGAGGGGATGAACCCTGTGATTGTAGCTGCATTATTGGCTCTTTCTTTAGTCAGACTTCCACTAGCAAAATAGATATTTAACATTCTTGATCCTAATGCTTCAGGAAAAAGTTTTGGATTTTTTTTGTGGGGGGAGGGGAAGTATTTTTCCTCCCCCTCTCTGTGCTCCTCTCATCCTAGCTTTGCTGACTTATTGATCCCATAATTATATACATATGTCTCTGAAACATTTGTCTGGGAGCACATATATGTAGATTAATTACTTCCCATGTATTAGCCTTAGGACCTGCCTCAGATAAAGAAGGTCTTCCTTTCTTTTTACCTGTGCCTTTAAGTTTTGCATCCTCTTGGGATTAAACATTCATTTCTTTCAACCTTCCTTCTCTGTCAGGCTCAGCATTTATAGCTTTTATACAAATTACATAATCTGACCCTCACAATCATTTTCTGGAAAAGATCATCTTTCCTGAATGAGAAAACTGAGGCACCAAATATCCAGACTTAGCTAGCACCCATTGCAGAGCAGAGACTTAAATTCAAGTCTTTTTTTTTAAGGTTTTATTTATTTATTTGAGAGAAAGAGCATGGGCGGGAAGGGGGGGAACCTGATGTGGGGCTCAATCCCAGGATCCTGGGATCATGACCTGAGCTAAAGGCAGATGCTTAACTGACTGAGCCACCCAGGCACCCAAGTTCAAGTCTTTTGATGGATGCCACATGTAGTTTGCTTTCCACTATGCCTTGGCCTTTGCTCTGCAGGGTCTTCCCACTAAAGGGCACAACTTCTACAGGTGGCCCTCTCTACACAGGTCTCTGCTTTTAGAATCTTGTCCTTCCTGACCTATTCATTCCCCATCCTTTATAAATCATCTCTCTATTGGATTATCCAGTTTGAATGTTTTCTGTTGCCTGCTGAGAACCTGATTGGTACCGCATAACCTTAAACAGCCTTCTCCAACTCCCTACTAACTTCCATCCCACTTCCCATTTCTACCATGTTCCATCTCAACTGCTCTTGCCCTTGCTCCCATTGAAGTACTCATTCCTGCGATCCTTGTTCTAGACAAACAAGTTCGTCCAGTTTTCCTTATAAGAAGAAAATAATCTGATTTTTAAAAAAAATTCCCAACTAATATTTCCATCACTAATAAATATGTAATGTATTACCATTCTACCCCATCTCCAAACAGGCCAACAATATTTGCGTATTTGCCTTAATCTCAAAGAATAAATATCTAATGTCAGCATGCCAGGTATCTGCTGCAGGTGGCTTAGGGTCAGATGTTTTTGACCATGTAAGGTCAAAGATCTGTAGTTAAGGGGAGAGATTATTGACTAGTGCTGAATTTCAAAGCTACTTTTATAGCATCTAAAGTACTCTCTCCCTATTTGAATCTGATTGGTAATAAAAAGCATCTAATAGATAAAATGTGATAGGTAACACATTAATATTAAACAAGAGTAAAAGAGTATGTTTAGATGGTAAGTTCCACAAGAGCCTTCTATATAGGATGCTTATATATGGTCTCTGACTCTAAGTACATGGGCAGTTTGCTTAATTAAAAAAAAAATCAATGAGATAATACAGTCAAATCGTTTTAATGAACATATTCTTTGTCATTCTATGTAATTACTTATTCTTTTCCTATTTAATATGGAGCAAGAAGTCTTAAATACATTTCAACTAAATAAAATATGAATATAAAAAATATAACCATTTAAAAATTTCCTATGGACTTTTTTTAAATAGACACATTAGAGAGGATTGGAGATTGGATTGTCTGTACATTATCAAGTAATAACCCAAATAAAAATATGCTTCCAGACATGTACAGATGGCTGTTTTATAATCACTGAAACTTAAGAAATGATGAAATATGGTTGGCCTTTAGGTTTCCTGGATGAAGTCTAATACAGGATGATTTAGCATCTGAGGATCCAGAGGATGTATAACAAGTGTTATCACCAAAATAATGTTGGATAAAGTCTTCAGCCGAGCAGAAGAAAGAAAGCAGCCTGGGGCCTTGGGAACCTTCTGTCTGGCCTGTGGCATCGTTATCTGCCACAGTATCCAGTCTGTACAGAAACCTTATTTTAATTTCACTTGGGATCCATATGTTTCTGCCGACCTTTCCTTGCAAAGATGACTTTTTTCCCACATTTTGCTATTTTCTGCTTTCTAAGCATGTGGGTATTTTTTAAAATTCTTTTGGTTTTGTTGAAGTGACATTTCACTAGCTAAGACAAACAAAGCTTCCAACATAAGGGTGGTGATTGAAAGAGTTTGATAGTATCTTAAATGTACACACAATATAAGAATATCATCGACTGTGCATTCTAGACTCTGACACTAACACCTATGCTTCTAATGTCATATTTGTTTAATCCAATAGATTAATCATCCTTTAGCTTCGTTCTTATCAAAATGAACTCAAGTTCATTTTGGTTCATTGTTGGGCTTTCTTTTAATGTACTTAAAAGAATATGAGGAAACCATATGGATATATTACTCATTTTCAATCCCTGCAGAACTGAGTTTTCCAACTGTTATTTAAAATATATAATACTCATCAAGAAGGCATGCCTGGAATGTGACTTGATATAAGAGAAGGCTGTAACCTAACCAACTGTACTGATATGGCTGAAGAATAAATGTCACCAGATGGCCTGCTTGAAGTCAAGGAACACAATTCTGTCAGTGTACTTTCAGCACCACCCAGAGATGAAGGTGACTCGGCCATCTGACATGGACATTCTGGTTACTTGGCAAATATACCCTTAGGGTGTGTTGGGGGACATCATGTGTCACAATCTGATGATATCAGCCATTTAAAACATCCCATAACTCTTTTGATTGCATTTCTACCAACTCATTTGAATTTCCATGGAAATGTATTGTTTTTTTTTAATCAGGAGAAAGAATGTGCAAACCAGGTGATATCAGTATTTTAGTTCATTTGGCACTGTACTTCTCACTGAAAATTAATAAACATACTGTCACACTGAGTTATAAAAATAGGTATTAGCTGTAACAAAATTATTATCTCTATCCTGCTTCCGTAGCTATGCTAATGTTTCGGCAACTTTTATAGTTTCCTTTTCTTTTTACCACTCTTCCTCATTTCTTACCTCCTAATAAACCAACTGTGACTTGTTATCCTACCTCTTTTACAAGGCAATTATGAAAATGAAGTGAAAAGATACAAGTGAAAGCACTTTTATGAAATACAACAACTATGTACTTTTGAAATTGAAAATAGGGCTTTCCACATTGCAAGTACTCAATAAATATTTTGGATTTTTTTACGTGCCACCTTGTTCCACAAAGGAGTTAAGGTGGAATAACAAAAGATTATTTAGGAAATTTATCTCTCATCTTCTTTCTTCCTAGAATTGATATTCTTTCTTTTAATCTGGTTCCACCCCTCACTCACTTCCCCTTCTTTTTATATACTGTCTGTCTGTGTGTGTGTGTGTGTGTGTGTGTGCACTCAGAGCTAAATATTTATTCCTTTCCTTACTCTGAGGTTATTTTTTTCCCCATCACTCACAAAGTATTGTCATAATAGTATTAGTTAAGCTTTATTGTGTACTATACTAAATATTTAAATATACTATCTGATTTAATATTCAAAATAACCCTAAAACGTAGCTAGTACATATTGACTGCTTACTGTCTGCTTGGTCCTATTTTTCCATTTACCAAGGAGAGAACTAAAGTTCAGAAAATTTAAGCAACATGACCAAGGTCACAGAGATTATAGGTAGAGAAGCTAAAGCTTGAATCCAGATATTTGACTACATGGTGTTCTACTGATTGTCTTTATATACAAATTTTGAGTAAAACATTTCTCCTTTACCTACCCAACTCCCAATCCTTGACAGAAGGAGGAAAATTGATAACTCCATTTGAAACATGTTAGCACCATTTTCTGGTATTATCACTATATTTTCAATAACATGCTTATTGTGATATATCCTGATTTTTCACTAATGACTACATGCTATAAAAGATGGGATTTAACTCCCTATACCACCGAGTCACATGCAAACATTTCCTTCCCTCATCTTTCCATTCCAAAAAAAAACTTGTATTCCTGACAATATCTGTAGATCTTTTTTCATGAGTTATGTTTTTCCACAGAAGAATCCTACAATCTCCTGCCTAAGGAATATAAATTGAGCCTTCAATATTCTGGGTATTAAGAACCCCATGGAAAAGCGTTCTGAGAGTCTCATTTTTGAGAATGTAGACTTTCACATTTCCCCCATTTTTATTATGGTATCTTCCCAGCATATCCACACTTAACTGTCTAGTATCTCCAAAAGCAGAACATCCTTGGATTCAACCAGTTAACCTTCAGGCTTCTGCTTGGAAAAAGTGGGAATAAAGAGGAACTGGGAACTCCTCCTTATAACACTGTCAACCCATTCCCTGCTTTCAGCTCTGCCCTGCATTCCCACCTTCAGAAGTACCTGGTGGTTTCAATTTGGGAGCCTTTCCAGGGTTCAGCAGTTTTAATTAATTTATTGGTAAGCTTAGGTTTCAGCTTTCCTAGATCTGCTAAGTCAGTTACCATTCATCCATCTGCTTGGCAATTCCAAAATTATCTGTTGTTCCAAAAATGTACTGGAATGTTAGATGACTGATTGAGAGGTGAAATCTTATACTTCGAATTAGCAAGCCAGATCAACCAATGAGAACACACTTGCCCATAGTGTTCTCAGTATCCTGGTCCTCTCCAAAGCTATTTAGGGAAAGGGAATGTTGGCTGAGAGAGGAAATTACAGATTATCCGTTCCATTTAAGTCAACAATTAAATAATCTTGTGTGAAAATTACTTCTAAGATCCATACTTCCATCACTACTGTTTCACAAAGAATTTTAACTTGTCTACTTGCATATATGGTCTCCAAGGAGACCTATCTGCTTCTTGTCAGTATATCCCCAATGCTAAGCATGCTGCCTGACTTATAACTGGTGCTCAATAAATGTTTGCTGAAAGGATGAACACAAAGATCTACCCCTCAGGTAGGGGTTTAGTTCAGTTCAGCAAGAAAGGATTATGATTCATGATCATAGAGAAGAGCAGTGAAATCCTCATGAGAAACTTCCTTGTACTTCCTTGTTCACAAGTGCTGCACGAATATGAATCCTTTTATTTTTTTTTTTTCAGTGCAGAAGATTCTTTTATCATAGCTTGGGGATAGGACCCATGGGCAGAAAGAGCTGCACTGGGATTGTGAGGAGTGACTAATCATAAACTTTTCAGTTCGTGGGGATTAGGGATAACATAAGCTTCTAAGGAATTGTGTATGTTGAAAGCAAGATCTCCAAAACCTAGGAGGGCTGGCTATTGCCAAGATAAGGTTGTTTTTAATCTTTAATGAAACATCAACATTAAGGTAGCATGAGTTCTTTGAGGGATGTCGTGCTCTGCATGTCTCAGGAATTTATCAGTGGGCTGCAAGTTGTAGGAGACTTAATTTTAGCTGCACTTATTTTGTCTTTGCTCTCCTCATCATTTTCCCCATGAACAATTTTGACCCTTAAATCTTTAAGGTTGCTGAGGGTGAAAGGTCTTATCTTCTATAACTTCTTCCTGATGAATAGGGGGTAAAGATGTCCCTACTTATGGATCAACATTGGTCAGTTGGGGATGTAGGAGTTATGAAAGGCGAAGGCAGCTAAATCCAAGGTAGACATCATATATGACTCTTCTTGAGTTGAAAGGATCATCTGTCATCTTGAAGTTATGGCATTCAAAGAGTCTCAGGACCAGGTGAAGAGACATTGGAGAAGACAACAAAGTAATATTAATATTATTATGAGAATATGAATCCTTTTAAAGATATTCTACCTAAGGTCTACTTTGGATAGACACTGGAGATTTAAGAGGAAAAATATATATAATTTATATATGCTTCAGGGGCACCTGGGTGGCTCAGTCGGTTAAGCATCCAACTCTTGATTTCAGCTCGGGTCATGATCTCAGGGTCATGAGATGGAGCCCCACGTCAGGCTCTGTGCTGGGCCTGGAGCCTGCTTAAGATTCTCTTTCTCCCTCTCCCTTTGCCCCTCCCCCTGCTTGCACACATGCACGTGCGCTCTCTCACTCTCTCTCAAAATAAATAAATCTTTTTTACAAATTTATATATGCTTCACATTTGAACCTCATCTTCAAACTCAGATGTTCAAGAAGCTAGTATTACTTCCTTAGTTCTAACTACTAAATTTCTACTGGGGTAGAAAGTCCCTCAAGTAATTAAGTAATTAATCTCAGTCAATCCCAGTAAGTCCCCACTCCCTTTTTTTCAGGGTGCATCCACAATCAGAGGGGCTTCTTCAGTACCAAGGCATTTATATATGTGGAAGGAGTAAAGAAAGGACAGGTAGAATCTGGTTCTCAGTGTCATCTGTCTGCATGGCATGTGCCAACCAGTTCAGTCTGCAAAGAGGGAGGGGTGGAAGATGAGCTTAGGAGAAAGGACATTAGGAATGGAAAATGCCAAGAGAAGCTTGATTAATATCTCAAATATATTATCCCACCTTTTCCAATTGGAATCTCATGGGGTTGATTTCCTTCAATTTTAATTTTATCACATTTTTGCTCAAACTTCTTCCTTGTCTTATCTGTCTTTCCAGGAGTGCTCTGTACCCCCTTCCCACATTCCCCAGTGGTTTATTTCGCCTGACCCAGGCTGTTTGTTTCTGTCTCACAGTTGTCCTGCTGCCAATAGGGTGGAATGACCAGGCTGCGCCAAGCTATCCGTATAATATCACTCCTGGCAGGAAGAGAGATTTGTAACAGTAATACATATTGCGACTTCCTCACATTCCGGACACTCCCAGGAATCATGTGGGGCCCACTTGTACATAATTGGCTCTCCACTTCATTCATCTGGCAGCCAAGACTCATAAACTAAATCTGGTTTCCAGCAACAGCAGTGGTAACATCAGTATCAAAACTAGTTTAGTCCATTCCACAAATGTAAAATTTTTTAAATTTGCTTTGACAAATACTCCTGTGAGCAGTGTTTCTGGAGACCACCTCCAACCATATTTTTACTGAGAACTTGTCTTTTTATAAATCATAACAGTAATAACAACTGACATACAGTGAACCTTTTTCTGGGCTTAGGCTAAATGTTTTACATAAACTTTCTCATTAAATCCCCATCACAATCTCATCTCCATTTTACAGATAAAGAAATAGGATTATAGAGAATAGTTACATTATTTTCCTGAACTCACATAGCTTATAAATACTGGGTCCAGAATTAACCAAGAATTATGCCAGAATTTGAACTCCTAACCACTATCATATTCGGCCAACCAAATTGGCATACAAATTTATTAAGTAACCTCTAACTTAAAAGATAGTACCAAAAAATTAGATGTCATTAGGAAAAAGAGAAATTCAAACTCATATTAGCTGTTCTAGGTGAAAATAATATTTATTTACCAACTGAAATACTAGCACAGATATGTAATTAACACCAAAATGTAACCTGAAGAAAGCAAGAGTGAATGGGTCCATTTTTTTTAACTTTAGAAACACATTCATAACTACCACAGTGATGAAACAACTAAGCAGAAAGCCAGAAACAAAACAAGTAAATCAAAAAACTATCCCATTCCATTTCTGCCTCTATTCCTTTTTATAATTTTCTTCTCCTGGTACTTGGATATAAAATACTAGGGAAGTGTACATTTATTTATCCTCATGTTATAAAAAGACAACCTGAGAGAGCTGAACCACCACTAAGCCAAGAATCAGAAACTACACTCAATGCAAACTCAACCACTAACCAGCCATGAGAAATTAGTGGACATGTCGCTTGAGCGTTGTCTTAAAGAAACATGCAAAATAAGAGGGGTAGACTGAATAAGCTTGCAGGTTCTTTCCAGCTTGAACATTCTTTTATGTCAATCATGTAGCTCAAAATACGAACATTTCTTTTCTGAATTAGCAGGCCCAGAGGGAGCTCTTGGAGAAGAAAAATATAATAGGAAATTAAAAATAAGTAAGGATCTATCATTACAGATCAAGCCCAAAGTTGCATATTTCTAAAAGGCAGGTAATCTTATTGTCTCAACTATTATACAAATGCAGCTGAAATGAGTCAATAATAGTATTTTTCATACCATACGGGACTTCTATCTTAAATACTACACCACCTCTCTTTGTCTTACTGCTACTTGTTACTCTCTGTTCTCATCTCCAACATAGTTCACCCTAAGAATTTTTCCTTCACTCTCTCTGGAGAAAAATAAATCCACCCTTAGCATTCTGTGAATTTCCTAATAGAAACTTTTTATAATTTATTGTAATTGCTTATGAATTGATTTTTCTTCTGACAATATCATAAGCTCTGAGAGTCTGTCTCTTTTTCTCAGTAGCACCTACAACAGTTACTGGCACATGGTAGTTGCTCAATGAATTTTCTCTGGTCCAATTCCCTCACTTACAGATGAGAAACTGCAGCTCCTGGACACAAACACTAAATTCCTGGCATAGCACTCTTTTCACCACATAACACTGTCTCTCAAACTCTGAAGTATGTATTACATATTTTCAGACTAACTTTAAGTAGAGACAGGGATGATAATAACTCTATTATAAAATGCAAATATGCTAAGACATATGTGGAGTTAAAAAAAGTCTTGCCCTAGATAAATGCAAGCAGAAAAAATAAAAAATTGCTAGCTGATTGTGAGATATGGATAGGATCAAAGAAGTTGCTGACAATTCCTCAGCTTTTAAATCAAATCACACCATGACCAGTTAAAAGACATAACATAGGTGTTTACTCCCAGGACCTAGCAGGGGAAAAAAAGAATCCATAGAGAGCTTCTGTAGGTGGTGCAGCTGGAGGAACTGAGAGGTGAATCGGGTGACACGCTGCTTCTCCTCCTTGGAGGGCATCACGTGGATATGGGAGAGCACGAGTCTCCGCACATTACTCATCTGGCCCAGGTAAGGAGCAAACATTCCCAGGGTGGACAGCTTCCAAGTGCAGTTCACTTCCACCTCCAGGATACTGTCCAGCTGCACCATATTCAGGAACTTCTTAATATTTTGGATGGCCATTGTAAAAATCTTCAGCTTCTTACAGCACAGGTGGAGTGAACTTCTCTGTGTGGCCCACCTAAGGAGGTAGGTGAGGCATTCATCCTGGGTCCTGTCCCTGAGGCAGAGGTCTATGGACACAACCAATGGAGCCAAGGGCTGCCTCATCCTTACACCGTCCTTGGCCACTGGTCCCATCAGTGGGTACACATGGGCCCTGGCTCCAGACCACACTCTCCAGAAGTTCTGACCAGTATTCCGTAAATCCAGCACCTGCGGTTTCCACCTTCTGGGGTGAACCTTCTGGGCAAGCAAGGCGTCAAGCCCACTGAGCGCTGCTTGTAAGATTGCCTGGTGAGGTGTCCGCATCAAACCCCCCAGAGGGAGGTGGGCAAAGGACCAGGCACACACCATCACCTTCAGGGTCTTGTTGTATCTCCCAGCAAAGGCCACCATGAACAGTGGCGGGAAGAGCTCTGAGGGCAGATACTCCTAAGCAGTAATGGCCAAGGCCTCGTCCTTTAGCAGGCTCTTTCCTGCCAGTTCCAGGAGTCTGGGTGGGGCCTGGATGCTCATCCTGAATCTGCTCTGAAAGGAATCCAGCTCTGACGCAGATGGCCAGGTCCTTAGGCCTCAGACCTGGTGGAGAACCCAGGTGGGTGGCTCCGGGGATGGAGGGCTCTGCCTGAATTTTTTTTCTTTTAAGTGGGCTCCATGCTCAGTATGGAGTCCAATGTGGGGCCCAAACTCAACAACTCTGAGATCAAGACCTGAGCTGAAATCAAGAGTCAGATACCTAACTGACTGAGCCACCCAGGTGCCCCTAAAGTTTGAAACTTTTAATGTTTCATTAATAGATGGACAAGAATGATTTATAAAGATACATATAGAGCCCCACATCAGGCTCCCTGCTTGGCGGGAAGCCTGCTTCCCCCTCTCCCACTCCCCCTGCTTGTGTTCCCTCTCTCGCTGTCTCTCTCTCTCTCTCTCTCTTAAATAAATAAATAAAATCTTTAAAAAAAAAAAAAGATACATATACAGCACCACCACCACCATCACCACCACCACCATATGTATGCAAGGGTTTTTAGGGTTTTAAAAATATCCATAGGTGTACATGGGCATCATATAAAAATAGTCTGGATAAACCCTAAAATTGAAAAAGATTGAATGAGCTGTCAGTACAGGGCAACTGTGGATCAAGCTCTGGGCCCATGACTTTATTCCTAAATCTGACTCTGACTCATTGGATCATTTTGAGGACCTAACATTCCCAGAGGTCTCCGCAGGCAAAATGAAAGCACTCAGTGGTTGCTGACATGGAGCCTTCATGTGGAAAACTGAATGAGGAAGTCTGGCATGGGGAGTGGGAAGGGTAAGACAGATACCAGGAGAAAAGACACTGAAAGAAAGCAAAACTAGTTCCTCAGCACAACACCTTCAAACAGCCCACTTCTCAGTCTTTACCTAACTTTTATTTTTTGGTGCTACAACAGTTACCTGGGGTCTATGAAGAAATAGCACAAAAATGAAAAGCAATACACTAAAGGGACACCCGAGTGGCTCAGTAGGTTGAGCATCTGACTCTTGATTTTGGCTCAGGTCATGGACTCAGGGTTCTGAGATAGAGCCCCATGATGGGCTCCGACTTGAGCATGGACCCTGCTTAAGATTCTCTCTCCCTCACCCTCTGCTCCTCCCCCTACCCCCCAACCCCACCACTGGCACACTCACTCTCTCTCTCAAAAAATAATAATAATAATAATAATAATAATACACTAAGGATGGCAGATTAAAAAGAGGAAAAGCCCTTTTAATATTACTTGAAGAGATTCTTGTGATTCAATATGGTGTAATATAACAGAAGAATTTATTGAAAATAAGTGATTTATACTCTGTAATCAAACTATGTAAAGCTCACCTAAAAGTTTAAAATAATCACCTTACACACACACCCCACTCATTCAACTTACACATAACTAACCATACAACTGAAAATTTACAACACTTCTTAATTTGTATATTAATGTAAATCAGAGTGGGGGATATGATTAAGGGAGATTTCTTGCCTGGTTCTAGTTAGAATCTTTTCTCTTTTCTTATTTCCAAATTGTTGAAAAGCAGCCTCTTTCTAATGCTTTTGGAAGGAAAAATGAACATACCATTTCCCAATGTAAACCCTCCAATCATTTTGTTATGAAAATGTATCCCACACCATCATCAAATGTAAACATCCCACACTCCCTGGGATATGTCCGCAAAAGTCTGCATCAAAGGCAAAGGGTTCATATTAACATGGCACAAACAGGCATTCCACATTGGAGAGTACATACAAGTATTTAGAATATTATAAAATATTTTATCTGTTGCAGTTTAGATGTTATTAATAAAACTTACAATAATAAAATTAGAAAGAAATTTGGAAAGCAAAACAATGCTTGAAAACTAGAATAGATGGTAGTTTTCTTAAATTGGATTTTTTTTAAGTATAAAATATGTATCATTTAAAAATATGTGTAGTTTCGAAAATGTAAAACAGAACATCAAAACCAGGAAAGACAAAAGAGAAACTTTAGATCATTTTAAGGAAGAGGAAACTACCAGAACTAAGTGACAGAAAGTGAAGGAACTCCTCAAGCCGTGCTTCTCTAGGAGGCTTTTTAAACCTGTAATAACAGAACGAATGCGGGGAGGAGTGGATCACTTGTTCAAGGCCATGCTATCCCATCTCACTTAATTTGACTTTGTGCTCTTCATCAATCTCAAACCCCAAGTGGATGGATTCCCTCTCTGACTCCTCTCTTGTTGCTCTCCTTTGCACTCTCCACAGCTAGGTTGTGTCTAGCTTTTCTTTTTGCGGATTGCAAAAAAAAATGTGCCAAATGAAATGGACTGCTCCCATCTTGGTGTCATTTTATAAAATTCTCAGGTTCCACGATTTTCCTCCCAACATCCCTTGAAGAAAGAGAAATCCTTAGAATAACAAGTGATCACTCCTTCGCCAGGAGTAGGGATGGGAAGAAATAATAACCCAAGGGAGAAAAAGTGATAAAAAACAACTGCTTATAGTGGTGTTTGGAGAAAATTATGTAAATATTTATGCAAAGACAGCTTTGCAGAACACATCGAGATGCATCAGAACCGCTCGTGCCAGTGCGTACAGGCAGCCTCACAGTTGGATCAACAGCCTGAAAAGCAGATGTGCCAATTTCCTGTATTTGATTATGATGATTCCTAATTATGCCAAAGCTGTGGCAATGTCCTTCCCTAGAATGACTCTTAATTTTGTTTTGCTAAGCCACACACACAACCTGTTTTGGACGTGAAATTCATTGTCACGTTAAGTCTATGAAATACTCATTCACTTGCCTAATAGTTCTGAGGACAATGGCTCACATGGATGCTGTTTTCTTTTTTAATTTGGCATTTGCGAGCATGCAGGGGAAAAAGAAAGAAAATATGCAGAGTGATAGAGCCATGCTATTTAACATCAGTGAGGCCCCGGCTTTTCCACCATGGTACAAATGAAAAGAATACCATTATATGGTTGTTCTTAAAAGGGCAGTTTTCTTGCTTTCCTTGTGTTTACACTTACAATGTCATTATCAACAAAAAAAAACTCAGCACCATTTAGATTAGGCATGGACTATAAGCCATAGCAAACTGAGAATACCTCTATCAGATGTCAAAATTAACAAGTAGCTTGACCGTTGAAGGTGCTTTGACCCAACTGTATGGTAGTTGGAGGGAGAAAAGTAAATTATGACTGATTCAGTAGTCACAGAACCCTCCATATGAACCTTTAACTTCTCTGACACACACATTTGCTAACTGGACTTTAATAGTTAAATTCTTTTGCACTTCAGAGCCCACAACTGATATTCATTATCTGCTTTATAATTTAAAATGTGCTTTTCACTTATAATCCTTTATTTGTACTGTACAACAATCCTATGACATCAGTATTGTTATTACCCTTATTTATAGATGTAGAAATAAGTACAGAGAAGTGAAATTACATGTTCAAAGAAAGCGACAGAATCTGGACTTAAACTTCAATTTATACACAGATCAATAACTCTTTATTAAGCATCTATTTATTAACTAGGCTCGATCCTTATGAAAAATAGTGACAGAGGCAGAGCTGGGTCTGGCCCCTTCCCATCTCCAACTTTTAACAAATTGTTTTGTTTTGTTTTTAAAGATTTTGTTTATTTATTTGACAGAGAGAGAGAGTTCAAGAGAGCACAAGCCGGGGAAGCTGGAGAGGGAGAGGGAGAAGCAGACTCCCCGCTGAGCAAGGAAACCTATGCAGCTAGATCCCGGAATCCCAGGATCCCAAGATTCTGAGATCATGACCTGAGCCAAAGGCAGACACTTAACTGACCGAGCCACCCAGGTGCCCCAACTTTTAACAAATTGTAAATATGTTTCTCTCCCTCCAGGAATCTAGTGACTTCCTGCTTCTCTCTGTATGAAAAACCAACATCAGCTCCTCCACTTCAGGCTTTGAATTCTTTCTAATTTCGTCTCCATTCTCCCCAATTTTGCTCCTTTACAGATGTAATCCAGATTTACTCACTATGGAAAAACTTGAGGACTTGATTGTGATTTGCACTACAATGTAAGCTTGAGGAAGGGAGACCCTTTGTTTTCTTCATTCTTCGTCTCCAGCAGAACCTTGAGTGGTGCCTGGAACACTGTAGGCCTCAGTAAATATCTGTTAAATATATATAGTTGTAGTTCATACTTAAACTCATTAAAAAAAAAAACTGTCTTAATCTGGGTTTCCTAAAATAGAACATTAGACAGGACTCAGACTGAAGTAGTTCATATGGAAAATAACGTCTGGAAGTAGGTGTGAGGGAGGAGGGGGTGAATTAGGGGAGGAGCAAACCCAATATAAATCTTTATAATCAAGTTCACTTTTTAGTTGACAGGAGCTCAACTCCCCGCACTCCCAGAACCTCTTGCCTGTGTACAGAACACTCACAGAACTGTCCACTCAAGAAACAGAGGTCTGGAGCATTTATCTGTGGACTCTTTTGATAGACAGCCACCCTGAGAGTGTTAATATGCCCACACTTCCAAGGAGCATGGTAGGCTCTTCCCATAGCTTTGGAGAAGTCCCTGAAGAAGAAAGTAGAAATACACAGTATAGTAAATGCTATCAACATGAGATGCGTCTGAGCCTACAAACAGTCCAGCCAAAATGAGTCTAGCCAAACAAACTAAACATGGTAGCAACAGCTAATATTAGATGTGACAAAGAGGATGTATAACAAAGAACCAAAGTACCAGCTCTACCAACACAAAGGAAAATCAAGAGATACTAGTGTTATTTATTATTCTAGCTAGGAAAATTAAAAGAATTTCTGGAATTCTGAAAGTACTAGAATTCTAGAATACTACTTTGTAGGCATGCAATCAAGTATGGCTTCTTATAAAGGACAGAGAATGTGTGACATTTTGATACTACAGGAACAAGTAAGCAAGTGTTTGTCAAGCTGAATCTATAGACTTAACTCCTCAAAATCTGATGACAAGTTTTTTAGAGATTTGCAGGTTTGAAGAATATATGCAGGGGCACCTGGATGGATCAGTCATTAAGCGTCTGCCTTCGGCTCAGGTCATGATTCCAGGGTCCCAGGATCGAGCCCCGCATCGGGCTCCCTACTCCACAGGAAGCCTGCTTCTCCCTCTCCCACTCCCCCTGCTTGTGTTCCCTCTCTCGCTGTGTCTCTCTCTCTGTCAAATAAATAAATAAAATCTTTAAAAAAAAAAAAGAATATATGCATACTATAGTATATAGCATATAATGCAGTATAATATACAACATATATATATACATGTAATATATATACTATTATAGTGTGTGTGTATATATATACATCATATATTTATGCCCATACTTTTGTTTTAATTATAGAATCATTGTAATAAAATAATTTAGTTTATCTCTCAGGGTCCATAAGAACCCTTTTAGAAGGAATTCTCACCTTACTTAAATCTGAAAAAATGTTGAATCAGGATATAATATGCACTCAGGACAAAATGGCCTTATCAGATATTAAGAAAACCATGGAGGCTTAAACTACATTTGTATTGTACAAACAACTATTATATTCATAACTATTACATATAAAATTTTTAAATGCTACAGAAATAATTAGGTGAGAGAGGCAAAGTACCTGCTATAAGGAATTCATCCTACACCTAGCTGGGAAAATAAATCACTTGTTGTCATCCTTAGCACTAAGGCCAATGCATTTTGCTTGCCAAATAAAAGGTGAGGGAATAATCCATAGGAGGCCAACAATGCTATGAGATTGATTGTACAAAGTGACTTCCTAAACATGATGAAATTTGGAGTAGGCCTTCTAGGTGCAGAAGATGAAGATCTGGAAGAAGAAGAGAGTTTCCAGGCAGGAGAATGCTGGCACAGAAATAAGAAAGTGGGTGAGTATGTCCCTAGGGCACAAGATAAATTATTTTCACAAAATGAAAGTACATTTTGAGGAATAATGGAAGATAAGATTGGAAAGGTCAGTAAAGAACATATTTAAGAGAACTATGAATACCAACCCTGTAATTTGAAGTTGTAAACTCTGGACAATGGATAGCCATTAAAGATTTGGGACAGGTAGGGTGAGAGCTAAGGCACTGCTTTCAGAATACAAGAAAAATGTCAGTGATAGCGGAAGGGAAAATGGGTCTTTTTGAATCAAGCTTCAAATTATCTTAATCTCTAACTGAAATAAAGGCATTGAAGAGTGTCCCTATATCCAAGAAGCTAATGTAAAATCTCTCTGTAGAAAGACAGTATCTCTTAGACCTGAAGTTATCTTTACAATGTTCCATATGCAATGTCAGACCTGCAATCCAAATTCAAGAGAAATAAGAGGAGGGGCTCCTGGGTGGTTCAGTCAGTGAAGCCTCGGATTCTTGATTTCAGCTCAGGTCATGATCTTGGAGTCGTGAGATCAGCCCCACCTCGGGCTCCATGCTGAGTGTGGAGTCCACTTGGGATTCTCTCTCTTCCTCTCCCTCTGCCCCTCCCAAAACTTCTTGCCTATATACAGAACACTCACAGAACTGTCCACTCAAGAAACAGGGGTCTGGAGCATTTATCTGTGGACTCTTCTGATAGACAGCCACCCTGAGAGTGTTAATATGCCCACACTTCCAAGGAGTGTCTATAAATAAATAAATAAATGAATAAATAAATAAAATCTTAAAAAAATAAAGAGGAATAAGAGAAGACAAAACAACAATCTGATCAAAACCAAGAAGAACATGAGAAAATAAAAAGAGAGCCACAGGGATGTCAACAGTAGCTTTAAAATAACTATGCTTGATATGTTAAAGGAAATAAAATAATTTTGACATAGAACCAAATAAAGCACATTTTAGAAAGGAAAAATGCAATAACCAAAATCAGGAACTTTATGTAAGGGTTTATAAGCAGATTATAGAAGGTAAAGTGATCATTAATGAACTTGAAGGTGAGTCAGAGGAAAAGATTCAAAGAAAGACGAAAAGTATGAAAAATAGAGAAAATATGTTAAAAGCATAAAAGACTCAATGAAGAGGGGCACCTGGGTGGCTCAGTCAGTTAAGTGATGGACTCTTGATTTCAGCTCAGGTCATGACGGGGAGTCGGCTTGAAATTCTCTCTCTCCCTCTCCCTCTGCCCCTCCCCCTGCTCTCTGTCTCACTCTCTCTCTCTCAAAAAAAAAAAAAAAAATCATTGAAGAAAAATCTAACACAGGTATAACTAGAGAACCAAGAAGGCAAG